>NC_084460.1:2572500-2890000 GCF_027409185.1 Cynocephalus volans
GTCATTATTAAATTACATTACAAACTATAAAATACTGTGCTAATGACAAGGATTATCATACAGACAGTGGGAGGCTACTCAAGGGTCTGGGAAAGGACCCCTCCCCCAGCCTCACTCCTTGAGCCCTACCCAGATGCTTGACATTCCAGCCTCTGGCCTTTTGGGAGCCCAGGTTTAAATGCAGATTTTTATCTGGTACTGTTTAATGGCATTCATTTAAGTTATTAGCACCTCAACTCTAATCAGATTAACCTCAGCTGAAAAAGGAGTCTCGGGTCCGGAAATGTGGATGGGGGGAAAGGTAGCCAGCAAGCAGGGGCTCGCACACACGGAGGTCCTTAACCCTTAGATGGCCTCGGAGTTCCTGGAGGAGGCCTGACTGCAGAGCCGCTGTCTGCACAGGAGTGGGAGGACCCACGGAAGGGGCAGTGCTACCTTCCATGCGTGCCACGCTGCTGGGGGACAGACTCTGATTCGTTTACGTGTGTATTTACTTATTTGATATTTAAAAGGCATTTAAATATTAATTAGATGATTCAGATCAAAATGTCAATATTATATATCAAATTATTAAAATAATTTGAAAATTAAAAGGCATTTATATTTAAAACGCCTTTAAGGTTGTTTACAGGGCCTTGGTGACTCTGTAATTTCTCAATCAAAAGATCTTAAAGGTCCAACTACTCTTCTGGGGAAGGTGAGGGGAGAGAGAGGGAAGAAAGACTATTTTTTTAAAAATAGATTTTATTTTTTAGAGCAGTTTTATGTTTACAGAAGGATTGAACGAGTTCAGATGGTTCCCACATTCTCCTTGGCACCACCTCAGTTTCCCCAATAGTTAATTTCTTGCATGGGTGCGATACATTTGTTACAGCTGAGGAGCCAGTACTGACACATTATTATCAACCAAAGTCTGTAGTTGACATCAGGGCTCACTCTCGGTACTGTACAGTCCTGTGAGTTTTCCCTAATCCCTGATGTTATGTGTCACACAGAATAGTCCACTGCCCCAAAGTCCCCCTGCTGTGAGGGGTGGCTGTCCTCACAAAGCCTGGGAACCACGGCTTTCCAGCAGGGCCTTGTTTAGGAAGTGAATTTGTGAAGAGATCCACTGGTGGGGGTGCGGCCCCAGGGGGAGACACAGGCCAACCGTGGGGGCACTGCCAGGGCTGGAGATGGGGCCAGTCTCAGCATCTGTGGGACTCAGCGAGCAGTTTCTTTATTCCCTGTCCCCTTCCTCTTTCCTTTCTCCCTGACTTTCTTTTGTTAATACTTTTTCCTCTTCAGGTTTCAGATCTTTTGGTTGGCCCTTTATAAAGAAGTCTCAGAGGTCCTTTGTCATTGGTTCTTAGCCTTGAGTGTACATTTGAATCTCTATGGGAGTTTAAAAAAAAAAATCATCCTGATGCCTGGAACCCACCTGGTTCAGTTAAATCAGATTTTCTGGGGAGGAGTGTCACGCATAGGTGTTTATTCAGAATCTCCTACGTGATCCTAAGGGCAGTCCGTGTGGTGATCCACTGTTCTAGGTAATGTACCTGTAGGGGCTCAGATTCTCAGGGGTGCTGAGGCTCGAGAGCTGGGCTTCCTATGGGGGGGTGCCCACCATAGGGCAGGAAGAGATCACAGGTGTCATTACTGTATAGATGGCTACGCAGAGAGTGTTTTGTATTCTCACACATGTTCACGGAGAGGCAGGTACAGGATGTTGGGGACTCCCTTGTTTGAAATACTGAAAAACTGAAAAAACCCAAATGTGCACTAACTGTAGATGGTTACCTAAAAATAACAGCTCCATACTCTAGAACACTCCACAAGAATTAGAGTGACTGAGACACACCTGTACATACTGACATGCAGGGTGATATTCAAAGCGTGCAGGCCCTGCTGGAGCATGACTGCTGACCAGAGTGGACGCCTGACTTGTGGAGACACCAACCAGCCCAGTGGCTGTACTGGTACACCCAGGGTGAATGTCAACTTTGCTGACACATAAAAAAAAATCTCCAGGGTGCTGTTAAGTGGAAAACATCAGTACCAGAACAGCACGAAGAGTGTGATCCCCTTTAGGTAAATAAAAAACAAGCCCTAAAAATAGGTATCCATACACATTTTTGACAGTAAAGGTAGAGAAAAAAAGGCAGGAAAGAGATCCAGGAGTGCAAGTATGATTACCTCTCGGGATGGGCCTCAACCTGGGAGTGGGCTGGGGATGGGGAAGGGACTCTTTAAGACTTTGCTTTCTGGAATTCTGTATTATTTGAGAGATATTTTTTATGGTAAACAGATGTTCATATATTGTAAGTGTAATAAAAAAATAGATAATTTTCTAATGAGACTAAAAAATGCTGTGGGGCCACATTTCTGGGCCGTAGTCCTGGTTTTGTTCCTTACTAACACGGCTTGCCGCTTAACCTTTCTGCACCTCAGTTTCCCTGTCTGTGAAATGGGGATAATACCATTTAACACGCCACAGGATTGCAGTGAAGATCAAATGAAATGAGATATCTGATCTTGGGCATGCATAAAAACATGTAACTAAGAGGGTGGAGAAGGCTGACTTATGGCACTGGATAAACGTGGGGAGGATGCACTTTCCACGAATTCCTGCTGGTAGTGAGTGAGTGATCAGAACGAAGAGCATGCAGCCTAGAAGGTCTGCGCCTGTGGGAGGCATCGTTCATGGCTGCACCTCTCATTTCCAGGTAAGCCCCTTTGTTCCCACTCATTTATTTATTCACCTATTAATCCATTTATCATACATACTAAGCAAGTGTTATGGGTTTCATGTCTCTGAAAAAGTTATGTTGAAGTCCTAACCCCCAGTACCACAGAATGTGACCTTATTTGGGCTTTGGAATCAGATAGACCTGGGTTGTTGCAGAGGTAATTAGTTGAGATGCGGCCTTCCAGTGTAGGGTGGGCCCTTAATCTGATAAGATTGGTGTCCTTATAAGAAGAGGAAAAGAGACACAGAGATGTAGACACACGAGGGGAGAATGCCACGTGACGATGGAGACAGAGACTGGAGTGCTGTGGCTGCAAGCCAAGGAACAGCAAGGATTACTGGACACCCCAGGAGCTAGGAAGAGACAAGGAAGGACTCCTGCCGCAGGTTTCAGAGGGAGTGTAGCTCTGTTGGTACCTTGATTTTGGACTTCTAGCCTCCAGAACTGTGAGATGATCAGTTTCCGTTTTGTAAAGCTACCCAGCTTGTGGCACTTTTTTGCATCAGCCCTGGGAAACTAATATAGCAAGCAATAGGGGACGGAGAAGACCATGTTTGGAATCAGATAGATCTGGGTTTAAATGCTGTGTCTGTCGTACTAGTTGTGTGATCCCAGACACACTGTTTAATGTGTCTGAGTCCTAGTTTCCTTATCTATAGAGGTGGAGATAAGAATAGTGCCTGTGTCGTAGAATCATTGATACTATTGAATGAAATAACATATGTAACATACTGAGCGCAGTCCTTGGCACATGAGAGATACCATAAAACGTTAGTTCCCCCTTAAGCACTTCCTGTATTCTAAGCCCTGAGTTGTGTATGTAAGTGTTACAAAATTTAAAAGAGCACTATCTGCATCCTTGAAAGAACTAGAGTTGGAGAAAAACAGAGTGGTACGAATTCTTTGTCTCACCTTGCACTCCCCTTTGCAGATCTCTCTTAGGGGTGGTGAAATCCTTCACTTGGTGTATCAAGTGGGAAACCAACATTTCCTTGGGTGTGCCAGGAACCTTGCATTGCAACCCTGAGGCGGGGACTGTTTGACCCCCACTTCCACTGACGGGACATCATTTCTACTACCGTCTCACCTGGATTCAGGACTCTTCAGTTTGTTCCCAACTCAGGTCTGTTGCTGTGCTATGGGTCAAAGGTGTCCCCCAAACGTCCATGTATTGGAAACTTAATCCCCACTGCAGCAGTGTTAAGAGGGTGGGAAATCCCATTATGGTAACTGAAAGGTGGGGCCTTTGAGAGATGATTGGATTGTGAGGACAGTGCCCTCACAAGTGGATTAATCTATCAATGGTTAATGGGTGGTAATGGGTGTGGTTCTGATGGCTTTGAAAGGACAGTGAGTGAGCAGCTTAGCTCTTTCTTGCTCAGCCATTCACTGTGTGATACCCTGTGTTGCCGTGGAGAGTCACCGACAAGAAAAAGGCCCTCACAAGGTGTGTTCCCTGGACTTCGGACTTCCCAGCCTCTGCACTGTAAGGAATAAATTTAGTTTCTTTATAAATTACCCATTTTCAAGTATTCTGTTATAAGCAATAGAAACAAACTAATACACCCTCCAAGGACATCAGGGCGAAACAGACGCTCCTCCCATGTCAGGGCCGCTCCTCTACTGCCTTTCATGGTGTTCGGAACACTGGTCCATGCCGTTTCAAGTCCTCTCGGCCCTGCGTCTTGGTCCAGCCTTTGTGTAGCAACAGGTCTGCGTGGGCTATGCCCAGTTCCATCAGTGTCCCTAACAACCCCTCACTCTGCTGACCTATGCCTCCTGTTCCCTGCCCCAGGGCCTAGGCTTCCTGGGGCAGCCACTCACACAAGCACATGTGCGGGGCCACCCTTGAGTAATGAGGTACAGGGGTTGGAGATAATCGTTTCATCTTTTGTTCTCAAGAGCTGTGGTTCTGACTTGCATTTCATAAGCTCCTCAAAGGATTCCTGCAGGATTTAGCATTAGTTGCCCACAGTAGTGGCCATCTGGAGAAAGCATTCTTGTACAGGTGTTCTCTGCTCCCTAGGATCACTTTTTCAAATAAAAATTTATCTCAAACTCTACTTTTGAGAAAACTCTAAGACACATGGTGCAGGCATTTTTCTTTTTTTAGTTTTTTTTTTTAAATTTTAACATCTACTTATACATAGCTGTGGGGTACAGTGTGACTTTTCAATGTATGCATGCACCGCACAATGATTCACGTAGGGCACACAGCACAGTTTTGTACCCGTTAGTCCACCTCTTCTCTTCCTCCTCATTCCTCTCTCCTCTGCCTCTGGTAACCATTATTCTACTCTCTACTTCCATGAGAACCACTTTTTTTTTTTTTTTTTTTTTTAGGTTCCACGTATGAGTGAAATCATGTGGTATTTGTCTTTCTGTGTCTGGCTTACTTCACTTAACGTGATGGTTTCTAGTTTCGTCTACATTGCTGCAAAGGATAGGATGTCATTTCTTTTTACAGCTGAGTAGTACTCCATTGTGTATGAATACATACATCACAGTTTTTTTTATCCATTCATCAGCTAATGAGCATTTAGGTTGATTCCATCTCCTGGCTGTTGTGAATAGTGTTGTGATGAACATGGGAGTGCAGGTGTGTTTTTGATATATTGATTTCATTTCCTTTGGGTATATGCCCAGTAGTGGATGTCTAGGTTGTAAGGTAGATCTATTTTTAGTTCTCTGAGGAAACTCCATACTGTTTTCCTCAGTGGCTGCACCAATTACATTCCTACCAACAATGTGGGAGGGGTCCCTTTTCTCCTCATCTTCACCAGCATTTGTTATTTTCTGTCTTGTTGATAATAGACATTCTAACTGGAGAGAGATGATATCTCACTGTGGTTTGAATTTGTATTTCCCTAACGATTAGTGACTTTGAGCATTTTTTATGTGCTTGTTGGCCATTCCTATGTCTTCTTTTGATAAATGTCTATTCAGGTCCTTTGCCCATTTTTAAATTGGGATGTTGTTTTTTTGCTATTGAGTTGTTTAAATTCGTTATATATGCTGGATATTAGTCCCTTGTCTGTTGTGTAGTTTGCACACACTTTCTCGCATTCTGTAGGTTGTCTCTTTACTTCATTGATATTGTCCCTTGCTGTGTAGAAGCTTTTCAGAGTGATGTAGTCCCATTTGTGTATTTTTGCTTCAGTTGCCTGTGCCTTTGTAGTCTCACTCAAAAAAAGTGCTGCCTGCTCCCATTTCATGTAGTTTTTCCCCTGTTTTCTTCTAGCAGTTTCATAGTTTGGGGTCTTAAATTTACATCTTTAATCCATTTTGAATTGGTTTTTGTGTATGGTGAGAGATAGGTTCAATCTTCTGCATGTGGATATCCAGTTTTCCCACCACCATTTATTGAAGAGACTGTCCTTTCCCTGCTGTATATTTTTGGCACCTTCATGGAAAATCAGTTGGCTGTAAGTGCATGCATTTATTTCTGGGCTCTCTATTCTGTTCCATTGGTCAATTTGTCTATTTTTATACCAGTATCATGCTGTTTGGGTTACTATAGCTTTAAAGTACATTTTGAAGTCAGGAAGTATGATGCATCCAACTGTGATTTTTTGTTGTTGCTGTTCAAGTTTGCTTTAGCAATATGGGGTCTTTTGCAGTTCCATACAGATTTTAAGATTTTTTTTCCATTTCTGGAGAACGTCATTGGCATTTTGATGAGGATTGCATTGAATGTGTGAATTGCTTGGGTAATATCGACATTCACCACCATTATGACACTGGAGTATTCTGAGGTTGTCTGTGAACTTACTTTACTCATGAGTTATTACCTTCAAATGTTTTCTTACTGCTCCTTAGCATCATCTTCTTTCAGATTGACTCTCTTTAGTGTTTCTTGTAAGGCAAGCCCAGTGTTGATGAATTTACTTAGCTTTTGTTTGTCTGGAAAATACTTAATTTCTCCCTCATATTTGGAGGTTAGTTTTGCTGGATATAGAATTCTGGGCTAATTGTCTTTTCCCTTCAGCACCCTAAATATATCAGGCATGGCGGGTTTCTTCTGAGAAATCTGCTGAGAGACCTATTAGGGCTCCATTGAATGTTATATGTTTCTTTTCCCTTGCTGCTTTTAGTATTCTTTCTCTGTCTTTGGTTTTTGATAATTAGATTATGATGTGCATTGGGGTGTTCCTCCTCAGACTGAATTTCCTTGGAGATCTCTGAGCTTCCTGTACCTAGAAGCTGTCATTTTTCTCTACACTTGGGAAATTTTCAGCCCTTGTTTTCTTTAATATGCTTTCTACATCTCTTCCTTTCTCCTCTCCTTCAGGTATGCTAATTATGGGGAGGTTATTTTGCTTGAGGGAGTCCCACATTTGATGTATTTCTGCTCCATTTTTTTATTATTCTTTTTTCTTTTTGCTCCTCTGATTTGATAATTTCATATGTTCTATCTTTTTGTTCTATATGTTCTGATTTTTTCCTCTGATTAAGAATGCTGTTGGAGCTTTCTATCAAATTACTCAGTTCAGATAATGTATTCTTTATTTCTAGAATTTCTATTTCCTTTGTCATGTTTCTCATTCTGCTCCTGGATTTTTTTCCAGATATCATTTAATTTTTTATCTGTATTTTCTTGTGATTCCCTGAACATCCTTAATAGGGTTATTCTGAACTCCATGTCAGATATTTCATACACCCACTGTTCCTCTGGGTCCATTGCTGGTGCCTCATTTGTTGGTGTCATATTTCTCTGTTCTTTCTTGATCTTTGTGTCTTTATGTTGATGTGTGGGCATTTGAGGAAACTGCTACCTCTTCTAGGTTTCATAGGTGTTACTTAGTGGTAGTAGACATTTCCTGGTTAATATCAGAGCTTTGTCTCTGGTCTGTGGTTTTGGTTAATTCCAAAATTGTGGGAACTTCCTGTGGGGACCAGCACTTGAGCTCCATGGTTGTGCTAAATTGCTATCTTGCTTCTGAGTCTCTGGGGAGGCTTTTTGTGTGGACCAAGTTTTAATTGGTGGCCTTTTAATCACTTCTGGGTCTCATGAAGTAAGATACCCCTGGGCTGTATGGAAATTCTGGCCCAGGACTGAGTCTTCCCAGCAAACTACACCCCTGCAGTTCTACCACCCTGTCCAGTCACTCTTGACTGAGTGGGCCTGTGCCAATCAGAAGGCAGGTCAGCTACCCAGGCTGCACCCCAATGTTCTCCTGCCAGGCCAGCCTCCCTCCTGCATTCCAAATGCTTCCTGTGGGGTGGTCTATGCATGGGTTTCTCATGATGACTCTCTGGCCTCTGGGTGGTTTCTTCTTCTGTCAGCTAGCTATGGCCCCTCATTTCTATGTGGGTCCACAGGAACACTGTCAGTAGTCTCGCTAGCCTGGGGGCTAGTGTGGTGTGCTTTGAGGCCCTCTTCTCCCATGCAGACTCCAGGCAACTTCTCACAAAAGGCTCAAATGTGGCTTTTGCAGGCTCCTGCTCCATGTGTGGCAGCTTCTTCCTGCCTCTCACAGGGTCAGCCCTAATGCAGCCAGGCTTAAAAAGTTTGGAGCAATTTCTTCTTCCTCTTGTCATGGCTTCTCCTGACTTCCTGAACTACATGGGCCTCTTCTCTCCTTCCTCCTAGCTCCAGTGATCCTCGATTGGCAGTCTTTGCTTTTTAGTCGTTGTAAATTGGTCAGTGTTGGGGAAGAGTGATGCTGTGGACTGTCTATTCTGCTATCTTGATGATGTCTGATCTGTAGTCGCTTTTTAAGGTGCAGATCAAATTTCCAGACATGAAAGCCATCCCCCACCCATTGGCATGTCCACAGTACGTGGTACGTACCTTAAAACACTGTAGAGACAAGTGCAATCTTCAGCTCTTGTGTCCAGCTTCCTGGATACCCCAAGCAGTTAGTTAAGATTTTGCAACTCCAAATTCCTACCACTTTCAGCGCACTTTTACGTAGTGTTCACCACACGACTTTTTAATTGCTTCTGGTGAGTTCTACCAGAAGAGCCCATTCAGGGAGGAGCCTATATGCTAGACATGATTGATTCCTAGCGCCTAGTAGACTACTGTCATAACAGGTATTCAGAAAATGTGTGATACATCTACTCCTTGGATTATAAAGGCTCTCATTGGTAACAAACGTGACTCTGTGACACTGTAAAGCACTCGGGTCCATTCTACTTGGTGATAGAACTTGGGTCTCAGTAGCCTTTTCTTTGGTTCTCCAAGCCTACTGAAGTCCCTGCCTCTCTCCTGCCCCCTCCCCGCAGGGTTTTGGGAAGTTCCCCTGGGTGATTGCTAATGTTTTCTTTCTGCTCCACCACTTGGTAGCTTCTACTAGGAAATACATAGTCATCATTGTATTAGTCCATTTTTTTGCTGCTCATAACAGAATACTTGAAACTGAGTAATGTATAAAGAAAAGAGATTTATTTCTTGCAGTTTTGGAGTCTGGGAAGTCCGTGGTCCAGGCAAAGCACCTGGTGAGGGTCTTCTTCTTGGGGGGTCCACTCCCTACAGAGTCCCATGGCATCGTGTGGAGAGAGTGTCAGGAGATCTTTCATGTGCTCTCCTTATAAAGCCACCAGCCTATGTCCATGATAACCCATTAAACCATTAATCTATTACTCCATGAATTGATTGATCCATTCATGAGGTCATAGCCCTCACAAGCCAATCATCTCTTCAAGACCCTACCTTTCAAATATCATAATCAGAGTTCCCACCCTCTTAAGACTGTACAATGTAGATTAAGTTTCAGTGAATTTGGGGGGGACAATAAATCCACAACATTCTTCCCCTGGCCTCCCCAAACTCATATCCTTCACATACAAATACATTAGTTCTGTCCCCAAAGTCTTGTTTCAACTCAAAAGTCCAAAGTCCAAAGTATCTGTGAAATCAAAAAAAGTTATCTACTCCCAAGAATGGTCGGACAAGCATGGGGTACATATTTCTATTCAAAAAGGGTGAAATAAGCCAAAAGAGAGGGGTAACAGGTCTTAAGAATGTCTGAAACCTAGCAAGGAAGGCATTAAATCTTAAAGCTGGAGCATAATCTCCCTTGACTCCATGCTCAGCATCCTCTGCACACTGGTGTGGCGGATAGGCCCCCAAGTCCTCAGGCACTCCCGCTCTTAGGTTTTCCTGAGCCAAGGTGATGCTTCAGCTCTCCCAGGCTGGCGTTGCGTGTTGGTAGCTCTATAGTTCTGGCGTCTCAATGGTGGTCCAGTTCCCACATTTCCACTAGGCATGGCCCTGGTGGGGGCTTTCTGCTGCATCTTCTACCTCACATTTCTGCTTGGCATTGCGTCAGTGGAGGCTGTTTGCAGTGACTCCACCCCTTTGACAAATCTCTTCCTGGGCCCCCAGGCTTTTCCCTACATCTTTTGAAATCTCGGTGGAGGCTGCTATGTCTCCACAGCTCTGCCATTCTGTGAGCCTGCAGACATGGATGCCGCCACCGTTTCCAGCTTGTATCTTCCAAACCAGTTGGTCCAGCAGCATATAGGGCCAATTTAGCTGTGGCTGGAGCAGCTGGAACAGCCAGGGTAAAGGCAGCAGCATCCCGAGGTGGCCCTGGGCAGCAAGTCTATGAGGGCACCCAAAGCCTGTTCCCTGAAACCATTCCATCTTCCCAGGCCTCTGGATCTGTGATGGGAGGGGCAACCTCAAAGATCTCTGAAATGCATGCAAGGTCTTTCTTTCATTCTCTTGATGATTCCTTCTTTCTTTCCTGCTCTTAGCAAATGATCTCTGGGCTATACCCTTGGTTTCCTCTCTGGATCGTACTTTCTCAGTTTCTATGTGGCCAGGCTGAGAGTTTTCCAATTTTTTACCCTCCGCTTCCCTTTTAATTTATAAATTCTGCCTTTACATTATACCTTTGCTGCCATAGCCCAGAGTAAGCTATTAGAAGTAGCCACACAGCTGTCTGAATGCTTTACTGCTTGGAAATTTCCTTCACCAAACACCCTGGTTCATCACTTTTAAATTCTACCTTCCATAAAATGGGCGTGGATACAATGCAGCCAAGTTTTTTGCAACTCTGTAACAAGGGCAACTTTTGCTCCAGTTTCCAGTAAGCTCTTCCTCAATTCCTTCTGAGACCTCCTCAGAATGGCCTTTACTATCCATATTTCTATCAGCATCCTGGTCACAATCGTTCAACCAGTTTCTAAGACACTCCAAATTTTCCCTGGTCTTCTTGTCTTCTAAGCCCTCACCAGAATCTAGGCATTTTCTAGCCTGCTCCCCCAAATTCTTCCATCTTCTGCCCATCACCCAGTTCCAAAGCTGTTTCTACATTTTCAGTTATTTGTTATAAACAACACCCAACTTCTCGGTACCCATTTTCTGTATTAGTCCGTTTCTGTTGTTGAGAACAGAACACTGGAAACTGGATAATTTATAAAGAAAAGGGGGTTATCTCTTTCAGTTTTGGAGGCTGGGAAATCCACAGTTGAGGTGTGCATCTGGTGAGGGCCTTTTTCTCGGTGGGGTGTCTCTACAGAGTCCCTTGGTGACCCAGGAGTCACATGAAGCAGGAGCATTTTTAAGTGCTTACGTGCTCTCCCTATAAAGCCATGAGTGTCACTCATGACAAACCACTAAACCATTAACCCATTACTCCATGAATGGATTAATCCATTTGTGAGGGCATAGTGCTCACAACCCAATCGCCTCTTAAAGGCTCCAGCTTTCAAATACCATAATCAGATTTTCAACCCTTCTAACACCATTACGATGGAGCTCAAGTTATAATGAGCTTTGGGGGGACACTCAATCCACAGCACCTGTACTTCTCTCCCTATCTGATATTACACCTTATAAGGAGGGCTCCTGAGATTCTCCGGCTTCTTTCTTCAATAAGCTTGGGTCAGAAGATGCTGAGTACTGATGACTTGTGTCACATGCAAAAGCATTTCTTTCTGAGAAGGTGCTGCCTACATAATGTAAAATGAAATAAGAGTACCAACATGACCTCAGTTCTGAAACAGTAATAAATTAGAAATCTGTATTAGAAGAATACATTTAGAAATGGGAAAATGTTCATGATATAATATTAAAGGAAGTGATTAAGATACAAAACCATGCATGGTGTGATATTAAAGGAAAGGATACACCCACCACTAAAAATTATATGCTCAAAAAAAAAAAAAAGAGTCTGAAATGTAATCACCAAATGCTAAATTATCTTTGATGGGGAGATTATATACTTTTTCTTTCTTGCTGTTTTTATATTTTCTGCAGTAAATATATATTACTTTATTTTTAAATAAGTTCTACATGAATATTGTATTAGTCTGATTCTGTAGCTTATAACAAAATACCTGGAGCTGGGTGATTTGTGAGAAAACAAAATTAATTACTTATAGTGTTGGAAGCTTGAAGTCCAAAGTCCAGGGAACACACTTGGTTATGGCCTTGGTGGTTGTGACAGTGACGCAGGGGTCTCACATGACAGAAAACAGTGAAGCAGAGAAACTACTTTAAAAGCCCTCAGAACCCCTGACCACCATTATTAATCCATTCACTACAGCATGGTCCTACAATCTAGCCATCTCTCCAAGGCCCCATCTTTCATTTACCATAATAAGACTTGCCACCCTCAACGGTTACAGTGGGGATTAAATTTTGGGGGGAATGTTCAACCCAAGGCATATATAGTACCAAAACCCCAGTGATTTAGTGAATAGAAAGTCCCCCTTCCATCCCTCTCCCTCATCTACCTGGATCCTTTCTTCAGAGGCAACCGCAGTTACTAGCTTTTTGATACACACACACAACCCCATATTTACACAATGTATTTTATACAAGTGGTATCATATTATATACATTTTTCTATACCTTGTTTTTTTAATTTGACAACGTATCTTAGCTATTTTTCGGTATCAGGACAAAGAGCTGCCACACACTTTTTAACAGATGATGCAAAGTATTGCATAGTGTGGATGTATCAAAATTAATTTTTCCTATGTACAAGCATATTTGCAAGATAGGTGCCTAGAAATAAAATTGTTGACACAAAGGCATGTGAATTTGTAATTTCAATAGTTTGACAAATATCACTGCATAGATGCACCAGTTTGCCCTCCCATCAATAATATGTGAATGTCTGTTTTCCTAGATTCTCATTAGCACAGTAGGGTATCAGACTTAAAAAAAAATCTTTACTAACACCTACAGGTGAAAAGCTGGTGCTCTATAGTACTTTTAATTTGCATTTCTCTGGTTATTAATGAGGTTGACATCTTCTCCTATGTTCAAGAGCGATTTGAGTTTCTATTTTTGTGAACTATTCTTATTCTTTGTCCATTTCTCTATTAGATTGTTGGTTCTTCTCTTATTTACTTTCACTTATTTATATATTAAGAAATATAGCATTGCCTATCATATGTATTACAAATGTTTTTTCCAGTTTGTTGTTTACCTTTTGACTTCACTGAGGAATTATTATTTTATTTTTGCTTTGAAGAAGTTGTGGAAAGCTTTTACAGTTTAAAATTCATTACGCTTTTTTAAAAAAAAATGTGTCTGGGTTTTATGTGTCTTGCTCTCACATGAGGTTATAAAATACTTCTCACATCTTCTTCTAGTAACTGCATGATTTTGCTTAAATCTTTCATCTATCAGAACCTATTTTGGTGTTAGTCATAAACTAGTGATCATCTTCATTGTTTCTTCAGATGAATATCCAGTTGAGCCAACACCATTCATTTAATATGCAGAATTCTCACATACACTTAAATCTGTTTCTGAGTTTTCTATTTGGTTTTAATGATCTTTGTTTCTATGCACATCGGTTTGATTATTGAGGACCGACAACACGTTTTTACATGTGGTAGTTTAACCTTCCTTCTTACTCTAATTTTTCCAAAACTGTCCTGGCTGTTCTTGGTAATTTTTCCACATGAAATTTAGAATCACCTAATTTAGTTCCTAAATGATGCCCTTTTGATATTTTTATTGGGATCACGTTAAATTCATAGATCAACTGTCTTTGATAGCTGTATGATGTTGAGAATCTGAGAACACAGTGTGCCTTTGCCTTCTTTTGTGTCCTTCAGTAGCACTAAAATCTTAAATTATAAATACCACATATTTCTGGGTAAGTTTATATTTTATTTTTTGTTGCTATTTTAAACAGGATCTTTTATTTCCTTATATCTTCTAACCAGCTATTTTGGTAGATGTGAGTGCTGTTTGATTTCCATTTATATAAATGGAATTCCTTAACTTCTGCTTGATTTTGTAATGTTTTTATTTGATTCACTTTTTTCTGGATATACCAAGGAGGTGCAAACGACAGCCTGTGGGGCAAATACAGCCATTGCCTGTTTTTGTACAGATGAGAACTGAGAATGGTTTTACATTTTAAAAGGATTAAGGAGCAGGAAAAGGAGGAGGAGAAGATGTGACAGAGACCGCAAGCAGCCTGTGATATTAACTATCTGGCCATTCAAAGTAAAAGTCTACTGACCCTTGAAGTATACCATAATATAATTTACATATAATGATAATTTATCTCTGCCTTTGTAACTGCTATGTCTAATTTCTGTTTCTTCTTTAATTACATATTCTGGTATCTGATGGTGGTGGACATCCTTGTCCTGTTCTTCTCATATTTTTGTACTTAGAATGATACTGGCTTTTTGGTTAAGATAGGCAGATGCTAGCATGTTAAGAAAGAACTCATGTATTTTTACTTTCCTAAGAATTTTACGGAAAAACATTATTTTTCACACATTTATGTAGAATTTTATCTATTAATCTATTGAAATGAAGAATCATATTAAAGATTTTTTAATACTGAATCATCCTCGCAAATCTGAAATCAACACTTTGCTTTGGTATTCATAAGTGAGAATAGTTTGCTTATTTTTATTTAAACTTTGTCAGATTTACTTGATCCGTAAATATAATTTGAAGGCTTTCCATTCTAAAAGTCAAAGGTTTAGGTGCCAAAAGTGTAAAGAAGCAAGTAACTTTACAAGATTCATTATAAGAAAGAGAACTCTCCCACTCCACTTCTCATCCCATTTCCTAGTCCCCAGGAGTAAACATTTGATTCTTTCAGACATTTCTTTTGGTATTTACCTCCATACATCTAAATAATAGTTTATACTTCTACTACTTAACTTTCTACATCGGCATTATGTATTGAATTCTTATAATGGAAGGTGAGAACTTAGCTTTCTTCTCTCCTCCTCTCCGTCTCTACCACAACACACACGGGCACTTTGGGCTTTGCTACCTTCCCAATACAATTACAATTATGCTTAGTCAATATCCCAAATTAACATTACTGTAATTTATGCATTTGTAGTTCAACCAGATAGTATATTATGACCTCGTTTGCTTTTATACACAATTTTTGTTTTGTTTTTTCGTTAGTTACTGATTTTTGTTTGTTTCTTTGTTTACTTCTCTATGTATTTTAGCTATTTTATCCCTCTACTCTTCAGTATGTTCAAACACAAGTTTTTCCTCAACTTCGTCTCCTTAAAGACATTGCTCTGGAGCCTTCTGACCTCCTCCAATATTCACAGGTTACTTCCTAGGCTTGCTGCACAGGTATAATCCTGGGATACTCCTGCAGAAGCATCCTGAGGATTTCCCTTTGACTTTCTCTTTTGTTTGTTTCCCTGTTTCCTTGGTCCCATGGGTATTTGTTAGAATATAATTTTGACTATAATTGATCATGAAAATAACAGTCAAATAAACAAGGTAGGAGTTTATTTCTCTCTCATGTAGCAGTCTGGACATAAGCAACTCAGGGCTGATAGGGGGTCTGTTTTGTTGCTCTACCGCTCAAGGCTGTTGCCCTGACATGTGTTGTCAAGATGCCTCATTGACATGTTTTCATTCAGCTAGTAGGAAGGGAAAAAGAGAGGACACGGAGGGAACATCCTGCCCTTCAGGCTCATTACTCAGACATAGCAAACTTCACTTCTGTGATCACATCCCATTGGCAGGAACCCAGTCACATGGCTGTACCTAGCTGCAAGGGAGTTGGGGAAATGTAGTCTTCATTGCCATGGCTAGGTGCTTAGTTTGAACATAGTAGAGTCTATTACTATGAAGGAGGGGAAGATATTGGGAGAAAAATACTAGTATTTGCCCTGCTATGTCTTCTTTCTTAGCTTACTTCCCTCTTTTAGAGCACCTCCTATTATTTCCTGGGAATGAGTACATGAGACGTAAAGGTTTTGAGACCTTGTATGTGAAAAATATCTTAATTATTCTCTTCATATAATCAATAGTTTGAATAGATATAGAATGCATGGTTGGAAATTATTTTCCTTCAAAGTGATAAAAGCATTTCTCTATTTTTCCCTTATATTTTAGTGTTGCTTTGAGAAATCTGATTCATTCTTATTGTTGAGCCTTGGTTTATAATCTGATTTTTAATGTCTGGAAACTAAGGATATTCTCTTATTCTTTGGGAGTTCTGAAATACAATAATAAAACTTGGTATTAATTTATTTTCATCTCTGTGCTAGTCACTCAACAGGCATTTTCAACATGCAAACCCATGCCTTTTGAGTCTAGAAAAGTTTTCTAGATAGAGTTATTTCTTTGATAATTTTCTTACCTACTTTTATTTTCTGTTCTCTTTTCTGGAACTTCTGTAATTCAGGTGTAGTATCTCTTAGAGGAATGGTCTAATTATGTTCTTTTTCTTTCTTAGTTTCCATCTCTGTATTTCTGCTGTACTGTGGAAGATTTCCTCAGCATTATGTTCCAACTCATCTACTAACTTTTCATTTCTACTATCATATTTCACTCTCTGTTCTAATGGCCTTCACTCGTTCCTCTAGAAAGTGAAGTAACAGTGAAAATAGTGGAATCCTTATTCTATTTCTAACTTTTTGGGGAGCATTTCTAGAAGTTTTCTATTAAGCTTCCTGCTAGTCAGTTGAAAAGACAGATTTAACTGTCTGTATGGCTATGTATCTCCCTCACTTCCTCCAGTGTCTTCTCAAATGTCACTTTAGCAATGGTCCTTAGCCAAAATAGCTTTATTCCATTCACCTATGGCACATTTTATCTTCCTTGCCCACTTTATTTTCTCTGTAGTGCTTATAACCACCAGGAACATTATTTATTAGTTTATTTTCTATCTCCTTTCTTAAAAAGGTAAGCACCATTAAGGAAAAGATTTTGTGTTTTTTGCCGTGAAGGAAAGGATTTTGTTTTGTTTCCTTTTGTTTTAAACAGTAAAAACAAAATAGTATGTGTGTGTCTTCCACACAGTAGGTACTCAATAAATATTTCTTGAATAAGTGATTGTACATATATATATACATTATCATGGTAAAGATATTTCCAGTTATTCCTGTTTTATTGACGGAAGTTGAATTTCCTTAAATGCCTTTTTTGCATCTATGGGAAGGATCATATTTTTTACTCCGATCTATTAACTTGGTAAATTGCATTAATAGATCATTAATTTTGAACCATCCTTAAATTCCCCAAATTAACTGCAGTTGTAGTATGATATATTTAGATATGTTGTAGTATATTTTTAATGTGCTGCTGGATTCTATTTGCTAGTGTTTTATTTAGGATTTTTGCTTTGGTATTCATGGGTAAGATTGGGTTTGAAGTTCCTTTTATGGTGCTTAGTCAGACTTTCAGCATCTATTGATATGATCATGTGTTTTTTCCTCCTGTTAATATGTTTCTGTCTGTTAATGTGGTGAATTTAATTAATTGCTTTTTGAGTGCTGAACCAGCCTTGCATTCCTGGAATAATCCTTACCCATCATACGGTATTAAGCCTTTTATATATTCCTGAATTTGTTCAGGATTTTTGCACCTGTGTTTGTGAAGGATATTGGCATGCAGTTTTCTTGATTTGTATTTGTTTGATTTTGGTATCATAAAATAAATCGGGAGATTTTCCCTTCTATTTTCTGGAGAAGTTTTGGAGAATTGGTATTATTTCTTCCCTAGATGTTTGATATACTTCAGAGAAATTATTTGAACCTGGAGTTTGTTTTCTTTCTTTCTTTTTTTTCTGGGAAGGTTTTCAAATACTAATTCAAAAAAAATTTTAAAGCAGATGTTGGACTATTCAAGGTGTGTGTATCTTTTTGCATGAGTTTTGGTAGTTTGAGCCTTTCAAGAAATTTGTCTATTTCTTCTAAGCTGTAGAATTTATGGGCTTTTTTTGTGAGTGTGTGGAATTTATGGGAATTGTTTGTAGCATTTCTTTATTATTCTAGTGTCTGCAGGGTTGTGGTGATATCTCTCCTCTTTTACTTCCAATATGGGTCATTTGTATCTTCTGTCTTTTTTTATTTCTTTTTTCCTGTCAGTATGACCAGAGGTTTGTCAATTTTATTGAGCTTTTTAAAGAATCAGTTTTTTGTTTTACTGATTTTCTTTTTTGTTTTCAATTACATTGATTTTGGTTGCATTTATTATTTTCTTCTTTTCTAATGAAAGCCTTTAAATGCTGTACATTTTCCTCTAAGCGCTGCTTTAACTACATCTTACAAATTTGGATGTGTGGTATTTCATTTTATTCAGTTCAAAATGTTTTCTAATTTCCCTTAAAAGCTCCTTGTTGATCCAAATGTTATTTATAAATGTATTATTAATTTCCAAGCATTTGGAAATTTCCATATAACTTTCTGTTAATAGATTTCTAGTGTAATTCTGTTGTGAACAGTGAATCTATTTTGCATGACTTAAAGTCTTTTGAAATGTTTAAGGTATTGTTTTTATGGCCAAGAAGATGATGATGTCTCAGTGAATGTTTCACGTGCACTTAAAAAATAGTTTATTCTGGATTTCTTATTGGAGTGTTTTATAAATAGCAATCAGGGTAAGTTGGTGGACAGGTTACTCAGTTCTGTTTTCTTGCTGGTTTTGTTTATTTGTTCTACTGAGAGTGTAGTGTGGAAGTCTTCAACACAATGTGGATTCGACTAATGTTTTCCCCCTCTCCCACCCCTCCACTTTATCTAATTATCACTTTAAAGCAGAATTCCACTGTGTTCTGACCTGCTCTCTTTCTGACAATAAGTGATCCCCCTCCTTTTCTCCCCCTCTAGTTCTTTTGAATATTTTCTCTTCACTGATTTTTGGCAATTTGATTATAATGTGCTCTGTGTCATTTTATTTTATTTTATTTTTAGCTTGGGGTTTGTTGAGATTCTTGGATCTGTGAGTTCATACTTCTTATCAAATTTGGAGAGTTTTTTACTATTTTTCCTTTGCATATTTTTTCAGCCTCTCATTGCCTTTCTGGAACTCTAGATACTGTGATAGTAGTCACTGAGAGTCTGCTCCCTTTTTTTTTCTTTATCTTTTTTTGTGTTTTTTAATCTCTATACTTTTGTTTACTGAGTTTTTCTTTTGCTGCATCTAATCTGCTTTTAAGTTCACTCAGTACATTTTTCTTTCCAGATATCATACTTTTAAGTTCTGCCAGTTCTCCTTGGTTCTTCTTTATGCCTTCTATTTCTCTCCTCATTGCATTTATATTTCCTTTACGTTTTTAGTCATATTTACAATAAATGATTCGATAGTGGCTAATCTCATTATGTCTGTCATTTCTGCATCTATTTCTACTAATTTTTCTACTGGTTATGGGTCATATTTTCTTGCTTCTTGGCATTTCTAGTAATATTTGATTGAATGGGGACATTATGACTATAAAGCCACTGAGTGTCTGGATTGAGTTGTCTTTCTTTAATAGTGGTTAAATTAGTTTTTTCAGACAGTTTAATTATTTGTGAATCAGCTTGATCCTTTCTAGGCTTGTTTTTAAGCTTTGTTAAGGTGAATATGGAGTAGCTTTTTCACTAGGACTAATTTAACCCTACTACTAAGGCATGACCCTTCTAGGGACTCTCCTGGAGGCCTCTGGTGTTAAATAAGGTTTCTCTGCACTGACCGGTAGAGACTCACCTGTCTCCAGCTCTGAGTGAGCTCTGAGACTTGGTCAGCTCCCAGCTTCTAGTAGTTGCTCTTTCCTGGTAGTTTTTAAAATCTGGTCTCATGGAGTTTTACTCCATGGATGTATAGCTTAGTATTCAACCCGAGACTCAAGAGAGCCCCTATGCAACTATCTGGAGTTCATTCTCTATAAAGCCTCCTCTTCTTGATATTCTGCCGCACAACCTTCAGCCATCTCGACCTCCCCAAACTCTGCTCAGGCTCCCCTTTGTGCTGTGGTCCAGAAAGTGATTACAGATGGACACCAGAACGATTGTAGGGCTTTACTCATTAAGGCCTTTCTCTTAGGGGTCACGGTCTCACACTGCCTACTGTTTAATGTGTGAGAACTGTTATTTGATGTATTTTATCTAATTTTCTAGCTGCTTATAGAGGTGGGACAAGTCTGCTTCTATGTAATCCATGTTGGCCAGAATGTGGAAATCTATGGAGATTTTATTAAAATTATACTAAATTTGCATATTGAATTTTCCATTCCAAAGGCATTCTTCGGCTGTCCACTTGCTCAGTATTTCTTTCCTGTTGCTCATTTAAAAGCTAGTACAATGGTTTAGAAAGTACTAAAATGTGTATCATGAGAAATTTCCCTCCCACTCTCTATCTCTGTTCAAACAAATTCCATTCTACTCCAAAGACAGAAACACTGTTATTAGTTTTTTGTGTATCCTTCCAGAAACATTTTTAATGTGAGAAACAGGAAGCTAGAATACTCATTCTTCTACACTTTGATTTTTTACTTAACGTATCTTGGAGTTCTCTTTATGTCAGTACACAGAAATCTCCCTCATGGCTTATATTTCACAGCTGATTGTTTTCATGTAAATAATATATCATAATTTATTTTACCAGTCTTTTGAGGGACCTTTATTAAAATTAATGAGAATTTGTCAACGTTTCAGGATAAAAAATCAATACATGAAACTCTTTCAGATCACTATTGGCATTTGAAAGGGTTTTTGAAATACTATGATTATTTATCTAATCTGTCCTCTCTCCATCTACCCATCCATCTATCAAAGAATTCTTGAGCTTTGGGCTGTTCTTTTGAGATCCATCTTCCAAATATAGCTTCTATTTATTCTCCTCTGCTGTTAGGGGTACTTTGATTGAAACTTTTGAAAGCAGTAAGTAATGGAACTTTATTTTTCAGCCAGACAGAAATAGGGCTGTATTTCAGCTCTTCTACTTTCTTTCTTTCTTTCTTTCTTTTTTTAAAGATGGCCGGTAAGGGGATCTTAACCCTTGACTTGGTGTTGTCAGCACCACACTCACCCAAGTGAGCCACAGGCCGGCCCTCTTCTACTTTCTTAATTTCTCTGAACCTCAGTTTCATTTTTTGTAAATTGGAGATATATTCTTAATTCCAGAAACTTGTCATATCAAATGAGATAATGTATTTAAAAGTGCCTAGTACACAGACCTAGATATAAAGTTGGAATTTGATCACTTAATAAATGTCATTTTTCTTCTCAAGTCTATTTACAAAATGATTCGCCCTGAAATTCTTTCTACTCTATTTAGGTTTGAAAACACCTGATTCTTTGGTAGAATGGCTCAGCAAGACAAAGAATCTTAACAAGCCATTGCCCCTTGTCCTAGTTTCGTAGGCTGCCTTGCCATATTACCATAAACTGTATGGCCTTAAACAACAGAAACTTATTCTCTCAGAAGTTGTTGAGGCTAGAAGTCTGAAAACCCACGTGTCAGCAGAGCCGTGCTTCCTCTGAAGTCTCTGGGGGAGAGTCCTGCCTTGCCTCTTCCTGGTCCCAGGTGGTTGCAGTAATCTTGGGCATTCCTGGGCTTGTGGCTGCATTGCTTCAATTTCTGCCTTCGTCCCTACGTGGCCTTCTGCTCTGTGCCTGTGTCTCTGCGTGTGTCTGTCTCCAAATCTCTGTCTTCTTTAGAGACACCAGTTATTAGATTTAGGGTCTACTGTAATCCAGTATGACCCCATGTTAACTTAATTACATCTGCAAAGACCTTATTTCTAAATAAGGTCACATTCATAGGTTTTAGGTAATATGAATGATAGAGGGGCACTACTCAACTCAGTACAGTCTTCCCCCAGATCCCCCCAAACTCCCTGTCCCATGTGCAAAATATATTCACACTACCTCAACATCTCCAAAACTTTTAACTCATTCCAGTCCAAAATCTCATCTAAATATCATCAACTCAAAAAGTACCACATCTCATCATCTAAATTATCTAAATCAGATATGAGGGAGATTCTAAGTGTGATCCATTCTGGGTCAAAATTCATCTCTACCTGTGAACCTGTGAAACTAGAAAACAAATTTTCTGTTTTTAAAATACAGTGGTAGGACAGGCATAGGACAAACATTCCCACTCTGCAAGGGAGTAAAATGTAGGAAATAAAGAATCCACTTGTATCAAGCAAACTCAGCAGGGAAAATTCCATTAGATTTTAAGGCCTAAGAACGATCCCTGTGGCTCAATGCTCTGTGCCATCTGAGCCCGTAGAGGCCCCATCTGCCCATCTTCTGGGCTTCCCTTCTGGGCCACCCTCTCCGGCCTCTGCATCCGTGCTCCACCCTTGAGGTCATTCTTCCTTCATTTCATCCTGACTCTGTTCCTTTATCAGTCTGGCAGTGTTTCTTCTGGTATAAAATCCTCAAAAAACCTTGTCAGTCTTCTGTGGAGGTCAAGGGGATCCATGCATGTGGGTTCTACACAGATCTTTCCCAGATAACCCCATCTCTATTCCTGGCTTCTGCTGAGATGGTTTACTGAATCCATAAACCACACACCGAGTCTCTTTAGCAAACGGTTGTCCAGCCATACCCTCAATATCCTCTACAGAGCATGCTTTCTCATCTTTTGCAATACGAATGGGCTGAGAATTTTTCAAATAATCAAGGTCTGGTTCCTTTCTTTCTTAACATTTCTTTACTCATTCATCTCTTTTGTCTCACAATTTATTATAAGCAGCAAGTAGAAGCCAGGCCACAGCTTCAACACTTTGCTTGGAAATTTCAGCTACATGTCCAAATTTATTGCTTACAAGTTCTGCTTTCTACCCAATTTAGCCATGTTTTTTGATGTTTTATAGAAAGGCCATTATCTCCTCTAGTACCCTATAGCATGATACTCATTGTCTTCTAAGGCCTCATCAGAAGTGCCTTCAATATTTTCTCCAGCACTTTTTTATGATGATATACATATTTTCTAAGAAGACAGAAACTTGGTCCACCGTCCTCTTTGCTTTCTTCTGAGTTCACACCACAGCCATCTGTACATCCACAACTCCACCAACTGTCCCTTCAAGTCAACCCTTCTACCACACACCTCAAAAATCTTCCAGCCTCTGCTCATTACCCAATTTCAAAGTCACTTCCACATTTTTAGGTATTTGTTAAAATAGCAGGGGCCGAGCCCGTAGCGCACTCGGGAGAGTGCGGTGCTGGGAGCGCAGCGACGCTCCCGCCGTGGGTTCGGATCCTATATAGGAATGGCCGGTGCACTCACTGGTCTGGGTGCCGGTCACGAAAAAGACAAAAAAATAAAATAAAATAAAATAAAACAGCATCCCACTTTCTGGTACCAAAATCTGTATCAGTCAGAGTTGTACAGAAAAAAAGAACTAATTTTTTTTTTAAGGAATTGAATCACATGACTGTGGAGCCAAGCAGGTCTGAAATTCCTAGGGCAGGCCAGCTGGCTGGAAACTGAAGGAGAAGCTGATGCTTTAGTCCTGAGGCAGAATTTCTCCTCTGGGAAACCTCAGTTTCTGCCCTTTGTCCTTCAACTGATTGGATGAGCCCTACCCACGTTATCAAGAGTACTCTACTTAAAACAAACCAATTGTAGATGTTAACCACAGCTACAAAATGTCTTCATAGCAACATCTAGAGTAGTGCTCAGTTAAATAGATGGGTAATATAGCCTAGCCAAGTTGACACATAAAACCAACCATTATTACCACTGAGTATCGGTCTAGAATGAAGATGTTTTCTGTTTTGAAGTATTTTCACGAAACAATGGAGAATGGTAGTACTTTTTTAAAAATTAGTTTATACACTATAGAATGCATCAAGTCAAAGATTAGTGATAAAAATCATGCAACTTTTAAAAAGGTCTGAACTATAGAAAACGTACAAAGGAGCGTTGAGGAAATACATTGCACAATCTTAAGAAAAGTAATAAAATGAGTTCTGTGTACTCACCATCAAGAGCAAGATAGAACACTATCATAGTTCAGATATGCACCTGCATGCTATTCACCAATTACATTTCCCCTTTTTCCTCATCCACAACATTTTTTGTGTTTATTTTCTTCCTTTTCTTTAGGGATTCTTACTTCCTAAGTAGTACCAAAAATCATTTTCATTATTGATTATTTACTTTATATAAATATAATCCTATTGAATAAAGTTTTCTTTGACTTCTTTTGCTCAATGTCATATTTTTAAGATTGTTTCCACTCTGATGCACATTGCTCTAGTTCATAGATTTTTACTCCCACGGGGTATTCCTGTGGGGGAATATGCCCCAGGTAACTTATCTGCTCTACTGTTGATGAGCATTTGGTTTGTTTACATTTTTCTTTTAAGGAAAATATGGCTGTAAGCATTCTTATAAAAGTCTCCTTGTAGTTTCCTGTAGTAATTGTGACATTTCAAATTCCCCCCAGCAATGGATGGTGGTTTCCACTGCTTCACATTCTTACCAACTCTTGGAATTGGCAGAATTTTTAATATTTGCTAATCTGACGGGTATGAAGTGTATGTTGTTGTGGTTTTAATTTGCATTTGCCTGATTCGAATGGTTGAAAATAGCTTTATATGTGTATGGAGTGATAGCACCTCATTTTCTGTGAAATTTTTGTGAATTTATTGAGCTAATTTTGGACGAGGGATATTTGTCTTTTTCCTACAGAAGTGGATGAGTTTTTGCATTTTGGCTATTAATCCTTTTTAGGTTATGTTATCCAAATGCCTTTCCTCACTCTATGGCTCTAAGACAGCATCTTTTGTGGAATAGGTAACTTAATCTTAATGATGAAATTAATTTTTAAAATTAAAGTGAGGAATTACTTTACTGAATATCAAGCTTCTTTCAAATGCTTACTGTTCACCTGAATATCAACTTTTGTGAAATTCTTATTCAAGTCTTTTGCCCATTTACAAATATTGGACTGTTTGACTTTTTTTTCTATTGTTTTGTAGGAGTTATTAATATATTCTGGCTATTTGTCCTTTATTATATATATATGTATTGTGAATATTTACACCTGTCTGTGTCTCGCCTTTTCACTTTTTAAATGTCTTTTGATAAGTACAAGTTTTAAATTTTGATAAAATTTACTTTATTATTTTAAAAATTTTATAGCTCGCACTTTTTTCATCCTGTGTAGAAAATATATTCTGACCTCAAGGTCATGAAGATATTTTCCTATGCAGTTTTCTAGATGTTCTATCGTTTTAGCTATCATGTGTGGTTTTATGATTCATCTTAAATTAACTTTTGTGTATGGCATGAAATGCTTCATTTTTTTCTATGTGGATAGCCAGTTGTTCTAGCAACATTTATCGAGAAGCTCTTTCTTTCTCCATTGTATCACATTGGCACCTTTGTCAAAAATCAAGTGATTGTATTTGTAGGGCTTCATTTCTAGACTCTCTATTCTATTCTGTTATCTATTCGTTATGGCAACACCACACTATCTCAATTTCTATAGCTCTATATTAAGTCTTGAAAGATGGAAGTGTAAGAAATTTTTCTTTTTTCTTCAAGATTGTCTTTGCTATATTTTATAGATTTTAGAATAAGCATGTCAATTTCTTCAAAAAGCCCGCTGGATTTTGACTAGGAGTGCACTGAATCTAGAGATCTATAGATCAATTTGGAGCAAACTACCCTCTTAACAATACTGAGCATTTCAGTCCATGAACATGGAACATCTCTACATCTATTTAGGTCTTCATTACTTATTTTTCCTCAGAAATAGCTTAAAATTTTTAGTGTAAAGTTCTTACATATTTTGTTGGATTTGTTTCATAACATTTAATTTTTTGTGATGCTATGGTAAATGATACCATTTTTTGGTTTTATTTTTCCGAGTTTTCAGTGCTAGGACATAGAAATACAATTGATTTGTGTCTATTGACCAGTGACCTTGCTAAATTTGCTTATTAGTTATAACGGTTTGTTTTTAGATCCCTTTAGATTTCCTATGTATACAATCATAGATAAAGAAAATTTTACTTTTTATTTTCCAATATTATGCATTTCATTTCTTTTTTCTCACCTTACTGCACTTACATGAACCTCCAATATAATGTTAAGTAGAAGTGGTGATAGTGGGCATCCTTGTCTTGTTCTTAGCAGACAGTGTTCACTACTTGACCATTAAGTATGATGTCACTATAGCTTTTTAGAAGACATTTCATCATTGAGGCAGGGTTTTTTTTTGTTTTTTGGGTTTTTTTGTCAGCTGATTGGTACAGGAATCGAACCCTGGACATTGGTGTCATCAGCTCAATGCTCTAACCAACCTAGGAAACTGGCCAGCCAGACACAGTTCTTTTTATTCCCCATTTTCTGAGAATATGAGTAAATATTGAATTTTATCAAATGCTTTTTATTTTATTTTTACTATATTAAGATGATCATATGGCTTTCTCCTTTATTCTGTTAATGTGGTAAATTATGCTGTTTTTCAAATGTGAATCTAATCTTTCCTTCCTTGGATAAATTCCACTCAGACATGATGTATTGTCCTTTTCATATCTTGCTGAATTTGATTTGCTAATATTTTTATAAGGATTTTTTTTCTTGTATTGTCCCTTTCAGCTTGTAGGATCAGGGTTATTTTAATTTCATAAAATTAGTTGAGAGGTATTCCCTTTTTACCTGAACAAATTTTTTTATGTGAAATCTTCTGGATCTGAATTCATTGTGAAATCATCTGGACCTGAAGTTTTCTTCATGAAGAGGTTTCTTTTTACACATACAATTTCTTTAGCATATCTAGGGCTATTCATTTTCTCTGTTTCTTCTTGTGTCAGTTTTAGTAATTTGTGTTTCTCAACAAACTTGTCCACTCATCTAAGTTGTCGAATTTATTGGCATAAAGTTATTGGCAAAATATTCTTCTATTTTTATTTAATATTTTAGAATTTGTAATAATATCCCCTTCTTCTTTCTTGATGTTGGTAATGTGTGTTTTCTTCTCTTCTTGATTAGCCTTGTTATGGCTTTATCAGTTTTATCTTTGTTCTATATCTATTACATATCTGTTTTCTGATTCATTTATTTTTCCATTTATATTATTTCCTTCCTTCCATTGCCTTGGCTTGGACTTCTTTTTCTATCTCCTTGAAGTGGATGCATTTAAAGTTGTGTTTCTCTCTAAGTGCTATTTTAGCTGCATTCCATAAATTTTTGTTTTACTTATGTTAAAATTCAATTTGAAGTGACAATTAATATTTTAAGTAAAGTTTCCACTTACATTCATTGTAAATATGAATATATTTCAATATTTTTTTCTATCATCTCTGGTATTTTCTACTTTTCCTGCTCATTCTGTGTTTACTTTTCTTTGTTTACTTTCTTTTGCATTGATTACATTGGTACTTCTTTCATCCTACTTCACCTTCAACTGGCTTGGAAATTTTTCACTATATTTGTATTCTAGTTGGTTACTTTAGGAAATTTTTAAATTTACATTTATGAAAATCTGGGGTAAGTTTACATTTTTATTATCTTCCTTACAAGAGCTTTGCAACACTTTATATGCTATATGACCTGTATGTTAATTCTATCTTAGAAGAATTATAAAAGTAATAAAAATAAGTAGAAAATCCTGAAAACAGTCAGTGACATGAAAAATGAGCTTAATAAATTATTAAAAATGAAACAGAAAAAAGGAAAGATTTCAAGAATATGAGAGAAAAGGGCATATATGTAAGATAGGCATGGTCCAACTAATGCAGTTAGTTTCTTTAAGGAAAAAAAAATGTTAGAAAGAAAAGAGAAAAGTACTCAATGAATTGTAAATGAAAACATTTCTTAAAAGACGTGAATGCACTGATTAAAATTGTGTTATTGGAAAATGTTTTTTAATAAACTAAACTGATCAGTAAAATTATTGGAATTCTATGATTTAGGATTTTTTTAAAACAAAATAATGAAAAAAGTTCTTCTGAGCATTCAAACAAAAATTCAATTCATATATAAGAAGAATACTGTCAGGCTAGCATAAGACTTCAGTAACAACATTTTCATGTTAGAGGAAAGTAAAGCAAGGTGTATACTCAAGGAAAAAGTGCCACCTGAGAACTGTATACACAAAAAGCTGTCATTTTATGTGAAAGCACTGACAAATAGTTTTAAGCATACACAATTTTGGAAATTTACTACTTAAGAAATCCTCTTGAATATGTATTAGATTAAACCTATTAAATTGGCATTTTTCTAGGGTAAGAATGGTCAAATATTGGTGATTTCATTTGGTTTAACCTGATATTTGTTGATAAAAAGATAAATGCAAAATCTATGTTAAAAGAATTTAAATACAGAATGGTAATTTTCAAAGTGTGTGAATTATGGTTTCGAAACAGAATGTAAGTGCTATAAATTTGACAAGGTAGCAATAATAATATAAGTAATAAAAATCTTGAGACAGAGAAGGCTAGGGAAGTGAGAAGTTTAACTGTACTTATTTCTTCATCTTTAACATGGGAACGCCTATCCCAAGAATTTTCATTTAAACCTTTCTTATTTAAACCTTGGTTTATCAGATTCTCGGTTATTAGAGCCAAACTCATTCTTTACTGTTCCAGAGTTTGGTACCCAGAGGTGGGGTGCTTTAAGCAACAGAGTCTAATGTATAGAGCTGGCTGAGTGAAGGAGGTGCAAATTTACCTTTAATGGCATAGGTTTGGAGGCAGACAAACCTGTGTTTATGTCTTGGCTTTGCCACTTACTGGCTTTGTGACCCTGATCAGATTACTTACCTTGGTTTCCTCATCTTAAATCTGGATAAGGAGTACACCTATCTTTAACACTGTTTTGCACATTTAAAGAGAAATACACAGGGACTGGCACATAATCGTGTCAATTAGTTGTAGCTCCTTAAAAGCCAAAGATCAACGGGGGCCACTCTGCCTTTCTAAGATATGATTAAATTTGGCTTGAATCCTTATTGCACAGCCTTTTGAAAATTCAAAGCTACCTGTGGCAGGCAGACTTCCAAGGTGGCCTCAGTGACCCCTGCCTTTTTGATCCATGCCCTTGTATAACTCTCTCCTCTTGAGCATGCGCTTGATTGTATCAGCGTAATATGGCAAAATGGAAGGATGGAGCTTCTGTGATTAGGTCACAAAAGATTCTGACTTCTGACTTGCTAGTTGACTCTATTGCCTTCTCAGTTTTCATGCTTTGGTGAAGCAAGTTACCATGTTGGAGAGGCCCATGTGGCATGGAGCTGAGAGTGGTGTCTGGCCGACAAGTCTGGAACTGAATACTGCCAAAGCACGTGAACTTGGAAGAAGATCTTTCTGGCACCAAGGTTGCTGAGGAGACTCCAGCCTTGGACTACATCTTGACTGTAGTTCTGTAGGAGACCCTGAGGCAGGGGACTCAACTAAGCCATGCCTGGATTCCTGACCCACAGAAATGGCGAGAAAATAAAACTGTTTGTTTGTTTGTTTTTGGAGGCTGGGCAGTACAGGGATCTGAACCCTTAGCCTTGGTGTTATTAACACCATGGTCTAATCAACCGAACTAACATGCCAGCCCAAAAGTATTGTTTCAAGCCATGAAGTTTTGGGGTAATTTGTTACACAATAGATAACTAATATACTCTTGTTCCTCTTTGCCTTAACAATCTTGTGTCTGTCCCTTCACTATTTTGCACAAAAATACCCAGTAAATGCACCTATTTTGTGAGTGAGGTTCTTTTCAAGAGGATTGGGGGTTTGGGGAAACTTCATCCATGCTCCCCTGTCCCCTGAGCACATTCTTCCCCTGGCCCTGGGCCACCAACATTCAGGTCCACGCAGCTGTCAAAAGTACAGCTTCCTTCCTAAGAGAAATTCTGGAGAATTCAAGTTTTTCCGTCTTGTTACATAGCATCACTATTGCCGCTTGTGGACCAAAACAGAATTGAAAGAGATCGTGGGCAAACAGGAGAGTGGAAGCCTGAGGGGACAGTGTAAACTCAGGGTGGATTCTGGTAAAGCCAAGGAGAAGCTTCTCTGTGCACAGAAAAAAGATGAAACAAAGGAAGTGGATTTCACTTTAGGAAGAGATGGAGGGGCCAAGATCTCACTCCCGCAAGGTGGCGAGGTGCAGGTTACATGCGTTTGTTGAGAATCTTTTAGCCGTTGCTTTCTTGAGGCCAGAGAATGATGTGAGGCCAGCAGCTGCCCACCAGTCCTGCAAAGAACAGAGCGGCATCCTCGGCTCAGACGGAAGCATCTTCCCCAGATCACCGGGCATGCAGCATGGCTTCATACCGAATCGGTCACTTGACTCCTGTGCTGTCACCTGGACCTCGCCGCCTGGCTGAGTTTGCAAGGGAGATGCTGGAGGAAAATGTCTCCTTATTCTCTTTCTGATGTTGGTGAGAGAGGATGAGTACCAGAGCAGAGCCAAAGCCGGGAAACGGAAGGTGCAGGCACTGAATATCAGGCAGCCACGGATGCTAGGTGTGTGGGAGTGCTACCACCCCGGAGACTCAGTCCTCGTGTCCAGGGCAACAGGTTGGAGCTTGGGACTGAGGGGAAGAGATGGGGCCAGGTACTCATGACTTGGGCATTAGTGCAAAAGATGGTGTGGCAGTCGTGAGTGAGTGACTACGAGCTCAAGTACATAAACATCCAGACATTTACCTCGCCTTTTATTTGGCCCCTCACGCCCTGGCGTTTTTGTCTTCAACCCAAGTTAGGAAGTGGAAGGGCTGGGATTCTACTCAGGCCTCCTGACTCCAGTCCAAAGTGTTTTAATCAAGGTGTAGAAAGGACTATGTACCTGTTGGACCCTCAGTTAGAAATTCAATTGCCTTTTGAAGGAGAGGAGAGAAATTAGTAGCACACGTAGGAAATCCCAGACTTACCAATTGTGGTGTCTAGGGCAAGTCATTCATTTTCTCTCCAGATGTCCACAGAGATTAATCTCTTGCCCTCCACTCTCAGAATGCCTCCACTTCTGCCAGTCCTCTCTACAAATATCAACTTGACTTTGGAGGAAAAACACAGAAGCCTGCAGGGGGAACTGCCCCAGACTCCAAACTCACAACCCGCTTGCACTCACCTCCCTCCGTGTCTGGGGGTCTCTCCCATGTGCTTGGGATTCCATCCCTCCTGCCTTCTTAATGCCCTCGGCTGCTCGTGATTTCCCTTCTGTCTTAGCCCTTCGACCTCTGTCTCTCTCCCTAAAAACTTCTCCTAAGGATTAAAACATGTCCAGCCCTCCCACAGATATAAAAACCTTTCTCTTGCCCCTCACAGACCAAGTCTTGGAGAGAGCTGTCTAAACTTGTGTCTTTTTTCTCGAGTCTCATTTGCATGTCAGGCTCCTGCAAGCTGGACTCCATGCCAAGCACTTCAGCAAGACTGTGCTCACCCGGGTCACCTTGGACCTCCAGGTCACTGGTTTGGTGGGCGCTTTTCAGTCCTTACCTCACCTGATGTCTCTGTGACATTTGACAGGGTGGTCCCCCCACGCCTGGGAGTGCAGTCTCGCCCTGGGTTGCGTGAGACCTCACGCCATAGGTCTTCTCCCTCCTCGTCTGACCATCCTTTGATCTGCTTGCAACTTCACCTCTATCCACCCCTAGAATAACCTCTGTCCTGGGCCTTCTCTACCCTCACTCTGCACACTCTCCCTTGGGGATCTCAACTTCCCTTATGGCTTTATTATGACCTGCTGCTGACTCCACAAACTATATTTTTAACACAGATTTTTCTCATTGAAATCCAATTGCCCGCTAGAAACTTCCACTTGGATGTGTCTCTGGAACCTTAACTTCAACATGGTCAACATGCAGCTCTTCCTTTGCCCAAACCTGATTCTTCTTTTCTGTTTTTGATATTGTTAAGTGACACTAAAACCCACTAAGTTGTCTAAGCCATAAACCTGGACATCTTTCTTGACTGTTCTTTTTTTCCTCACATTTTACGCCCAATCAAACACAAAGTCCTTCATTCTAGCTCCAGAGTCTCTTTCACATGTCCGTCTCTGTCCTTCCCCACTGCTGTCACCTGAGACCCAGCCACGACATACCCCGTCTGGGTTATCAAAATCATTTTCTAAGACTGGTCTTCCTACTTGCACAACTGATTCTTTCCCATTGATTCTCCAGATGGCAGCCAGAATGGTCCTCCTAAAACAAACCTGACCGTATTTAAAATCCTTCGCGGCCTTTCCTTGCCAGTTAGTCTCCTTCACCAGCTCTGCGACTCTTCTCGCTCTCGGGCCTCTGCCTCTGCTCGCTGCTGGTCATGTGCTACCTCACGTTTCATATCCATTCCAGCCTAGTGCTCCCAAATTGGCTACTGATGGGCCCGTTAAAACCCACAGGTGTGTTTTATTTGGCACATACAGTATATTTTTTTAAGTTGAGCCAACATTTAAAATCAGGGAATTTCTCATAAAAATCCAGGTTTTCAGATTCTTTGAAACATTGGAGTAGACATGAACACCCTCCTCTCACCATTCCTGCAGGGCCACAGTGTGTTGGAGCTCGGTACGGGTTGTCCCCTTAGCTGGGGCATCAGCTCTCTAGTTTTCGGTCTTCCACTCCCTCTTGCCTCTACATTATTACAGCTGACTACTAAGTTAACACTGAGATATGCTTATACTGTTTGCTCTGTCTGCAGTACTCCCATTCCTGTCTCTGCCTGGCCAGCTCCTATTTTTTTCTTTGGGTCATATTTTGGTCATCACATCCCCAGGGAGATCTTCCTTGAGCCCTAGGGTCTTATCTTCATGGTCCCATACACAAAAGCAAAGGTCCTCTCCCACACTGGGGGGCCTAGTATTGCCCAGGAACGGAGGGGAGGTAGGCTCTGAGGTAGTTAAGGGAGACCAAAAATAGATCATGGACTGTCCATCAATATCTGTGACCCCACCCTGTCCCTGAGCACGGCCGACGTTTCTACCCCTCCCAATATGATGTGCTTTCTTAGGTCAGGTTGAAAGAGCTTCTCAAACCTTGCTTTGCCCTGTGTTTCTGAGTGCTGTCCTCATGCTCCTTATGACACAGAGAACAAAGTCAACTAACAGGTGATGTGCACATGAAAGGTGCACTGGTTAAGAATAAGACGTGTAAATAAATAACACATAAGTCTTATCTTGAGAAGAGCACATGATCTGGTGGAGAAAAGCTGCACAAGTGCAATTAACTAGAGTAAAATTGGGAGCTGTGATAAAGGTGCAAGGTGTGTAGACAAGGTAGAATAGTAACATGATTGCAGGAGCCATGGTTTCTGCTGAAGGAATCAGGAAAAGTGGTTAAGAAGAACTGCATACACTAAGTCCTGCGGGAGAGGCAGTCCCATCACAACACAAAGCTGGAAGAAGAGCAGGAGAGGAGGGAGCACTAGTCCATCCGAATGCCACAGTGTTAAAAGGACTTCTGTTGACAGAGCTGCAAAATCGGATAGAACCAAAAGAAGAAACAGGCCACTCTACAGTCATTATTGGACATTTCATTTCTTACTAATTCTTGCCCTGGAGATATGACTCAGCCTTTTGCAGATTTAGTTTGCTCATCTGTAAGGTAGGGATGGTGCTATTTTATGCTTACTTTTTAGAGCTGTGGGAATAAAATGGTGTGGAACAACTTAGCAGCCTTTTAAGAGCTGTGCGAGTGTGAGATATCACTTCTTTGCTATTCAAAGTCAAATGTCTTGCTCTTTATCACGTAGCGAACAAACATGTAAATAAACTCTTGAATATTTACTTTCTGCCAGGCACTAGGCTACAAGCTGAGCTCAAGGGAACTCTCAGGAAATGTTAACACCCTTGAGTAGTTCACGGTCTGGTACAGAAGACAGACTCTGATAATTATATGCTATATTTATATATTACATGTGTATATAATTACATATATTATGCATGATATATTATATGTTAATATACACGTTTATATATTATAAGTAATAATTTAATGTGAAAAGCTTTAACATGCAAGGATGCAGGACACCAGGCATCCCTGGCACTCAGCGTTTCTCCCTCCATTGACTTCCTCAGCAAACGTGTCCCTCCTGGGAGCCAGGCCCATTAAGGGGCTGCACAGATAAGAAAGTCTCTTCGCCTGTGGAACTCAAATTCTTGTGGGCTGTGCGTGTTTGTGTGTGTGGAGGGAGTGATGACAGCTGTCCAGATAGTAGGTAAACAAACAAGTAAACAAGATCAAGTCAGATAATGACAAAGTTCTGGAAGGAAATAAATGGTAGTATAACCGTCACTGGGGAGGGCAGCTTTCGATACTGCAGTTGGAGAAGGCCCCTGTGACAGAGACCTGAGTGGGAGGGGGTTTGCAGGGAAGAGGGGTGGAGCTCATTTGAGACCGGAAAGCAGCAAATTTGGCTATATGCATCATTTTCCATTAATTGGTGGTTGGGTGACTCTAATTTGCACAAAGCATAAAGAGAACAGAATAAAGTTCTGTGCAAACTTCTGAGGGGGGGGCATCCCGGAGGGAGGGGCCTTCTCCCAGTAGCCCACATAGGAGCCAACAGTTTTGGCCAGGTTCTGAGCAGAAGCAGGGAAGGGGCAGCCCACCCAGCCCTCCTGCAAATGTGCTTAGGGGGTTGGCACCTGGCCTGTGGGTACCAACCCCACAGGGTTTGAGGAATAATTTGGAGAGGGATGGAACATTTCCCCCCTGCCCCTTCTGAGCCTCCCCGCTCTTTCGCTTCTCACCCCATTCCCTTGTGGATCTATGTGTGTGCCACCCTTACATGAGTTACTTGAATTTACATCAAGGATCCTAAAAGACTGGAAACCCTGAAGAACCCAAAGAAATCTAGCTGCAGTGTAGGCAATCCAGAGAGCACTTGAGGCAGAGGCTGTGTTTTCTTTGGGGGCAGGAGGAAGAAGAGTGCAGCAGAGGCCCGCCGTCCAGCAGCCCAGAGCAGACCGGGAGCCGGGGGACGGGCTTGCTCGGGTCTGTGGGGACAGCTCCGGAATCCAGAAGGTTTCTGGTGTTCCTCCAGACAGCGCTGTGGGGAAGAAGTGGACGAGGAAAGGGCTTTCGCCGTGACTCCCGCCTTTGGATTATGCTGGGCGGCAGTGGTTGGGAGCGGGTGGGGCTGGGCTGCCGCCTGCTGTGAGCCCTGCCCGGCCAGTGCCCGTGTGCAGCTCCGTGTGCAGCTCCGTGTGCGCGGTTCCAGTGGGGATGTTTCACGTGGAGCGAACGTCCAGCCAAGGTCACGTCCTCTCGCGTCTGCCCCTTTCTCAGAAGTGCGGGGTCCTCTCCTTCCAAGCCAAGCCCTCGTGGTGGTCCGTCGGTCCCTCCTGGGTGGAGACGGGGGCTCGGGGCGCCGGGCTCGGGTGGGAGCGCTGGGGCACCCCTGGGCTCAGATGCCTCGCGGGTGAGGTCACATCCTCTCCCTCCCCGGCTCCTCCGCGGATGAAAGGCCGGAGGAGGCTGAGATGTACGTGGAGCTGGAAGGGCCGGGCTGAGCTTGGCCGGGGCTGGGATTACATAATAATGATGTGGGCGATCGGGCCGCGGCCACCCGCCAGCTCTCCCCGGGGCCGGCGCGGGAGGCGAGGCTCCGCGAAGGGGACCCGTGCGGGGAGGCCGGCGACAGCGTCCCGGGTGCCGAGGTGGACACGGGGCGGGGACCCCGGAGTCGGCGGCAGGAAGAGCAGAGGCGAGCAGCAGGGGACGGCTCCCTGCAGAAACGCGGCTGCGACGACTGTCACCCGGCCGGCGACAAGGACCACAGAGTAGATGGACAGGAAGTGGCGGATGAAAACATGATCTCGAAAACGAGGGAGAGAGGCAGCGACAGAAGGGAGCGGGCAGCGACGTGGCGTCTCGCGCCCTGGAGACCAACGAGAGGCTTGAAGCAAGAGGTCGCCAAGTCGCCGTCCTTAATGACACGCGGGAGACGGCCCTAGGCAGCTGCCGGGACCTGAAGCATGGCCTTCGTGGGCCCCCAAGATAATTTGGAACGTAATTTTGAAAATGGCCCATCAGGCATCCATAACGTTTATCATAAGTTGAAGCAGTCGCCACGGTGTGACTTTGGCCCTACTGACATGCTATTGCCCTTTAATGACATACCCGGTGACATCACTTTGAAATGTATCAAATGGAATGTAGCTACTTGATCTGTTTAAAGAACGCGTGCACAAGCTCTTAGGAGCTGGACGCTTCACACAGTACCTTTCTGTCCTTGAACCCCACAGAATTTTATTGAGTCATATTTTTATGATCGAAAATGTTGTATGGATTATCTTTTGCTATGTTTCTCTAACACAAAAGGAAGCATATAAATTGAAATAAATATTTTTCTATGGCTTTACACAATATACATATTTTCGTGAATAACGATTAAATAAGGCATTTTCAGTTAGCTCATATAGCCATGGATGAATATTACTTACATGATTCGACCTCAACTCCACTCTGATTTTTCATTGGTATGGACACTTTGTTCACTGAAAAAGTAGATGGTAAGAAGTTTTATTATGGCCATGTCACTCAATTCTTGCTAAAAAATCACAGTGATTTTCTTTTTAAGTATTTTTTGTCAGTCAATGACCTTTCGACTGACAATGTGTGTCTTCCTTCAAGTTGTTGAAGACAACAAAATAAAAACCATTTGACTTACAAATTGACTTTCAGTTTCTGGGAATTCAACTAAGGAAGCTTTACCCAGACATGTTAAGTTACTTTTAATTATTCCTGTTATTCCTTCACTTAAAGGCAGGTTGCTTAGCCAGATGTGCTCAGAAAGGTTCTGGAAAATAGAAATATTTGTTAATTTTAACATGTGTTTGCCAATATATCATTGTATTAAAATGCTTTCATTTTGTCAATTGCTTTAAATATATATTTCATCAAAACCTTGGCCCAGATTCATCTCACTCAATTTGTGAACATACTTAATGGAAAACCAATCAACCAAATCAGACTTCACTTCTGTCAGAAAAACCTGCCTTCACTTCTCAGTTCAAGGAAATGGGTTATAAGCAATCCTTTTAAACAAACTTGTCACTTCTGAATTCTAGTTTTTAGATAGAGACAGACAGGAACAAGTGCCAAGGAGGCTTGCGTGAGTTTGTCACTGAATGAAATCTGGAGGTGGCACCTTCCATATGTCCTAGCAAGTCTCTCTAGACTTGGCTGTCACAGGACTCTGAGAACCTATGCAAGCTTTCACGGTGGCGGGAGGGAAGAGGTCATCTCATGAAAACCCATCATTCCAGCTCCGTTCTGCAACATAGCTGAGTGAAGAACATCCCATCCTTGACCAAAACACCCCATTTCTAAGGCCAAGCTTTGTCCTTAACAGAAATATGTATAAAACAGAAAGGGGATCCCCAACCTGGTGTGTTGATGACAGGCTTTGCTGACACTAATTTTTCAAACTGTATCACCTTTTTGATGCCTTCCTGAGGTTTTAATATACAGGAGCAACATGCCATCCTGAGATTCCAGGAGGAGGGAGAGTTGAGTTTCTTTTGTGAAATGCGAGAAGGATAATCGTGAAAGGAGAGGTGGGGAGAGAGATCCAGCCTCATCCATCGGTGGATGATGGGCACAGTCAGCCTCAATGGATCAACTTTAGCAAAGCTCGTATGGGGAAGTTGAGGGTCTAGAGACTGACTTCTGCCTGTTCCTCTTTATGAGGAGTGGTGTGTGGAAGGCGATAGACTGTGCTCCATCTCTCACTCTCCACCCATCAGATTATTTTATCTGCTGTGTAGTCTCAGATCCTTCTCTTCCTCTTCGTCTCCATTACTCCGGCCTTAGTTTGGAGTGTCACTGTCTCCCACACAGCCCACACCACAGCTTTCAAACTGAGCTCACCACCTCCATCAAATCCATCCTTCACACTGCTGGCTTAAATGCAGATATGACCATGTCATCCCTGTGGATAAAGCCCTTCATGGCTCCCTATCACTTACAGGATAAAGTGCAGATCCCTTATTATGGTATGCTGGGACTCTGCCTGACTTTCTAGTCTCATTTCTTGTCTCTACTGCTTTCTATCATGTGTCCCTGCAGTGAAAAGAGGAACTTCCTATGATGACCTCCACATCTCCCAGTGACGGTTGCATTAAGTAGCCACAGTTTTAGGCATCCACACATCATTATTTGAGGGATATAAGAAGTTCTTTCTTCTCACTGTAGCTGGCCAAAATCCCTGAGAAAGAGAATACATGTCATCACAAACATTGCACCTCAGGGGGATACAGAGCAACTATTTGTTGCCCAGACAATTAGCTGAGACAAAAAGTAGAATGCAGTAATGAGACAGGAAACTTATTTTAAATATGCAATGCGGTCCAGGATGGGTGGTCCAGGGTGGGGTAATGTGACTGGCAGCGGGAACATCCACTGGGGATGGTGATACAGTGCTAGGAGGGGATTAGCCAAAGGCGACCTTTACCTGCTGTTTATAACTGTTTTCTGGGTCTAGCTACTTTGATAATATTAGAAGTGAGAATTGTTGTCACAAGTAAGCCTTCCATACAAGAAAATATGTCCAGCCTGTTTGTCCTACAGGCTGACAGTTAGATTGTATAGCCATGAAGAGAACATCTCTCCACTGGTCTCCAGAGCAGAACAGGGTTAGGGGGCAGGCCAAGCAGGCAGTTGTGAGAAGCAACATTCTGTAAGGGGTTTTAAAACACTAATGATGTATAACAAAACAGAAACTTACTTACTTACTTACTTTATTTATTTTGGTTATAACACCTCTTAGGGATATCATATACATGGTTAGAATACTTTGATGAGCTACTTGATGAGATTCATGTAGGTGAGACCTCGAGGGGCATACTCAAGTAATAACTCATAGCCCCTAATCTGCTTTCTAAGGAGGGTAGACATTAACTATTTAGCTCTTGTTCTTGGGGGCATGCAAGTAGGGGCCAGAGCTGAATTGCTCAGAACAATGAATAGCATCTTTACTGCATTCCCCCAGGAAGCACCTAGCATCTCTAAACAAACGTTGACATCTTCTAGAGAAAATGGGATCCTATCTGCTCTTGGCCAATCAGTAAGCACTTTAGAGCAGATTCTAGCATGTGCTAGGAAGGTCTGTAGCCTAGAGGAATAAATTCAATTCTCAGGCTATTACCAGGCTGATTTCTCGTGATTTAAGACATGTCATCAAATAGAGTTCTATCAGTAATCAAGGCAAAATTTTCATGTGTCTGTCTGAATCTGGTATTCATCTCTCAGTTTAGATCTAGAACAAGAAAAAGGGGATTTTACATATTAGGCCCCCTGTAGTAGTTTCCTAGAGCTTCTACAACAAATTATGAAAATGACAAAAATTTATTCTTTCGTGGTTCTGGAGGCCATGGAGAAGTCTGAGATGAAAGTGTCGGCAGAGCCACACTCTGTAAAGTCTCCTTCCTTTCCGCTTCCACTTTCTTTTGTTGGCTTCTGGCATTGCTCAGTTTGTGACAGTGTAGTTTTCATCTCTTCACATGGCTTCTTTGCTGTCTCTTCCTCTGTGTCTGTGTGTCTCAAATCTCCCTCTCCTTTTTCTTATGACACCAGTCATTGGATTTAAGGTGCACCATAAATATAGGATGATCTCATCTTGAGATCCTTAATTTAATTGCACCTACAAAGACCCTATTTCCAAATAAGATCAGGATTAAGACTTGGACATATCATTTTGGGGGACACAATTCAACCCATCACAATCCCCAACCTCTAGCATCTCATCAACAGGCAGAGTACATTGAGAAATGGATAATGTCTGTCATTTGTGGGGCACATAACACATGTAGATTGAGGCTTTGGGTATGATCAGAACTCAGGGTGTTAGGTTTTTGCAATTGTTAGGACACTCAGGACTTTGACCTTGGCAGTTGGTAGTCGTGCTTACATGATACTGTGTAGCTGGTTTTGACTGCTGTGCAGTAGGCTTTTTTTAAAAAAATTAACTTTTTATTGAAGTATACATATTATGGGTAGGCAGTCTGATGGATTTTTACAAACTGAACACTGTTATGTAACCAGCACCTGGATCAAGAAATAGAATGTTACAAGCATCCCAGAAGCCCCCTCACGCCAGCCATAACCTGCCAACTAATATCCTGACTTCTAATAGCATAAAGAGTTTTTTGTTTGCTTTTGTTATTTATTTATTTATTTATTAGCAGCTTGCCTGTATGGGATCCAAACCCTTGACCTTGGTGTTATAACACTGCCTTCTACCCGACTGAGCCAGGCCCACTTTGTAATCTATACAAATGCAATCATACAGTATAAACTTCTCTGTGTCTGGCTTCTTTCACTCAATCCTATATTTATGAGATCACCTATTATCATCGTGTATAGTTGCATATCATGCATTCTCATTGCTTCATTACTCAAACAGCTTTTAACAGATGTGGCCTAGACAGGTAGCTTTAGGCTTGAGTAAGCGTGGGCCATTTAGGACCCTCGCCATGGTAGGTCATTGCAGCTGAAGGCTAACTTGTCCACAAGCAAGTGGCCATTGTACACAGGCATAGAGACAGGCTAGCTCTTAGCAAGTGGAGTGGCTTTTAGGTGGACTCAGGAGGCAAAAGTAGCTGAGGAAGGACTTGATTAAGGAGGAACGGGAACATTTTGGCAAACAGGCTTTTTAGGTGTTATGGTACAGGACAATTTTACAGTGTTCCTTGTCTTCAATCCAGGAGGCCAGGACTTCAAACTGAGATTCTGCATAGTTTTCAGAATAGCAGTTAGTTTTGAGTTTTAGAGTGTTAATGGCATGTATCTTCAGGCAGTATAAGATAAACTACCCCCAAATTCTGTTCTTTTGTGTAGCTTTAAATTGCCTTCAGGACCAGGAGAGGGAACTATAGAGGAACTTACTTAATTCCTGTAACTTGCCCACAGGCTCAAGAGAAACTCCCAACATGTGATTTCAAAATAATTCTGAATTTGTTACTAATATAAACTCCAAATATGGCTCTAAACATAAGTGACCCCAATTGTGGCTTCACCCACAAAAGGACAGTGTATTTTATTAAGAAAAAAAATAAAAGGAAATGAGGTCCCTCATCAGAAAGGGAATGACATCTTCCAAGTTTGTAGGAGAAAAATGGACGTATGTTATTAAAAACCCAAGGCTAATTGTTCTTTAAGAGGGACATAGAAATGAGGAACACATTTTAGATCAGTTTATAATAAAACAGTGTTTAGATTCCAGTGCAGTCCAATAGAAGAAAAGCACAATTTCACAAAAAGCAGACTGGAATGACTTTTGCAGGAGCAGCCAGGATCCAGAAAAATTTGAGAGGTATCTGTCCTCTTAGATCGGCCCATAGAAGGGCTGCTGAGCAAGGGCGCATTGTAAGAAGTCCTGGCAACAACCCTTTAGGGATGGGACAGATATGCAGAGTGCTTACAAAAATTTGGACAGACTTAGAATGAAAGACCAGAAAGATCAGTGTAAAATATCCAAACACTCATTGTGTGAACTCTCTTGTGACCCAGGAAATGCCTGTGCCTAAGGGAATACCTGAGACATTTGTGGAATTTGGTCTCTAAAGGAAAGAACAGGAAAGATGAGACGTATTAAAGAGCAGCCAGGCAGGACGAACACAGAACAAGTCCAGGCCTGGGGCAGTGCTGGATGGATGGAAGAAGACCTGTGGATGGGATTTTCCCACTCCCTGAGCTGAAGCTAGCCAAGATTTGTCTGAACAGTGATTGTTTTAACAGACCCAGAATTAATGATTTTGCATCTCTCATTATGAGAAATCCCATAAGAAAAAATAATCTAGAGGATTATGTTCAGAAAACAATCATTGGAAAACAAACAAACAAAAAAGACTGGTTTTATATAAAATAAATGGACCAACTTAAGCAATAGGTTAAACGGACACAAAGCTGAGCCTTCCTGAAAAAACTAGGGGATCGTCAAGGGAAACAAAACATAGAGCAATATCCCACCATTGCAGAAAAAGATAAGACAGAAATAAATGATATTCAAAGGGCTGACATTTTGCAAAATCTATGGAGAAGAGTGTCTAGAGAAGTCCATGCAAAGAAATTGGTCCTTACCAGGCTCTTAGGTCTACAGATTTCAAAAGCGTCAACAAAGCTTTAGTTCAGGATTCTACCAAAGTGATCCCCCAGTTGCAACAAATGGGAGTCGTGGGGGAAATTGCCTCAGGAGCCAGGTTTCACAGGCCTAAGCAACTCCACAGCAAAAGGCAGCAGACACTGCTACTGAGGGATGGTACCCAGAATGCCTACCCTGGGACCCAAAAGGTAAGGAACATTAAGAGGTTGCAACAGAAAGGTACCTCAAGTAAGAAGGCCTGGTGACCAGGGCTGCCATTACGGCAGATTGCTGGATTTACCACGAAGGCAATGACATCCTAAAGCCGCTAACAGAGGAGGCGGTGCTTGCAGTACCCCTCCCCCATTGTGGCGCTTGCATAGTGACAAAGTAACCTCTCATGGGGAGACTTGACCTTGCTGAGTTAAAGTGGATTACAGAACCCAGCCTAGCATTGCCTGACTGGCATCCTGGCAGAATTTGAATGATTTTGCCATCTACATCTTCCCCTCACATCCTCTGGGTCTGTCCTGTGGTCTTTGGCAGCACCACCTACGAGGTCGAGAAAATATAATTTTGCTTGTGATCACTGCTCCAAGAGCTGGGGATTTGTTGATTGTGGGACTGGCACAGCATTAATCTGTTGTGTTCGACATTTAGCTGGTCGGATGCTTTTAAGGTGAGGCTCATGAGAGACGTGGTCACCATGTCCTCTGAGGCGCTGACAGAATGGCATTCATCTTCACTAGAACCGGCCAGGCTGCGGCCACTGAAGGATCCCCAGCTCCCCCCAGATACCCTGAAACCCTCCAGCTGAGACTAAGCAGAATCAGAAACTGGAAAGGACTTTAAGTGATTCAAACTTCAGTTTAACTTTAAAACTTCAGATTCAAGACTTTACTCAATTTTAGATTTTAATTGCTTTAAGCCTTATCCCGTAAAAGGATTTAGACTTTAGACTTTCATGCGTCCCAGAGAAATTCACAATGGGAATTAACTTGCATCTGAATTCAGGGAATCTCTGTGTTGGCATTTTACTGCTGGAATCTTTTTTATATTGTAATTTACTTTTGTAGTAACTCTAATCAGGTATATTGGACTACATAGCAGTTCATAATTTGTGATGGGAAATGGACTAGGGAGTTGATTTTCCGACTTAGATACTAAGTGGCCTTGGGGTAAATTTAAATGCCTTATTCTGTTTTATTTCTGATCTTCTGGTAGCCAAACCTACTTTGTGCACCTGTGATTCTAGGAGGATACCCAAAGGAGCAGTGGCTAGTATTGGGGAAAATTCCTCCTCGTGGTGGAAACAAGACTGTGCAAACCCAAAAGGACATACACACCCCTGGTGACCATTCACTCAGTGGGTTGGTCAAGTGAGCTCAGAAGGCAAAGTGGGGAATGTCGGGTGGGGACATGTTTTCCCAATTCTGTGTTTCCATGTGGAGAGAACTCTATTAGGCTGGCACTCCATCCTGCAACACTCCTCTTCCACTTCCTGAGGGACGTGGCTGGTTGGTGACTGAAGGAGGTTGGTACGGTGCTCGGTTCCCCCCTGTCTTCTGTCTTTGCTTGCCTGTGGAGAATATTCTGTGCTGCTCCTCCTGGAAGTTTTACCTGAGCAGACGCTGCCAGGGGTGGGAGGCTGCCACACTGATCGTGCTTGGACAAGTCAGCTGAACCGAAGGGGGATATCAGCAAGCCCACTTGCGCAGAACATCTGAAGTCAGTTCGACAAGAACTTCACTAGAAGAGATTTCTGTCTTCTGCCTGTCTTTCCATTGGCACTGAACTAGGGATGAAGGGGTATAATTTATTGGGGTCCCTCAAATCCCAGCATCCTCTCTACAGCAACATTTACAAATATTTTCTAGCGTATCTTTAGAGATACCCTATGTGTGAATAAACTTATACGTGTCTCTGTGTGTGTCTGTGTGACTTCTCCCTCAGCATGCTTTGAAATGGGTTAAAATCATTCTTTGATTAAATGAATTTCAAAACCACTCTGTATTAGAGGTAGAAAAGTCATTCTCAATTTTATTTCCTATTCTAAATTATGTTTGTAACATGGATAAAATAATATATATGTCTGTAGTTTTGTTATAAGGATTAACTGTAATACTTTGAGCAGTGACTGGCATGAGGAAGGTGCTCAATAAATGTCAACTATCATTTTAGCTAGTTATCAGAAAACACACACAAATAGTAACATACAATACACAATGTTCTGCGCTTTGTTCTTTTTGCCATAACAGTTATATCTTGGGCATGGATCTTTATCAGTACAAACAGGGCCACCTTCTTATTTTCATCAATTGTATAATATTTTATCGAATGGGTATATTTAGATTTATAGTTTATCGAACTAGTTTCCCATGGATGAATTTAGTTTCTACCCATTTGCTCTTACAAATAATACTACCATGAATTGTACAAATGTTAATCTGTGTATGTGTGAGTTCATTTGTAGTTCAAATTTTTGGAAGCTTCCCTGCTGGGTCAAAGAATATTGAACATCACTTAAAGAATGCTGTTTGAGGGAGCACCGGGTTATTAGAAGTGCCTACATATTTTGGTTTGGCCCTATTTCCTAACAGTGAGCTATATAGAAGGGGAGAAAAAAGAGACAGAGAGAAAAAAAAAAAAAAAAAAAAAAACCTCTTCTTTTCATATCACTGAATTTAAGAAATTATTATCATGACCCACAGCCCAGGCCAGCACTCACCAACATCATCCGGTGATGGAGCCCATGTGAGAGAGAGAGGTGTGTGTTCAAACCCCAGTTCTGCCACTTAGCACTTGTACAGCCTTGGGCAAATTACTTTGATGAGTCTCAGTCTTTTCACTTAAAAATCACAAGGAAATAAGATAATTATTCAGGGGAGAAATTAGACAACACCTTGACCAGGTGATCAAACTTAATGTCAGTAACGAGAGACAGATGGACGTTGGGTGCCTTCAGCTGTGATGCCCTGAGAAGAACACGTCATTTATGTAGTATTCCGACTGAGAATCTGATTATAAGGAAACATCAGAAAACCCAAATGAGAAGTGACTTATTTACAAAAAAGGGGGAAGCACTGTATTCTTTAAAAAAAACAAAACAAAACAGTCATAAAAGAAAAAGAGAGGCTGTGGAAATGTTCCAGATCTGCACAGTAGAATATGATAGCCACTAGCCACATGTGTATGTTTTCAAACTCACTCATTTCATAGATAAGGAAACTGAAATGAAGGTCTAGAAAGGCTAAACAGTTACCCAAGGTGATAGAACTATTTTTTTAACTAATAGACTTTTTTTTTTTTTGAGCAGTTTTAGGTTTACAGAAAAATTGAGTGGAAAGTACAGAGAGTTGCCCTATACCCCCTCACCCCACCCCCTCTAATTTCCCCTGTTATTAACATCATGTATCATTGCGGTATATTTCTAACAATTAATGAGTTAATATTGCTACATTATTACTAACTAAAGTCAGTAGTTTACATCAGGGCTTACTGATGTATGTTATGTATGTTAACAGGAGTGTTCATTCTATGGTTTTTGACAAATATGCAATAACATACATCCACTATTATAATGTCATATGAAATAGTTTCAGTGCTTTAACAACCCCCTGTTTTCCCCTATTTGTTCCCCCTGCCTCCCCACAAATCCCTGGCAACCAATGATCTTTGAGCTGTAGTTTGGCCCTTTCCAGAATGCTGTATAGTTAGAATCATAAAGTATGGAGCCTTTTCTGACTGGCTTCTTTCACTTAGTAATGTACATTTACGTTTTCTCCGTGTCTTTTCATGTTTTGGTGGCTCACCTTTTTCAACACTGAGTAATATTCCATCGTCTGACACACCCCCATTTACTTATCCGTTCTCCTACTGAAGAAAATCTTTGTCCACGTTTTGGCAATTATGAATAAAGCTGCTATAAATATCTACATGCAGGTTTTTGTGTGGACGTAAGTTTTCGACTCCTTTGGGTAAATACCAAGAGCACAATTAGTTGCTGGATCATGTGGTAAGAGCATATTTAGTTTTAAAAGGAACTGCCAAGCTGTCTTCCAAAGTGGCCATACCATTTCGCATTCCCACCAGCAATGAATGGGAGCTGCTCTTGCTCGTGCCCTCGTCAGCACTTGGTGTCGTCAGGGTATGGATTTTGGCCATTCTACAAGGTGTGCAGTAATATTTCATTGCTGTTTTAATTTGCCTTTCCCTGATGACATACGATGTAAAACATCTTTCCACGTGCTTTTTGCCATCTGTATTTCTTTGGTGAGGTTGTATGGTGAGGTCTTTGGTCCCTTTTTAAATCAGGTTGTTTGTTTATCTCATTTAATTTCACGACAGCCCTTTGAAGTTGCCCTAAGATTAAATATCTCAATTTTACAGGTGGGAGGAGGAGCAGCAGTGTTCAGAGTTAAGTGGCTTCCCCGAAGTCACGTACATGCACACCTAGATGGCTGGCCTCCCGCTTCCTGCTTCTGGGCTCTTTCCGTTCATTACCAGGTGGCCTGGCCCTTTCCCCCTTCTACCCAGTTTTGTTGAATGCAGCTGAGGACAAGACAGCAGTTTTCTGATACTCCCAGGCAGGCTTCCTGGAATTGGTGTGGGGAGCTGGGGGACACCCCAGAATAGCCCGGGGCCCTTGCACAGGACTCCACCCACAGGAAATCCCCTGGTCTGTGGCCCCTTGGACCGACAGTTTTGACCAGCGGTCCCAAAGCACAGTGATACAGGGCCTGCTCAGGACTGTTTCCTGGTCCCTTCTTGGGGCTTGGCCACCGGCGGGACATGCGGCAGTGGGTGGAAGTGGGGTGGAAGTTCTACTAATTGCTGTAGCTTTTGCTTCTGGGGAATTCCGTTTTCACCCCATAGCCCTTTACAGCCATCAAAATATGCTTGCTTTCTTTAAAATTAGGAAGTAATTGACACCTGTCTGTTAGAGTTATCAGAGTTCTGTTCCCCTTAAGTCTTCATTTTCTCTTTCTCTCCCCTCCTAGTCCCCGGGAGCTATAATCAAGAATTACCATTAAAGACTCTTAGTTCCAATTTCTGGATGAGTAGGAAGTATTTAAATTTTTTTGTTATGTTTTAATTGTTAAGTACATTCTTCCTGTAAAACTTGAATTTTACAGATAAAGACCTGTAGAAGCAGGTGGAACCTCATCTATCTGCTGGTACCCAGGCCTGGCTCTAACACGTGCTGGCAGGGCAAGGGGGCCAGGGAGGCTCTTGCTCTCACGCCTTCTCTTCCCACCCCTGGCTCCCATGGGCCTAAGGCAGCAGTCAGGAGAATGGATCTAAAAAAAGAGGTCAGCACAGGCCTGGAAGTGGGCCCAGGAGTCTTTGGCAAGAGAATTCTGAGGTCCCAGTTCTGGACTGTGGTCTACAAGAGGGAGCTTGTTAAATGGAGGACTCTTTGTCCCAAAGGAAGAGTCCAGAGAGGGCCAGAGCAGGACCTGGATTTAAGGGCAATGTTGCTGGGATCCTCCTCCCATCCCCCACTAAGAGACAAAGAGGTTACCTGGGTTTCCCTTTAACTTACCGACATATGGAATGTATGTACCCATAGAGAATAAAAAGTGCTGTTTTGAAGGTTGTTTCCTCCCCGCCCCACAGTAACATCATACCGCACATGTGGTTCTGCATCTCACTTCTGTTCACTTGCTCTGCAGTGGGGATTTTTCCACATAGCTCTACGTTTTTGTTTTTAACTGCGACATTGTATTCTGTGAGTATGTACTATACTTTAGTTGAAGATAAGCAGTATTGGTTTAATACAGGTTTTGTACTATAATACATACATTCCTGGAAAAACTTGCGTTCCGTAAAATTGCACGCTAAAAATAACAGCCTAAAAATGATAGGTTGGGCGGGCCTGCAAAACCTATGCGACATGGTAATACAGCACTAACAAAAACAATAATCGATGCCTTGGGAGAAAACCTGGATGGCCCAGGCAGGCAGCTCTACATTGGGAGGTTGCCTCTAGGGATATTAAAACCCGCATGCAACTACAGAACGGTATCAGGGCTGCAGGTGCTGAGAGGGTGCAGGTGGAGTGAGCCCCAAGCCAGGCGGGCACAGGAGGAAGTGCAAGCTGCTTCCTGGGATCAGTCTGTCTGGAGAGCCAACCCCAGCTGCAGGCATGCATTTAAAATCTTAAAATAGAGCTGAAAAGGCTCTTACCTGAGCAGAAGCCAAGTTGAGAGGTTTTCTCATTCTTGTTGAAGGTTCCAACTCTACTCCTGCTATTTCAGCTCTCCTTGCTAGGAAAAATTCCATATGAACCAACCCAACATTCACTTTATAACCACATAATATCTCTCTGTATCAGCGGTGAGTGGGCTCTGTGGTATTATAGAAACATGTGTCGTAGAAGGAAAGATGGTATAAAGGTGATTGGTACATAGTACATGCTCAGCAAGTATTTTGTAAAGGAAGGGAGGAAGAGAGAAAAGGAAGGAAAGGAGGGAAGACAGGAAGGAGGGAGAGAAGGAAAGGAGGGATGGAGCAAAGGAATTAAGAAAGAAGGGAAGAGAAGAGGAAAGGAGAGGGGAAGGGGGGAAGGAATAGAGGAGAGAAGGAGGGAAGGACCAGGAATAATTTAAGAAATGACAGTAAATACCTTTGGTCAAGAGGTGCCCACTTAACATCACCGAGTTCAGTAACCCCTAAATGAGTGTCCTCGATGGACCTCTGAAGGCCCTTGATGAATTTTTTGCTGGTCTGGGGGGAAAATAAAGACCATGTGGGTAGAAAATATTCCTGGAAGTATTATCTGTACTATGATGTTATGTCTTACTTTTTGTTATCAGAATGCCCTTTCTTTGTGAAACAATAATGATAGCAAATTGTATTTCTATATCTCCACCTGTTCATACACATATCCTTATTTTGCAAAGTTGTCAGCCTTGTGTTGCTCCTTAAATTTTTTTGTGAAGTTCTGCTGATCTATTGAATGCAAAAGTTTGGAAACCAGTGAAATTTAGGCCATCTCTGATCTTCAAGTAAATGGTCCTAACCATCCTGAGAAAATGGTATCGTGTCTATTCCTCAGATCCTAGATGCCTTCAAGGCTTCCCAAGGGGAAATCTTGCCCTTCAGCTTTCCGGCTCCATTGGTAAAATTTATATAAGGTGTTCCCCCAAATGCAGTTCTATTTTAAGAAGAAAAGTTACTTTAAATCTTGTTTGAATTTCATGCTGCGGAAGTTCCCTTCAAGTATAACTTCTCTTTTTTCATGATGTAAATGGGGGAAATTTGGAGGATGGGGCCCCAGAGGGTGGAGTGGACCCCTGGATCTGTCAAGGATGGCCTTGGTCATCCAGCCCACACTTTTCTGAGACTGTCTTCTGGTCTCCCTGGATTGGTTTTGTGGTCACTTTACCTGCACAGAGGTGAGGCTGGGGAAGAGGGAAGAGGCTGGAGCAGAGGCTCAGGCAAAGAGAGCTTCTGAACATGAACTCGGTCCCTATGGACCAAGAGCACACACCCAGATTTCTCTCTGGTTAAGAGGAACTGAAGCCAGGCCAGGGCTTTCCCCACAGTGGGCAGCGGCCCAGGGCGCTGGTGTAAGGCTCTCTGGCGACTGCAATGCCTCTGCCCAGCATGGGCCTGCGCACCCCTGCAGTAGATGCTCACCGCATGTCCTATTCTTGAAGGTCTTCTAGGCTAGTGCTAGCAGCAGTGGTCTAATTGGATCACCTCCCCTCCCTGGGTATTCACCTGCAGATGGAAGGGCTGAGCGCATGGCCTCCAAGTTGTCTTCCAGGTTTAAGGTCCCATGGCCCTACCATCACCCATTCTAACCACAGGCAGTCATTCAGGGAGTGGCTCTGGTAAAAGCACAGAACTTTAAAAATCCAGTTTCAAAGTCTTGCACATGTAGAGAAAGAGAGGGAAATAGCTTTTAAAATACGCATTAAGAATAAAAACAAAGTGCAGTATAGTGTGTTACTGTTTGGGATAAAAGAATACACACACACACACACACATTAGAACATATATTCAGGGGATATTTTTGGAATGATATATAAGAAACTGATTTATCCTCATAGCCTTGAGGTCAGGTGGCAGTGCTGGGGGACAGGGATGGGAGGAAGGTTTTTCATTGTATGAGCTATTGTAGTATGAATTTCGAACCAATAGAATTTTCAAAATTAACTTACTAAAAAATCCTGTCTCAGCCATTACTAACTGTTAGTCTTTCGAAAAGTGACTGAAATTCTAGTTTTAGTTCTGGGTCTCGGAAATGAGGATAATTGCCCCATAATGTTACATTAAATGACAAAATAATATATAAAGAGCTGAGCACAATGCCTGGCACATAATAAGGATTCACTAAGTGGTAGCCAGTTAACTCATAAGGCATATAAGGTTTCAGCTCCCTGTCCTGAAGAAGCTCACAAACAAGGTGGGGAGAGAATCTTGGCAGGAACAGTCAGCCTTGGCACAGAGCACGAGAGATCACGAGGGGACATCCTCCACCTTATCGCATTTCCTCCTCAAGCAGCCTGGCGCAGGGCAGGCGAGGCGCTACCGTCCCTGTGTTATAGACCAGGAAACTGGAGCTGACGTCTTTAGGTCACACCTATGGTGGCAGAGCAGGTCTAGAATGTGGGTCTTGTCCCTTTCCGACTTGGCCTGTCGTGGTCATGCTTCCCGTGAGTGAAACCCATTCTGTATGGGCAAGTGAGGTCAGGCGAGAGGCGTGGGGAACTGCACTCCCCCTGCGCTCTGCCCATAGGGGCAGGTCCTTGCTGGCAGGTGTCTGACTGGAGGCTGGGGGACAGCAGCCCAGAAGGGGAAGGGAGGCACTCAGCGTGGCTTCATGATCGACACAGCCCAGGGATCCCTCTCTCACTTCTGGCCGCTCTCATCACTAGCATTTCTGTCCCACACCCTCTTGCTTCCCATTTCTACTCTGGCTGGAACTGACTCTGGGTGTTACAGAGGTAGTTTTCTCAACTTTAAAGGAAGAGTGTGTGGATTAATGAGGATGTCTGAATCCTTGGATGCTAGGCTGCAAGGATGTGAAAGGTCCCCTAACCACTCTGTTCCCAATATTACAGAAGAGGACAGGGAAGGTTGGAAAGGTGACAGTCGTACTATCAAGGGCAAGCACCACTTAGCACAATGCTGAGACTTGAACCCAGATCTACCGCTCTAGGACAAGTAGCAGTAGAAGCTCTCAAGCTTTTTAGCTTCGGAAAATAGCAATGGAATGTTTCCTGCAGATTCGTTTGTGTCTGCCTAGGCAGAAAGGGTTGGAGTAAACGGACACGTGGTGGTACTACCTTGCCAGGCAGTGTTCTGAGTTCCAGTTGTGAAAACCTCACTGAGATTCTGAGGAAAACAGCATCATCCCCATTGCATACATAAGGAAACTGAGCTTCAGACACCTTAAGTAAACTGCCCAGGGTCTCACAGCTAGTGATTTGAACCCACGTCCACATGCTTTGAAACATAATACACTTTCCACACAATAAAATTTGGAGTTAGAAACAGAAGATGAAGTTTTCTATTAAAATCTCCTTACAGGCTTTGCAAGTGCAATCACAGTGTGGCCAGGCGAGCAGAACTAGTACCTTCTTCTGTGTCTGACTGAGACATCACGAGTCAGTCTCTGAGAGCCTGGGGACTGCCAGCAAAATTCCCCTTGAAGGTGGAGGTACAGAGTTACTGGATTGGTGAATGGTGAAACTGAGAACTGGTTCTCAGAATTCAGTGTGAACCAATATGATCTATGTTGCTGGAAGGACCGCTGCTCACTTGCCACAGGCAGCTCCTGCCACAGCCAGTGGCCATGTCCTGTGCTATGAGTTCTGCCATCCCAGTCTCAGAAGACTGCCCAAGGGATTGGAGTCCAAGCCAGAGCTGGCTCCTTTGAGGTGGCTTGGTGAAAGACTCTGTCCCATAGAGGTCTTTCCAATGAGATGGTGACACGGTGACCCACCCAGATCTTTTCTATTAGAGAGCGAGAGGACAAGATGTGCACCAAAAAGTGAATTGCTACAGTGTGGGGATGCGCCCTGAGAGGCCATGCGTCCTGGTTGTGAGTTTCCAGGAGGGCTGATCTGCAAAGGACAGTGCCCAGAGGAACCACTCAGCACAGTTGCTGAGTTTTCTCCAGGGACTGATTACGGCCTTCATAAGTCGTCGTGTAATACACGGCTCCTCAAATACCTCAGCCTTCAGGGAGCACACTGTGCTTTCATGTTCCAGTAACACGGGTGGGAGTCCCTGATGTCCTGTAGCTGTAGGGAGTCCAGGTGTTCCTGAGCATTAGGAAATGCCCACATGTTCCTGGCGGTCTCTCGATACCTCTGCCAGCTGCCTTTTGCTTCCCAGCTCATATCTAGCTGTGATAAGGCAAGAGGGCCAGGGAACTGGGAACATAAGGTTTACAAGGGGGTGATCGTAATGACTGGCCATGGAATTTAAGGTGGGTAGTAAGGGGAGCGGGAGTGAGGCCAGAGAGAAAGAGGTAAGATCAGTGCATGGGAGGATCAGATGGGGTCCAAGGATTATTGGAATTGAAGTTCTCGAGGGGTAAGCTGGAAAGACAGAAGGTGGAATTAAAGAGTAGCATGCAGGAAATTGAGGTGATGGTAGGGCCGAAATTATTGGTAATAAGGAGGTCTAGTGTGTGACCATGGGAGCAGGTGGTTGGGGTAGGGTAGAGGACAGGATCGTTGGAAAAGAGGTGTTTGAGGAAGCACGTTTAATGTATTTAAAGATCTCCACACCTGAAGAGATAGGAGTAATAAATGGAGAGTGACAGCAAGCTAAGAGCTGAAATCATGCAGAAACAATGGAGCATGGAGCAGTGGGCGGGTAGGTATGCTGAGGCGTTAGCACCTGTCCCTAGGACAGCCACCACTCTTCCGAATTCCGATTTTAAAATAGATTGACAGAAAAGGCATGAAGTTGCTCTGAGTTTATCCCCCGGATAGTGTACGGTGACAGCCTGTGTACTCCTTCACGCTGATACCAGTGGGCTGTGCTCTCACGGGCCTCTCTTCGGGGCAAGGCCTTTTTTGACTTGTGGGAAGAAAGAAGTGAGGTTGTTAAATAAAAGTTGTCCTCACTCCTGCACCTGCTCCATACCATATCTGAATTTAGTGTATTTTATGACAGAGCTAAATACCCCTATTTCTCACATGGGGCTTTGACCTTAAAATAAATATGCGTAAGACAAGAGTCTTGAGTAAAGCAGGCTTCTCCTGAGGCCAAGGTCGTCCTGAGGCCAGAGCGTGTACACCTGGGACAGACGTGTGCTCTTCTTCTGTAAAGTGGGAGAAGAGCAATTGTGAAGGGGGGTGGCAGGCAGATCCAGACGGGATTGAGACCGTGGAAACGGAGGTCAGGAAAGGGATGCTGTTACACTCTCCAGGCTAGCATATCTCTTGGGATTCCCGTACCCCAGTTTGAAGATTGCTGACCTATTTGACACTGGTTTTCTGGGTCTCACTTTGTATATCTCTAAAATTAAGAGGTGCAACTCAGTGATTCTTAAATTACATTCCAGCTTTCAACATTTAATTCCAACCATCAGGCCAAGCTACCGGATAGTCTGTGCATTTGCTGAGGCCGTTCCCGTCTCCCTGGCATGTGTGAATAGGCTGGGATATTCCCCCCACCTCTCAGTGTGTTGGACCCCAGGTGTATGTTCGCCTAGCAGTGGGCCATTGGCACTCTCTCTCGCTACACCACCAAGTGGCTCTGCCATTCCTAGCTGGGGGATCTTGGGTGAGTCTGCTTAACACTCCAAGCCTCAGGTAACAGTGTATAGTCAATAGCAATCCTGCTGTCTACAATATAGAATCAAAGGAGCTGAACCATCAAAGGAGGTGGTTTTGGAGGATGGGATTCTAGGAACTATGTCTTATATTTCTGCGGTGTTCGAGTTTTTGTTATTAGCATCTATATTGCTTTTACAGTAAAACAGTATTTTTAAATGTTATGCTTTTGTGTTTTTGACTGGAATGGTACCAAATTGGTGTTTTAACAGCATAATATGCATCTCAGAAGCTTTAGCCATTATATAGGTCTTTGATAAATTTTCAATAAGGAAGATTTGGTTCTTTTACTTATTTATTTACTTATTTTTGATTATACATAATTATGGGGTACAGAGTTGACTATCAGTATTGTGTACACTATGTAATGATCAGATCAATGTTATTAGCATGGTCATCGTTACAAATCGTAATTATTCTTTGTGTCCCTTACCCAATTACTCCCTAACCCCCACCCCTCCCCAATTGGTTCTTGTTTAGTACATGGAGTCAAATGTAAAAAGGAGTCAGGATTGATAAGAAGGCTGGGGTGTCTGCTCTGCTTGAAAGGCATGTCTCCTCCATGGCACCCCTGGCTGTGACTCCTGCGTAGGCAGTGGGGGAGGGGAACAGAGTCCTTGGGGGCAGTGCCAGGGTCGGGGCTGAGGTACAACGGTCAGTGGGGTTTAGGGTTTGGGCTGCGAAGGGCGAGGTGAGAGCAGGTCCTCAGAGGCAGGAGGGGCTTAGCTGAACTCCACACTTGCTGGGGGAAGGAAGCAGCGGGGGTGGGTGGTTTTGAGTTTTACTTTCAGTTTTCAGGATGAAACCCATTTATAACGGTCAGATCTCTTGCCAGATTTCCCAGCAAACCTGCTCCCCCCCACACCCCAGGTCCTCTCGTTGAGCTTGAGGGTGGGCTGGGGAAGGGGAGTAGCAGGACTAGGGGGTTCTGCACTGCGGTGACCTGGACTCGGGAGTTGCGTTCATCTGCAAACTAACAAATTGTCAGAGCTGGGCCCGGGGATCAACTCTACCACCAAACTCGGGTGATGTTGGGCACCTCTCGACTCCATAAGTGCGGGGTCTAGAAAGGATCTCTAGGTCATCATTCAGGCCCCAGACGTTTGTTGGAGCTCCTATTATGTACCAGACTGCTACTATGCCCTCAAAGAGGAGCAAGACCGGACTCTTGCCCTCAAGGGGCTCAAGGAGGGGAGGGTGAGGAAGCGGGGGAGAACTGCCATTCAGGTGGCCCACTCTGCACCAGGTGCTTTGTTGGGATCATTTTTATGGCCTTTACGATGACCCAAGGGCAATATTCCTGCAAGGCTGACCTGTGGACTACCTATAAGAATCCCCCGATATGATTACTAAAATGCAGATTCCTTGGCCAGCTCCTGACCCATTGGATCAGAGTTTCCGGGGCTGGGTTGGGCATTTTTATTTTTGATAAACATCCTGAATTAACTCTCTTGTACTTCAAAGGCTGAGATCCTCTGTCCTAAGGGGTATATATTTTCCCTTGGTAGGTTTTACCCATAAGAAACCTGAAATCAAAACAGTTAACTAAGTTGCTCAGGCTCAGCCAAAGAGCAAGTTGTAGAGACTTGACTAAACCTAGAGCTAGGGTTATCGAAGTCCCACTTTGCCTGGGAAAAGCCTGGTTTATGCCCGCTGCCCCACATAATTGAGAGCCCCTATCCCTCTCAAAAGCATCCTAGACTGAATAATCAATTATATGGTTACCCTATGCAGAGCCCCTAGCCTTTATCTGCACCACTCTTCTGCCCCTTTCGAAAGGTCAGCTAATGTGGTTACGGGGACACAAGGAAGATGGAGGGAGAGGCAGGTCAGACAAGACACCCCAGATATGCTTACCCAAATCCCCTCTTTGCCTTGAGGGCAGTGGTGGAGGCAATGGGAACTCTCATGAAGGAAATGGATGAATAACTGATTTCCATCTCCACTAAAAGCACAGCAGCAATTGCAATAATCTCTAACACGTACATAACATTCACTACATGCAAATACCATTCTAACCACTTTGTGTGTATCATGCAGATGAGCACAAACCCTAAACAGCAGGCAGAGGGATTAGGCTGGACAGCAAGATCTCTCCTGCCTGGGAAACTTGTGGTCACAATGCACTATTGACCAAAGACCCGGGAGTCCAGACATTCAGCCTCATCACAAAGCAATTTCTGGTGCAGCCTGTGTAAACTGTGACCTTTCTGGATGATCTGGAAAGAGTCAACACCAGGGTTCTGAGCCTAACATTCTGTGAAAAGGAGCTCATTTTCCCCTTCTCCAGGGACCTTTAAGAACAGAGCTGCCTGCACATCTTGACTAGTTTAGATACAGCCCCACAACCCCCTCAGGAAGCAGGAGGATGGAGGAGATGACCCCTGAGGTCCCTTTGAGCCTAAGGGGCCTGTGATCATTACAACCACATGTCAGGACCCGGAGACATTCCCGTTTCCTGCTCTTTCACCTGGGGACCCAGGCTGTGGGGCTCCTTTTGCCTGTGTATTTAGTAGGTCGTGACCTCTTCCCTGGGCCTCTCGGCCTCCTCTCTAGCCTTCACTCCCACCCACTGGCACGCCCCTGAGCTCTTTCTTTTCCTGGATCTGCCCTTAGAAGAAGCTGGGGTGTGGACGCAGGGTGTGAGCCCTCTCCCTTCTCTCTACTTCAACTCCAGCACACATCTTGATTTCCCAAGCCTAGTCTGGGTCTTTTGTTGGAACCAAACCGTTTTAGGGACATGGAACTGAATGTCCTTTTCCTAAAAGAAAGCCAAGACATTCTCCAAACCTACCCCCTGCAAACTTGCATCCTCTTCTGGGCAGCAGAGCCAGTGGCTGCCATGGCTGAGGTCATCATCAGATGTGCCCAAACTGGCCAGATGTGCTGCCCTGGCCAAATGCAGATATTCTGCAAGCATGCTTTTCAACCCGGGCTAGTGAAGTGAGTCCCTCGAAGACACTAGCCCCACACATACAGTTCTTATTTAGGTCATCCTGAGGCAGGCAGCTGGAGAGAAGGGATTGGCCAAGGGCCCAGCCAAACAGAGACTCCTTGGAGCCGGCTGCTGGGCTGCAGCAAAACTGAATAGATGGAAAAGAAGCACCAGGTGTGGGGAGAGGGGAGAAGGAGAAGTGGGAAGAGGATAAGGAAAGGAGTGACGGAGGAGAGGAGGAAAGTACCAGAGTGAGATGAGGAGAGGAAAGGTGGGAGGACGGGGTTGGGGGGTAGGGAGGTGCTGCCGCCAGATCCACCCACATTAAGTTGCGGAAACAAAGTGATCTCAGGGTAGCCATTTCATCTTGGGCCTGTAGGAGATGGAAGGGTCGGGGGCAGGGGTAGCGGTGGGGACGAAGGGGACAGTGAACTATGCTTCGGCACACTCGACTCTTATGGTAGGACCACAACCCCTCCAACACTCAGCTCTCTGAGACTCTAGACCTGTACTGGAGTGGGGGGGAGGGGTGTTGAGTGAGAGAGAAACAGCGTTAGAACAGCCCACGAGTGCTCTGCACTCAGTGCAGCTCACACTTTTCAGGCACCTGCTTTTTACATGCCCAGCTTCGTGCTGGGCCCAGGCATAACATGGCTGAGTGAGACGCAGTGTCTCTGGCAAGACTGGGGGAGACATGCAGTGTGTTCAGTAGGCATGTGAGGCTGCACATGTATGATGAAATAGGGCTACTGAGATTCCTTCCAGAAGGAGAGGAAAATATGCACTCATTTTTATGTCCGAGCCAGGGGATCTAAGAGCTGGAAGATCCTTGAAAAGTCAGCTTGTAAGGATGGTCCCTCAAAACAGTCCCAGACAAACGATTCCTTTTTATATGCTAGCAGGTCCCACAGAGAGGGCAATAGTCTAGCTTACCCTATCTTTATCCTAGGGACAGGACAAGGAAGGAGACACTGGCTCTACTGGTCAGACAGGGGAACCCAAGTAAGAGGAGGCCTAAGAGGCCGTCTCCTTCCATCCTCTATCCCAAGGAGTGATCTCCTGCTGAGCTGAAGGCATTCAACCTTCGATTGCCATCCCCAAGGCCAGAAGGCTCACGACCTACCAAAACCCCATGCTGCATTGCTGGAAGGCTCTGGGCACGGTTTCCCAAGGTGTGCTCCTCAGAATATCTAGTTCCTGGTGGTGTTAGGAGGCACTGCTTGGGATGGGGAAAAAAAAGAGTTCCCTGGTTAAATAACATGAGGTTAAACAAAGATATTTTTTTCTCTGGTTAAATAACATGAGGTTAAACAAAGATATTGGGTGTTTTGCTTGTTTACTTTTGATTTTGCCTGAGGGACTTCTCAGCGCCTTTACTATGTAAATTTCCAAGACTTGGACAGTATGAAGTAACTCTGAAACTTGTGGACTCTATTTTTTTCTTCAAACTTTTTGAGGCTGCACTATATCCTGTGACTTGCTTTGGGATATTCTGCGCTGGCGGTAGAAAGAACTTTCCTATGTTGAAGTGGAAAAAAGGCTATGGATCGGGGATGGATCTTTAGGCCCTTCCTGGGAGGTCTGGGCCTCCACTATGCCATCCACCTGTTCCCCAAAGCTCTTTGAAAACCCTTCAACTGGATTAAGGATTTGATGAACTTGCTTTTGTTCTCAGTGATTTGACCCTGGGTGAACTGCTCCATTTCTTTACGGCCCTTCCATTTTCTCCTCATTGAATTGGGATAATGGGCCCCAATTCATTCCCGTCTTCAGAGGCTACCCATCCCCAAAGCATGTTTGCGTTGTATCAGTAGCACCTACTTCCTTGAATTGTTCTGAATTATTTCCTCTATTTTTATTTCTTCTGCCTCCCCAGCTCGGTTGAAAGCACCCTGAGAACAGCGGCCCTTCGTAGATCGGAGGTTCTAGGTTCCCCCAACAGCGCGCAAGATGAAACGTCATGGAATTGAGCTCACGTCACGAGTTGGATTTGCTTCCCCACTCGGCCACTCACGGGTCCCAGGGCAAATCTCTTGAGCTCCTGAGGCCTATTTCTTTCTTTAAAACAATGGGGTTAACTGAGCTGAGGGAAAGTGATTGATAAACTGAGTTTCCATAGAATCCTGGTTATTTTTATTAATCATTTATCCAGCACATGCTAATGGTGTCCAAGGCAGTGTGCAAGATGTTGAGAGTCCGAGAGGAACCTTTGGTTTTTCGTCTAGTGTCTCATTCAGTCTGTGCATGCCCACAAGGGTCGTGATCCTGGAAAATCATGCTTGCAAAGTTCGTGAAAACCCCAGCATTCTGCAGAGGAACGTAGATACATTTAAAGCGCAAGAATAATGGGTGACATGTGTTGAGCTCTGGTCCCCCCGGCCTTCCTCTAGGGGCAGCCGTTTCCATAACAAGGGGCAAACACACAGGACAGGACACGTTGTTCCTCTCAAAAGAGAACTTAGAAAAAAGTATTTCTGAGCTCAGGTGAACTGGATGTCAGGGATGGCGGGGGAAGGAGCGGGAGGGGGAGGCAAGGGACGAATGGAGGCGCAGAGAGCCGGCGCGAGCAGACGGACCCAGCACAGGCGTCGTTCCGGGGAACAAGGCGACGCTGTGCAGCGGGCGTCCCGCGTGCCTGCACGCCGGCCCCTCAAGGACCACCCTGGGAAGTCCTCCAGAAAACCCATCCATCACGGACAACAGTCTGCTTTCTTACCCCCGGTTCGACAGCCCTGGCACAAAAACGTGCCTCACTAATGGAAACCGTGTGCTCGCCTCCCGGAGCAGCGCGCGGCGCCGCAGCAGAGGCGGCGGCGCGCACGAAGGAACGCGCGCGCACGCGCAGAAGCAGCCGCCGCTCCCCGCCCCGGGCCCGCCACGCGTGGACTCGCACACACGGGGGCAAGCGTCGCCTGCGTCGGCTGCGGAAACCACGACGGCAAGGAGGCAGCGCCATGAAGTCACTGCTCTCCACTCCTGGATCACCAGGAAGGGACAGGCGCCTCCCGCGTCTGTGTTTCTCAGTGACACAGAGGCTGCTCAGTATGTCCGGCTGGGGTTTTCACTGGCTCTTTCATACCCTGCTGGAGGAAAAAAAAGGAAAGGATCAAATTTCAGTTCCCCTCAATTGCTCTGGGTGTGTGCAACCCCGTGTCATTGTGAGACTTCACTGCCCTCAGTCTTCAAGGGCCCTGCACGTGGCTCAGTCTGCACCTAGACAATTAGCAGTTCCTATTTCCTATCCTGAAGGACAGCCAGCCCATCAAAGGTCCCCATCCTGTCACCCTAACCCCCGGTTTAGCCCATGGGGCTGACTGAAGGAAAAAGACAGCCTATAAGCACTTACATGCATGTGAATAAAAACCAAGTGTGGGTGCGGAATGAGCCCTGCCCAAGTCTGGAGAGACCTGAGTTCTAGCCCTGGATCTGCTAGGAGCCGGCTGTGTGATCTTAATCGGGCCACCGAACCTCTCTGATCCTTACAGCTGTCTACTGAACAATGAACAGGGCAGATGATGACAGTCTCCCAGGCCCTCCATGTCTGATCTTCTTCGATGGGAATTTTGTCGACTGGCAGTTATTTGCATGAATGAAGAGTTGCAGAGGCATGGATAATACAAAACAGTGGTGACCTAACTTTAATCTTTTCTATTTTACTTTCTGTTGCCTTTGGAATGTAACTGGAGCACACATTCAGACACTCACAGACTTCCTTCCTTCCCTGCCCCCTTTCTTTGTTCCTCTGTTTTAGCCCTCCTGGCCAGAGGTGGGGTGGAAGAATGCTTGGCTGGTGGGAAAGCGGGAGGACATAGGGAGGAAGGTTGGGGGCTGGCGTTTGTGGGGGAGGAGACTTCCAGGCACTGGAGAATTGATCAGCTATAAGATCATTCTAATCCCTTTCCCTATCCAAGAAGGTAGGAGATTGTGAATAGCACATTCCTCACAAGAAATACCGTATATGCTTGTCTATGAGAAGCCCAGGGGAAGACAATTTTATGTGTTTAAACGACGGGCCTCAAGGAAAACCATCAGAGAAGTCCTGGTTCTTCCTCTTTCCAATTACGTATTTTAGCCTTCTTTTCCAGCCAAACTAGGATTGTTAGGGCAATCATCACACCTAAGGGAGTGGAGACTGGAAAGGGAGATGAGACCTCAATGCAGAAATAAATGTGCTATTGTTGCCATTTTTACTCTACCATGGCTTAGAAAGTAGGATACGCCTCTTTTAGAGCAGCAACATATATGTGAGCATATACGGTAACAGACATTCCAGAGTCCAACAACTAACCAATCAGGAGTTGGGGCCTTTCTGCTTTCTTTCTTTAAGAAAAAGTGTTGGGTCCTCTAAGGAGCAGCAAATCAACTGCAGTCTACAGAGTTGTCATCCCCTCCCCCACCCTTCCACCCACCGTCCTGGTGATGGGGGGATGCATGTTAAGTCAACCTTGGTCCTCATTCTGGGGAGAACCCCATGGAAATAAGAAGTCTCCAGTGTTGGGAGTGTAGGTGCTGGGGGAGAGAGAGCTGGCCAGGTAGTGGTGTCTGACCAGAAGGGGCTATTGTTGGAGGTGAGGGCAGTGGAAGGGGGAAGGAATGAGAGAGGAAGAGAGGGGAGAAGGAAGAGTGTGCAAACTCTGTAAGTACAAGCTCTATAGATGCTCTTGCATGGACACACGCATGTGCATCTCACCCAGACGTCCTCCCTGCAGGACTGGACAAGTGGCAGGGTGGTGGCAAGTACAAGCTGCCTGATTCAGGAAGGGGAGGGCAGCAGCTGTCTCCCTGGGAGAACGTGTCCAGGAGCAGCTGCAAACTGGGAAGGGCTGGTGACAACCGAGCTGCCAGCTGCGGGGGTGGACAGGACAGCCAGACTGGGTACTGCAACATGGCTGGGATGTGGGGACCAAGCTCAGGGCTGGGCCACCTCAGATTTCTCTCCTGCTCCTGAAACCTGGGCCCTAACTCTCCTGTCCCTCCCTCCTCCTCAGCTTGGCCAGACTCTGCAGCAGTGCCTGGGCTCTGTCACCGTGACCTCTGTCCGACTCCCAGGCTGGGTTCTCCTTTCTCCCTTCATGGCTTCTCATTCTGGTGACTTGCCACTTGCATTTGCCTCCCATTTCTTCATCACTTCTCCTTCATTTTTTGGTTCTCCTTTTTTTTCCAGGCTGCATGTCCCAAAAGGCAGTGGAACAACCGATCAGCAGCCTGGGAAGAGGGCGACTGTCCTCTGAGCACTTTTCTTGGTCTGAGTACTATAAATACTCAGCTCTTCTCCTTAATACTTCCTTTAAATGGTGGACTCTTACCCAGATGAGGACATTGAGATAGGAGAGGTAAAATAAAGTAGCTCTCAAATCAAGCACTGACCAGATATTCTCCTGCCATGTACCAGAGTCTGGGGCTATGAAGATAAGGACGCTCATGCCCTAATCCAGGCTACTTCCATACGTCCTGAATGTGGTCCCCTGCCCAGCAACAGCATTACTTAGGAACTTCTTAGAAATACAGATTCTCAGTTCCCACCCACACTTGCTGAAGCAGAGACTCTGGGAGCGGTGCCCCGAGACCCGTACCTCCTCCCCCACCTGGCCCCAGGTGATTTTGAGAAGCATTGCCCTAGACAGTGGTCTCACTAGGTCTTCCCTGCCTGAAGACAGCCATCTGGGCCTCTTAAACACTTGAGGTCCATTTTCCAGCTCTAAGGTTCCTCTTTCAATGGTTTTTACAACAGAAGGAAGTTGAGCACGCCTGGGCGTAATTCCCGTTTTCAGAGGCAGTGGCCTGGGTCCTTTTGACACTTTGCTTGGCCTTTTGAGAATGAGGATGGTCAAGTATTGCTCCTTTTACTTCCTGTTCCTTCTCTTCCTTAATCATTTTAAGCTTTTCCTTTTTTCCCCCTTTGGCAAAGTTTTCAGAGATTTTTAAAGAAGTGGCGGTTTTAAGGATTTCAAGTCTAGGAAGGCATATCCCATGGAAGAGAGTTTCTACGCTCTGAAGACAATACCAGAAAATACAGCGGAAGAGATTTAGGTTACATGTTAATCAGTTTGGTGCCATGGCCATATTGATCTGGATTTTTAAGGATAGTCTCAATTTTAAACACAACACCTTAAAGTCCACACAGATTCAGTTATACTTGTGAGACATTTTTTTTATTTTAATTTTTTGTTCAGTCACTAGGAAAACGATTATCACGTTGTTGAAGAGAACCTAATGAGTGGTGGAAGGAGTATATCTCGCAGTACTAGGGAAGCTGCCGCGGGGAGGTTCTCCCCAGGCCAGTGGTTCGTGTGATGAGTGAGCACATGGTCTCTGCAGGCAAAGAGCCTGGGGATGAGTCTGGGGGTTTCGGTGACTTACACACTTTAGTTCTGATTTTTCTCACTAACAGTATGATGTAGGCAAGACCCTTAAGTTTTCTGTAATTCAATTTCTCATTTTTAAGATAAAGGTAGAAACACCTTTCCTAGGACTTCCACTTGTTTAGATTTTTTGTTTAGCTTTTCATTTTGATATTGCTGAGAGACAGTTTTCCATGGGCCTCTCGTGCTTGCACATCTTATGAAGAGCCAATATTTTTATTTTATTCTCTTATGGAGAGAAGCATAGACAGCCTTGTGTTCTGAACTATCTTTTTAAGGATATTTATATCACAAATAGCCTTGGATAATAGAGAGAAAAATAACTCTCAGTCTAGATGTGAATACCCAGCAAAGCAATCGTTCAAAAATGAGGATAAAATAAAGATATTTTCAATAAACAAAACCCAGCCACATTTACTACCAACAGATGCTCACTAAAGGAATTTCTCGACTGAGATGTATTTGAGGAAAAAAGAATAATTCCAGAAGGAAGAATTGAGATGCAGGAAGAAATAGTAACTGAATTGGAAGACAAACACACAGGTAAATCTAAACATGGAACAAAGTAACAACAGTAAGCAACTTGGGAGAATTAAAAAACAGGTAGAACTAAAATAGACCGAAACTCACAAACGTTGCTGTGAGGTGCAAATAGAATCGAAACACGCTAAGGTCCTTGTATTCATGAGATAAGTAAAAATATTAGCTTTAGGTTTTGAGTTAAATAACCACTTAAAGAATAGAAATAGAAGTGTGTAACTTCCAAACTAGCACAACAAAAAACGGAATAAAAAAATTTTAAACAAACAAACAAAGGCAAAAAAGAAGGGGAAGAAACAAAGAACAATACGGTAGAAATAAATCCAATTATATCAGTAATCACTATAAATGTAAATGGACTAAACTCTCCCATTTATAAGAAGGAAATAATTATTGGACTAAACACTTCTGTGAAAGGGCAAATATGGTTAGCCTGGATTTAAAAATCTAATTTGTTCTGTTTTCAAGAGCCACAACTAAAACGTAAAGACACTGAAAGGTTGAAAGCAAAAGCATAGAAAAAGATATACCCAGCAACAAGTAATAAAAGAAAAAACTGAGCAATTATATTAAAATTAGACAACTTTTACTCGAAGGGGAAAAGCCGTACTAGGCATAAAGAGAGACACTACATAATGATAAAAGTTTCAGTTCACTAGTAGGATATAATAGCCTTAAATTTGTATGTAACCAGTAATGTAGCTTCAAAATAAATGAAATAAAATTGTAAGAACCACAAAGGGAAAATGACAAACCTACATGATAGTGAGAATTTTTAATATACTCTCTCAATATTTGATAGATTAAGCAACAGAAAAATCAAAGAAAATAGAAGATTTGAACAATGCAATTACAAGCTTGATCTGATGGATGTATATTGAATTCTGTACCCCAGAAATGGAAAAGACACATTCTTTTCAAGTATGCTTGGAACATTTAAGAAAATTTTCTACATAGTATGCCATAAAACAAGTCTCAAAAAATTTCTATTAGTATCTTACAGATTACATACTTTGACTACAAAGAAATCAAGTTAGAAATCAATAACAAAAAGATGACTTTAAAAAAGTCTTGTTTGGAAATTTAAAAGACACACTTCTAAATAACTCTGAGGTCAAAGAAGAAATCATAATGGAAATGAGAAAATACTAATATTGATTGATAAGGATAATAGTGCATATTAAAGCTAAGGGAGTCAAGTTAAAACAGTGGTTAGAGGAGGCTTGCAATGGTTAGAGGAAAATATATAGTTTATAAGCTTATATTAGGAAAGAAGAATGTCTTAATAGTAGTAAGATAAACATACGAATTAAGAAATTAGAACAAACAAAAAAATGATCTTTCAAAAAGTAGAAGGGATGAATTGATAAAAAGCAAGGTTAATGAAACAGGAGTAAAAAAGATAAAATAGGATTAATGAAGCTGAAAGACGCTTCTTTAAAAAGATGAATGGAATTAATAACAAAGAGTAACTAAGAGATAAAGAGAAAAGGCAAAAAATAACAACATCAAAAATGGGAAAGAGGATTTAATCACTTATTGTAGGTTGAATTGTGTTTCCTCAAAAGATATATTAACATTCTAACCTCTAGTACCTGTAAATGTACCCTTATTAAGAAACGGGGTCTTTGTGACTGTAATCAAATTAAGACGAGGTCATTAGGGTGGGCTCTAAATCCATATGATTGGTGTCTCTGTAAGAAGAGGAAACAAGACCAGACATAGACACAGGGAGAACACCATGAAGGCAGAGACTGGAGTGATGCATCTTTCAGCCAAGGAGTGCCAAAGATTGCCAGCCACCACCAGAAGCGAGGGGAGAGACACAGAGCTGACCAAAGCCTTCAGAGGGAAATCCCACTCTGGACATTTTGATTTTGAATATCTAGCCTCTAGAACTGTGAGACAATACATTTCTGTTGTTTTAAGCCACCTAGTTTCTGGTACTTTGTTACAACAGCCCTCGGAAATTAATACTCTACTGATGCAACAGAAATTAAAATATAATGAGAAAATAATATGTCGTTTATTGTCAATAAATTTGAAAACTTAAATGAAAAGGACAAATTGCTGGCAAAATGTTAATTGCCAAAATGGTTCAAGAATAAAGGGAAATCCTGAATATCACCATTTAAAATCACTAGATTGGGTAATGAGCACTTAACAAACTCCCTACAAGAAAAATATCAATCCCAAATGATTTTATAGGTGAGATATGCCAAACATTAAAGAAAAAGATAATTCCAATATTATTTAAATTCTTCTATGCAATAGAAGAAAAGGGAACATTTCCCAAGTTATGTCATGAGGCCAGTATAACCTTGATACCAAAATCAACCATAGTTGTAGGAGACAAAAAATCACAGAATAGTTTCACTAATAAACACTGATGCAGAACTCCTAAACACAGCATTAACATGTTGACACTAGCCACATATTAAAAACCATCAATTATGACCAAGTTAGATTCATTCTATGAATGCAAAACTGGTTCAACATTAGAACATTTCTAAATACAGTTCACCATATAATGGTTCATTAAAAGAAGAAAAACCTTATGATCATCTTGAAAGAGGCAGGAAGCATTTGATAACATTCAATATCTGCTTATGATAACAACTAGGAATCAAAGGTGACTTCCTTAACCTGATAAGGGTTTTTAGCACGTGTGTGTGGATGCATGATTGCATGTGCATGCACTCGTGTGTGCACACAAACACACACAGTTATAGTAATTACATATTGAACAGTAAAATATTACTTTTTCCTTTGAGATCAGTAACAAGCTAAGGCTATTTGCTCTCATGCTTCTGTTCAATGCTGCTGGAAGCTCTAGCCAGTACAATATGAAAGAAAAAGAGATGAAAGTTATGAAGAATAGAAAGGGAAGAAACAAAACTGTCATATTTGCAAATCCCATGATTGCCCACATGGAGAACCTGAAGTTTTCTTCAGTCAAAATTACTTGAAAGGGAAAGTCTATTAAAGTTGTCAGATAAAAGATTGCTATACAATAGTTAGCTTTTTGCACCATCAAAACCCAGAAAATTTAATTAAAAAGGAAAGATAGTGCAAGTTAACAAGAAATAAAATACTGAGAAATATTTAACAGATGTGCAAGACTTTTATGAGGAAAAATATAAAACGTTATCAAAATGCTTTCAGACCTCATTTGGAATGCCTAAATAAAATGAAGAGACAAGCCATGATTCTGAGCAAGAAGACTCAGTAGTGTACGTTGTAAATTCTCCTCATTTTGATTCAGTTTTAGATTCAATGAAATTGCAATAAGAATCCCAACAATTGGTTTTTTTTCCTTTTGGTGGGATGAGGCAATCTGATTCCAAAATTTATTTGAAGCACAAAGGACCAGGAATTACTGAGAAACTCTTAAAGAAGTAAAGGTGAGAAAGTTAACCTATTAGACAGCAAAACTTACCAAAAAGCTAATTCAGGCAATTGATACTGAGGAAGGAACAAATAAGTCAACAGAACAAACTAGAATCCAAAAATCAATTCATACGTATTTAGAAACCCAGTATAAGACAGAAGTGCCATTGAAAATCAGTGGGGAAAATATAGATTATTCAATAAATGGTGTTGGGACAACTGGTTTTTCACTTGAAGTTGTATCTCTAACTTACACAATTTATACAAATACATATATAAGTTTTCAATTTCAAATGAATTAAATATGAAAGTCAAAACTTTAAATCTCTCAGCAGAAAACATTGGAAAGTATCTTTATGAATTCAGGATATGAAAGAATTTCATCAACAAAGCACAATATGCAAAACAACAACAAAAAATGGGCTGATAAATGAAGAACTTGCAGTCATCAAAAGTCACCATTAAAGGCACAAAAAGGTATAGATTGTGAGAAATGACATTTAGGCAACCAAAAAGGATTAGTATTCAGAATATATAGAGAATTCATCAAATAAATCAGACAAACAAAACTTGATAGAAAAATGAGTGAAAGACACAATCAGACTCAGACATTTTACAGAAAAGGAAAGCTAAATGGCCAAAGAGCATAAGAGAGGATATTCAACCTCTCTAAAGATGAGCAGATTGAAACCACGATGCAGTATAATTCTAAGTTAAAATGTCTAACAATACCAAGGGTAGGTAATGTGTAACACTGTAAACTCTCATACCTTACTGCTGTATTAGTCTGTTTTCTGTTGCTTATAACAGAATACCTGAAACTGGGTAACATATAAAGAAAATGAAACGTATTTCTTACAATTTTGGAGGCTGGGAAATCTGCGGTCCAGGGGGCACATCTGGTGAGGGCCTTTTTCTGGGGGGAAGCTCTCTACAGGGTACAGTGGCAAAGCAGGGTGTGAGAGGTTGAGAAGAGCTCTCTCATGTGCTCTTTGAAAAGCCACCAGTCCACACCCATGATAACCCATGAATGGATTAATCCCTCAGGAGGGCACAGTTGTAACAATCCAGTCCCCGCTCAAAGACCCCACCTTTCAAATACCATAATCAGATTTTCCACCCACTTAACATTGTTACAGTGGGGATCAAGGTTCCAACACATGAACTTTTAGGGGACACATTTGGTCCATAACTGCTGCTGAGGGTAAAAATTGGCATAATTCTTTAAAAGATAGTTTTGTCTTATCTAGCAAAGACGAAGGTTCATATGTATACCCAGGGACCCAGCAATTCCATACATATGTTCAAACCCTGGTGAAACTTTTGCACATGACATAGCTTGCTGTAGCTGAAAACTATAAACGATCTATATGTCAATCAAAAGTGGGATGATAAAAAATTGTGGTATAGACATACAAAGGAATACTATACAGTAGTGAAAATGAAGGGGCTAGAGGTATATATGTCAACACGAATGGATCTCAAAATTAATGTGAAAAAGTAAACGAAGAATACATAAAGTGTGATTCACTCTATATAAACATGAAAAATAAACAATGTCCTAATCTCAAGGCTTACTATAGAGCTATAACAATCAAGACATTGTGGTATTGATCTAGGATGTAATAGACACATAGATGAACGGAAAAGAATAGAGTTCAGAAATAGACCTGCACATATGTGTGAGGTCACCTCAGTTTTGACTAAAGTATCAAGGCAATTCAATGAGAAAGTACAGACTTTTTGACAAATAGTATTGGAACATTTGGACATACATATGAAAAAAGAATAAACCTTGATTTATAACTCACACCATATATAACCACTAACTCAAAATGTCATAGACTTAAATGTAAAACTTAACCATAAAAATTCTAGGAGAAAATTTTTGTGCCTTTAGATTATACAAAGATTTCTTAGAGAGGACACAAAAAGCATTAACCATAAAAGAAAAAGTGATAAAATGATAAAACTAAAAATTTCTGCTCTTTGAAAGATGCTGTTAGGAGAACAAAAAGACAAGCCACAGAATGAGAAAAAATATTTGCAATACATATATCTGATGAAATGTTGGTATCCAGAACATATAAAGAACACTCACAGCACAGTAATAAGAAAACAACCCAATAAAAAGAAGCATGAAAGATTGCAACAGAAACGTCCCCAAAGAAGAGAAAAATTGCAAAAAAGCCCATGAAAAGATGTTCAACATCATTATTCATTAGGATGTGCAAACTAAAACAATGAGATGTCACTACATATTTATGAAAATAATTAAAGATTTTAAAAAACAATATAAAATCCTGGAAATGTTGCAGAGCAACTAGAACCTTACACATTGTTGGTAGGAAAGCAAAATGGGTATAGCAATTTAGGAGATGATTTGGCATTTTTCTTCTAAAATTAAACATATATTTGCTATATGACCCATTAATCTCACCCCTTGGCATTTATCCAAGAGACATGAAAACATACATCCACACAAAAACTTGTACACAAATGTTATAGCAGCTTTATTCATAATTGTCAAAAACTGAAAACAACTCAAATGATCAGTGTTGAGTGGATAAAAAAACTGATACGTTGGAATACCCCTCAGCAATAAAAAGGAATGAAGTCCTGACACACATGCAACAATATGACATGAATTTCAAAAGCATTACACCAAGTGACAGAAGCCACACTCACAGGCTGTGTGATTCTATGTACATGACAGTCTGGAAAAGGCAAAAACTCCTGAGCTAGAAAACAAATCAGCAGTTGCTAAGACCTGGGTATCAGGGGAAGGAATTCTCCGCAAAGGGGCACAGGGACTTTCTGGGTTGACGAAAATGTTCTGCGTCTTGACTGTGGCGATGCAGACACAACTGGGTTTGTCAAAATTTGTAGGATGCTAAACCTAAAAAGGGCGAATTGTTTTTCATATACACGGCACCTCATCTATTCTGACTTTTTAAAAAAAGAATAATACGTTACTTAGGGGCATATCCGTGAATGGCAAAACTATTTTTAAAAGCAATTATGTCTGAGAATGAGGGAGTTCAATAGGATTCGGGAGAGACACATAGGCGACCTCAAAGGTTTGAGAGGTCTCTGCGTCTTGTGGTGGAAAAGGAATGAAGGTGAATTGTGAAAACAGGTTATTCTATTTGGGAGAAAGGGATGAAACACTAACCCTGTCCTCGTGGCTTGCAGTCAGGTTCACCAGTCATTCATCCACCTAGGGGGGCCTCGGGGGAGTCAGGGTGACCGAAGCTGTGGAAATCACGAGCAGCAAAGGGAAGGCAGGCAGTGTTCCTTGTCGCCAAGCACTCACCGAGCTCGCAGGGGTAGGCGGAGGTAGAGGTAGCCCATAGTGCCTTTCCCACCTGCCCTTGGAAGTGAAGATGGCAAGCAGTATTACAAACCTGACTCTCAGTCACAAAGGGGAGCTTCAGGCGTTCAGAGGGGAGGGACATTCTGATCCCTCTCCCCACTTACCCACCAAACACAATTTCTTACTTAAAAACATAGTGGAGAGAGTCGAAGTCGTGGACCACATGACAAGGGAAAGAACATGGGCTTTGGAGTCAGAACAAGTTTGGAATCCAGGCTGGTTAATTAAGTTAAATGCCCTTGGGCAAGTTAATTAACTCGTTGGAATCTTCAATTCCTTGCTTATGAAAATGGGCTATAACAATCCCTGCCTAACTTGCAGGGCTCCAATGCATCTCATGTACTCCAAGACGGAGAGGTGCGTCTGAAAGCCCAGCAGAAAGTGGCGGGGAAGCCGGGAGCTTCCTGGGAAGACCAGCTGCACGTGGCCCTCCGTCCTACCACTCCAAAACTGGATCTCAGCAGTGGGCACGTGGATGGGACTGTTGTGAGGTTGTGACTCACCCTAACAGCCAGCTGTGGGCATCTGCATGGAACTGCTAGGGGCTGCCGGCCATTCTGTCCTGGAGGACCAAGTGCTTGGGAAGTCAGGTAACTGTCATGTGGCTGCTTAGGGAAGTGCAGGGCAAAACCACAGAAGTCAGTTGTAAAATTGAAATGTGTAATGGTATCAGGTGATGATAGACGTAGGTGTCTTTAGAGCCAAGGTACTCTTTCTCCAGGCCAGCGCTCGGGTTTTCTCTGGGACGCCCTTTTCCATGTTTCTGTTGCTGACCTACCTCCCCCTTGGGCTGACCTTTCTCTCCATAGGTAGCCCTTCAGACAGGTTCTGACGGATGCTGGCGGCCTAGCGAAGACTTCTCTCTTTAAGGTGGCTGCAAGCTCTGCTCTGATGCATCCTGCTGCCATTTCATGGCTTCGCTCTCCAAGGTCAGTTGTATTCCCTTCCTTTCCAAATTCCTGGGGCAGAGTAGGTGGGAAAGGGGCATGTCTCAGTGTCTGATGTGTGTACTATCCATCCATAGTATGTGCCTGGTAAAGTTCTCTTCCCACTTATGGAAGGGCTTCCTTCATCACCTAAGTTATTTATCGAGGCTCTTTGTGTGTGCAAGTGTGTGTGTCCAGCACTGTGCGGGGTCCTAGCACGATGCTGATTACCCACTCTGCTGCTTGAGGGTTTTCTGTGGGTGCGGAGAGGCCCACCTCACCACAGCAAGGTATCACTGAACATGGAGGCATTGTCCCAGGTGTTTCTTTGAGAATGGAGAGAGAGTCTGTAAGAACCCAATCACATTGGTTGCTGGACACTTTCATACTTTCCAAACAATTAGTAAATGGACACGGTCACCCAGACAGCAGGACAGGACAATATGGACTGGCAGTGTCGATCCGAGGGTGTTTGCTTATGCCAGACACTATGTTAAATTCTTGATATTTCATTGAATTCTTACAACAAGCCCGTAGAGTGGGTATTATTACGCCCATTTTATAGATAACAGAGCAAGGCTCAGAGGGGTTAAAAATTTTGCTGAGGCTCACACTACTAGTAATGGTGAAACCGGGGTCCAAGCCCAGGGCTGTCAGCACTGAAGCTCTTCGGCACCGCTTCCATCACACTTGGAAACAGCAGCACCAGCAGCCTTGGGAACACTGCAACCGTAGGACAGCTACTCCTCCCTGTGCTCTTCCAAATACGACCTCCTGGCATGCCATGTGAATCATGGCCTCTCCGTGGCCTCCAGGATCCAGGGAAGTCCCTCACCAGTCATTCCACCCTACCTGGCAGGGCCCCAACATTCCTCTGTTATCTCCTCCCTGCCTGTGTACAAAGCACAGCTCCTCCTGCATATGGTCTGTCTTCCTCAGTGTCTCCTGGGTTCACTGCCCCTTACCTGCACCAAACATTTACTCCTATTCTTTCTGCTGAAGACAGACATCATTTAAGCACATGCCAGCGTCCCACCACTGCCACGAGGCCATGCCTCACCAAACAGCCCCCAGACCTCGTCTTTCTCTGAACAACCATCATATCATATCACTCGCCCTTGGTGCTTACTCATTTTTAAAAGCCATAAAAAGACCTGGAAGGCGAGAATACGCCTGAGCTAACAAGGTGATCTCCCCTCCTCTAAGGTCTGGGAATATTTACTCTCTATGTCACTCCATTTATCATGCTTCCTAAATGAGCGTGGGTCTAGCAGAAGTTAGCAGTGGTGTTTTAGCATATTTCGTTCTTTCTCAATGTGTAGTGCATGCTACTTGGTCTTTTACTTGGTATGTGAATGAATGATTACAACGAACAAATGCAGAAGAGGACGGCTGAACAAGACCAGTTACCGGGGGGCCTTGTGGGTCAGAGAGGCCGCTTGGTGTAGATGCTGAGAACGTTAGCTTTGGGATCTGATACGGTTTGAGCTCTGCTGTTTAACAGCTGGGTGACCTTGGCCAAGTTACTTAACCTCTCTGTGCTTCTACATCACCTGTAAGAAGGAGATGAACACCTACTTTGCAAGACCATTATGACGGTTAAATAAGATAATTTGTGTAAGTGCCTGGCACATAGTGAATGTTCCATGTAAGATAGCTCCTTATGGTCACAGAGGGAGGGAGAGAGAAGGAGTTTGGAAGGAATATGACATTCGGGGAGTTTTGGACATCTGTCCAGAGCCGTCCTACCCTGGTCCTGTGACCATCAGTACCTGCACTGTCTTGGCAGACACCCCGGAGCCCCACTTTGGTCGTGGATCTCTCCAGTTTCTGCAAGTGGCAGCAGCAGCCATCAGCTGGGTGGTGGCATGGGTGGGGCTGTTGCTGGGCGGATGGCGAATGTTAAGGTGGGGTGAGCAGGGAAGGAGAGCGGGTGGGGAGGATGGCAACTGAACCGTTGGTGTATTTCAAGGTTGCAAGACCTCCAACCATCTCTTCCTACAAGCCCCCCTGACACGAGGGTGGAGGCGCTGAACCAGGACCAGATGTTTCCTCTCTTTCACTGTCGGTGGATGGCTTGGGGACATGGGGGGAGGGGAGGGGAAGGAAGTGACAGTGAGAGAGATTCCTTAGCTGAGAACCCATCCTTCTCCACCTGGGGTCTGCAGCCCTGGACTGCCTGCTCCCTGAAGTTCTAGGAAGCACTCGATGGTCATTAATTGCATGGCCAAAGCTAGGGTCAAGACAAACCCAGGGCAGCAATGTGGGATGGACCATTTCCTGGAGGAGCCTCTTGGGAGAGAACTTCAGGCGTGATTAAAAGCTTCTGCCCAACTCAGTGAAGAATAACTCAGGACAGGAGAGGATAGGAATAGCCCTTTCTGTCATCTGCACCAGTTGGAGGAACAGCCTAAAAGGCAGGGAAAGCAGCTTGGAGAATTCCAGCAGCTTCAGACTCCACCACCAGGATCTCTGTGGGTGTTGGTTTTCCTGTCTATAAAACGGGGAGTATAATACACGTGACATGACTTTCTTCTCTCATGGGTAATAATCCCTTCATGAGTAATAATTGTCATGACAGTGCTTTACAAATGTGCAGGATCAGCGACAATGAGATTTCCTGAGACATCAACAGCACCGGGGGTATTGGCCACAGGTGGGGAAAGTACCTAAGTGCCCTTCCACCTGCAGTACCCACAGCGGGGCCTCAGCTGCGAGGACAGGTGCGCCCGCTCCCAGATTACTCTGAAATCATTGTGGGTGCCTAGTAAGCACTTATTGGCTAGAGTCTGAGAGAAACAACTGAAAACTACTTGGGGCTTAAAATCTCCTGCTCCAGTGAATCATTTCAGGGACTTTGGTTTAATCTCCTTCCCTGAGATACGTCTTCTTTCTCACGCACATGTCTGTGAGGCCCCAGTGAATCGGGGAGTGGGTCAAGCTGAGCTGGGTGCATATTTTTTCTTGGTTGTCATCCCAGTTTCTATTTCTAAAGGCAAAAGAGGTGCCTCTATTCCTTCCAAGACCTGAAAAGCCCAGCAAAGTTGGTGGCATCTCTACTGTGCTACTGAAAATGGAGCATCCTACTTCCAGATGTGGTGAGCTCCTGCCGTGGAGACATTCAAAAGGGACACCGGTACAGCATTTCTCACTTGCACACGCCGCACTCAGGAAGCCCTTTGTGGACATCACCTTAGTCATTGCAGCAACCCCACAGGGAGGTGACTGTTGTTATAATCACCATTTCACAGACAAGGAGAGTTTAACAGCAATGCAGTGGCCTTCAAAAAGCTTGGAAATTATGCCGCTAGGGATAGGCATGGCTGCCAGAGGCACCCTGAGGCCCACTGAGTGGGAACTTACTGGAGAGCAGTGAATTTTTCCCCAAAGGGAAAGCCTGTGTTAAACTTCGGAAGGGAAGAGGTCCCCATGGGTCAGCCTTGACCACCCTTCCACCCCACCTCTGACTAGGCTCATCTCCCACCCAGAGCTGACTCCACCACCCCAGGCCAGATGGAACTGGAAAGGTGTGAGCAGGACCTGGGAATGCTTACAGGTGTGTGTGTGTGTGTGAGAGAGAGAGAGAGTCACAGAGAGAGAGAGAGAGCATGACAAGGTTTTGAGGAGGAAGTATTGCTTTTGTATGAATCTGTCTCTTTTTCTTTCTTTCTTTTTTCAGCAAACCACAGACCAGCTACACATTCTTTGGAAGTTTCCTGAGTTTGAACTTTAGATTTTGAGGAGAGAGGGGGGAAAAAAAAGAAAGAAAGTAAAGAGAAGGGGTGGGGGAAGAAGTAAGACAGAAAGTAATTGCACATGCACACACGTGCACGCACGCGCGTGCGCGCGCACACACACACACACACACACACACACACATGACTCCTGGCAATAAGGAAGTGAGACTAGATCTTTTTCATGAATGGGCTTAGCTCAGCCTTGCTGAACTTCCGCTCTCCATTCACCAGCATTCAAATTTCACCTTCTGACCATCCAAGGCAGCTGGCTGCTGGCCCAGGAGCAGTTTGAGATCATCCCCCAACCACAGGCGACTGTGTGCTTACAAGGATCTTCTTTTCTGAGCTTGTAAATCCAAAATGGACAGGATGTTTTCAGGATACTGGGTTTGAGGGGCACTAACCCCTGGACACTATACCCTCCCGCACCCCACCTCCCCGAGGACTATTGCTTACACCTTGGGGAAGCTCAGAAATTACAGCAGGCAGTGCCTGCAGAGGAAATGTTTCTGTGCAGGAACTGCATGGGAACACAGCCGAGTGAACTCTCAGGAAAACGTTCATGCTAGCCTTACATTAGGTTGGGGGAAATGACAGTCACTGCTTGGGAGAGGACACTTTGTGGTTCTTCCCATGGGGGCCACGGGGCCATTATCCACAGCATGTGGCCTGTAAGGTGCACCATTCTTGAGGAACAGCCAGCAGTAGAAGCTTCCATCCTTTGAAAATCAGCCTGGAGCTTCTAGAGGGTACGTCCAGGCAGTGGAAGACCAGCTAAAGGGTCCTGAGCAAGTCATTTAATTTTGCTGGGTTCCATTTTCCTCACTTGCAGAGATGTGGTAGTAAAACCTCCCAGCAAGGTTGCCACGAGGACTAAATGATCTCAGGCAGAAGACATGGATCTCAGGGCAGCTTACCTGGGCCTATGAGCCATCCCAGTTAGGGAAAGCCACATCACCCCCAAACTGAGAAAGCAGCCACTATTCAGAAAGAATAAGAAATAGCTCTGCCTCTGAAATTCCAGGAATGGTGACAGCGAAAGATTAGTGGCCCAGAAGGGAAGGAAAGCAGTAGACCTGGAGACCAAAGAGGGAGCAGGAGAGGAGAAAGGTTGGGGGTTGGCAGAGACACCATGGGGCTAAGCTTTTCTTTCTCTTATTTCTTCCCCTTCTCCTTCAGCCCCTTCTAGTGGAAGATTAAGGGGACAACAGAGAAAGGGACATCATTTTCCTCTCCCCACCCTGCCTACTTAGATTCCTCAGACAGCCCATCTGGTCCCCAAACACCCATGTCTTACAGTATTTGGGCCCAGAGAGAGGGGCATGGATGACGTGACCTTCAGAGTACCTTTCTTACTTCCAGGCCTGGAGACTTTCCCGAAGGCTAATCCAGGGCAGGGTGCTGGAGAATCGCATTCCTCTCCTTGCAGCTGCTGAGCTGCTAGGTCCAGCTCTGGGCACAGGGAATGGACTCGGAAATACCAATGGGCTTTGTTTGGGCTGATTACTCACAGCAAAGGAATGATATCCATTCTACTGGACTTTCTAGGAACTTGCCTGCAGCTGGAGCGGTCCCTGTCCCTGGTCCCTTCTCTAGTACAGAGAGGCTGCCAGCAGAGGCCCGAGGCTGGGGAGGGATGTGCAGCTTACAGGGGATGCTGGTGGACCCTGGGAGGGATTGATGTGATTCTCCTTTTATTGAGTTGAGGCAGCTTTTTCTCTCTCTTTTCCTAGTCTCTTCTGTGTCCCCCACCTCTCACAGAGCAAAGGAGAGAGCTGAACAGGACAGCAACATCTGAGGAATAAGAATCAGGACAGTAATGACGCAGGTGGAGAGAGGAAATGCCCATGGGTCTAAAGAGCTCAGTAGTAAAGGCTGCCACTGACCTAACACTCCCATGCCAGGCGCCTGCCTCATTTAATGCTCTGCCTCGTTTAATCCTCCAAGCCCACCATGTGCACAGGTGCTATCATGGTGACCTTTTAACAGAAGAGGAAACAGAGCCTTAGAGAAATCAGGAAATTCTTCCAAGGTGACATAGTTAGCAAATGGTAAAGCTGGGAATTAAGTCAATTTCTGCTCAATTACAAAGCATGTGCGTTTGGCCACTAGACTCTGTTTTGTGTGTGTACTTCACTAGCTCAACTTTTATGAGAACCAGAGATTAAGCATCCCCCAAGGGTAAAGACCACATCATCTTTTTTTCCCTCTGTTTATATCTACAAGATGCCAGGAACTCACTTTAAAAAGCAGCTGCCAGATATGCTGGGATGGTGGGGCTGCGGCTGCCTGTGGAGGATCTGGAGGTCTTGGCACCGGAAGGGACCTGTAGCAGCTCTGCCACTTGTCCGTTCCGTACAAGCATCTCTTCCATGGCTGCTGACCTGCCTCTCCCAGCTATTCTATCTTTCCTGTCTGCCTCATGGTTTCTGCCTATTCCAGGAGTTTCCTGCTTCGTAGCCTCAATTATTGCCTTCTCTGTGGATGCCTCTGCATCTACTCAGCTATCCATCTTTAGTGCTGCTACCAAATGACTGAGTTTCTTTCTACTCATTTTTCCTGTGCTGTGATATTCTGTTTCCCAACAGCTTCTCTGGCTCCCTCTCTGTCTCTGTGCTTCTGAGCCATCTCACTCTCTGTATGCCCTTGCAGTATCTCATGTTCAAATGCCCCGTGGGAGCCCCTGATGGGTTAGTGACTACCCAGCCTAGAGATCCCCCTTGGTCCGAGTCTCGCCAGCCTCACGTTTAGGCTGCTGGCTCTCTAGAGGACTGCAGGAGCCCACTCTGGTGCAAGTCATTGTGGCCAGGGTGGCAAGGTAATATGGTACGAATCCTGAGGATTCAGTTTTGTTATCTCCAGTTTAAAAATGAATGACCTGAAACTCAGAGATGTAACCCACTTGCCTGAGGTCACACATTTAGAAGATGACAGAAGCCAGATTAGAACACTAGTTGTCTAGTTCCAAAACCTGAGAATTTTCTATACTGCTCTATCTCCCAAGAAAGATTTAATTGTGTTTGGTTTGGTTTGTATGTTGAAAGTAATTGACTACATTTTAAATCATAGGAAAATTATAATTTCTACCAGGTGTTCTACCCTGTAGATATTCCTTTCAACCTGAAACTTCATCATTCTGAATAAATGAAAACATATTATCATAAGGGTGTTAATGTGAAGTGGTTACACAATGGGCACGTGGATTAGTAAGACAAAACATTCCTGTGCCCTACAACTAAAAGTATAACTTCCTAGAATCATTTGCAAATAACCCCCAAGCATTTTCATTGTGTACAGTGTGGTTTTTTTCCATAGAACTTTGGCCAAGTCATGTAGCCATGATAGTTGACCCAGAGGGGTTTCCTGTAGCAATTCATAACAGAGGAATTGCTTTTGTAGTGTTAAAAAGGAAAAAGCTTAAGCAAGTTTAAATTTACCAGAGTTCATTTAAGCAAAAACAACCCTCAGAACCAGAACAGGTTCTAAGAACTACCACCTGCTACCTAGTCTAGCACCATTTATGCACAGAAAATGAAAATGGGGCAGAAAGAACAACTCAATTGGTCACAGTGTGGCGTTTTTGTGTTATTTGAATCGGCTGGAGGCTTATGATTGACTAAAGCTCAGCTGCTGTGACTGACCGAAACTCAGCTATGTGTCCTCCCAAGTTAGTTAGTTTCATTTAGCGCTGAATGACTCTGTACTGGTTTGGTCTATTGGGCCCTGTTGGGAAAATAGAATAGTTTGTTCAGTGCCCCTAGCCTCGGGTCCCATTGGGTGTGGTTTAGCACATCCATTGTAAGCAAATTGTGTGTGTGTGTAGTTAGTGCACATGCCCGCCAATGTATCTTTTTACTTTTGTTGCTATTCTTGTGTTTTTGAGAGAGAGAGAGAGAGAGAGGGAGACAGAGAGGAAGAGGAGTTTTAGTGAAGCAGGTGGGCGGGCGTCTGCCCCACAAGGCCATGCTTTCCAACCTATGGCTCCAAGGACCCTTTGGCCAGTTACCTAGCTCATAGACCTGTGTGAAGGGGTCTGGTGACCCAGACCTGGCATATGTGGGGTCTGGTGACCCAGCCTGGCGTATGCAGGGTTTGTGACCCAGTCTGTGGACGGCTTGAGGGGTTTGTGGGCTCCAGATCCAGCCCTAGCTCAACAATCGGCCCAATCGGCAGGATTACCGGCAGGTAAAAGCTCCCGACAACTGGCATGGTCGCTTAGCTTTACAATTGGTGTCAGGAACAGGATTAAGAGCTAGACAATTGGCGATGTTGACAGGATTTCCGACATTAGCTGTGGCTCCACACGCCCAGAACAGAAGCCTGGTCCAAATAAGTAGCCTCCTACGAATTTTAACAGTAGCTTTCCTGAGGAATAGCAACAAAGTCCTCCTCTCTGACTGCTCTGGGGTCCTATCAGTGAACATAACGGTGCCATCAGTTTGTACACTGACCAGTGTTTGTGGATTGGTAGAGGAATTTAAATAGCATTTTGGATAAACGGTACTAAGGGTGTGGACTCTGCTTTTGAATAAAGCTGAATTCAAATACCGGTTTCTAGCTTTATTATTACCTTCGGTAAGTGCCCCAACATTTCTGAGAATTTGTTCCCTCATCTATAAAATGGGGATAATAAAAGTACCTCCCTAAGTGTCCATGAGCAAATAAGCAGGTAAACAAAATGTGGCACATTCGTACAATGGAAAATTATTCAGCCTAAAATGGAAGGAAATTGACACATGCGACAGTGTGAATGAACCTTGAAGACATTATGCTAAGTGAGGAAAGCCAGACGTAAACAGACAAACACTGTGTGACTCCACCTATATGAGGTCCCTAGAGTAAATTCACAGAGGCAGAGAGTGGAGCGAAGGTTGCTGGGGCTGGGGGCCAAGGAGAAGGGGTAGTCATTTTAATCAGTATGGAGTTTCAGTTTGGGAAGAGGCAAAAAGTTCTGCAGATAGATGGTGGTGAACGTGCTTAATAGCCCTGAACTGTGAACTTAAAATGGAAACCCTGGTAAAAACAAAAAGCAAACAGAATAACCTCAGGGGGTGTTTAATAGGATTAAATAAGATATTGTACCTAAAACCTCAGATTCATTTCTGGCACACAGAGGCCAATATAACGATTCATTTTCTTAATTTTACTGTTTTAGTCTTGTCATTTATGACATAAGGATAATAAAGGAACCTCTTAGAAATTCTTTTCTCTTTAGAAACTTATTGTGACAAATTTATGCATACATGAACTGCATTAAGAATTGGTCAAGGGCCATGAAAAACGATTATATTGTATAATGTTGACCATACTAATTAACCTGATGTGAACATCACATATTGCACACAGGTATGGACATGCCACGCTGTACACCACAGACATGTACGATCGACTATGTTACACTAAAAAGAGAATTTTTAAATTGAGATAGAGCATATAAGGCCACAAGCATTGCATGTACAACTGGATGAGTCTTACATGTGTGTTCATCAATGTAATCACCATGCAGGCCAAAGTATAGAACATTCCCCAAGCTTAGAAAGCTTTCTTGTGCCCCTTCCAGCTGGTATCATCCTCCTTCTCATTAAGGTTTTTGATTGGATTAATTAAAACCCTTAATACCATGTCTAATATAGAATTGCTTTATTGACGATACCATTATTAATCATCAGTACTATATTAATTAATAACACACGAATCACTGCTCTTTGAAAAAAGATGAAAACAATAGAATTGTAATAATAATACTGCAGAAACCTGTTTAGAACAAACCTGACTCAGGAGTACTAGTCAGAATTAACAGGCTTGGCTCTTTAGCTGCCATCAGCTAGCCATGTGGCCTGGGGAGAGAGGATGTCCCTCTGGCCTTCAGAGTTCTCATCCACCAAATGAGGCTCTCCATCTAAATAATTCTATGGCTCCTTCCAGCTCCTACATGTTACAAGTCTAGAAACTTAGCTTTGCAGCCTGGCAAAGGGCTAAAGAAAGTATGGAGACTGAGGGTCAAGGAAAGCCAAGCCAATAGACCTTTCCCACCCCAGCAGTCAGGGTGGCGCTTATAGTACCTGGCTGCAGGAACAATACAGAGGGGTTCTTGCTCCAACTTCTGGAGACTTCTCATCAGAACCATGCTAACCAGTTAACCTTTAGGGATTAAAAACTTCCTCCACGTTAGTGATGACATACACAGATCATACCAGCGGCTGAGTCCACCCACTCTGTTCTCAGCTGTTGGACTGTATGGGCAGCAGAATTTCCATCCGCTCAAGCAGCTGTGCTGATGACGGAGGGCCTGGGGTGGTCTCTGTTAACCCGCCAGCTGCTGAAGCACCGTGCGGGGGAGCTCCCCCTGGCTTCTTCTGCACTGCAGCTGTCCCGAGCATCACAGGAACAATGGTTCACTTCTACAACAAGAATGTGTCAAAACTGATTTTTTTCAATGCAGAAAATTATTTCAGGTTGACTTATAAACTAGTCCAAATATGTTCTCCGGAATGTAAAACATGAAGTGCCTAAAAATGGTGTCTCACACACAGCAAGCACTCAGTAAATGTTATTTCTTATTAATATCAGGTCTCATGAAGATGATATCCAAACTCTACTAATCCCTCCAACACCAGCTCAGATCCCTTCTCTCCAGGAATTCTTTCTGGACTCCTCAGGCTACATTCACCTTATTCATTCATTCATTCATTCATTCATTCATTCATCAAATACTTTTCAATGCTTGTGTGTTTCGGGTGTTGAAGATATCACAAAGAACAGGACAAAGTCCCTACCCCCATCCTATGGATTTTATATTCTGGTGGGTGGAGACAAATAACTTACAAATCACACATTTTTTTAAAAAGACAATATTCATTACTCAATTAAAATATTTACCGTCGTACACAGTTTTAGGCACTGGGGATACAGTGTCAAACAAGACAAACATGGTTTCTCAACAAAAGGAGTTTTACGTTTAGTACAGAAACAGATGATAACCATATGACAAATCAATAAAAAAGTTTAGTGACAGTAAGTGTTTGAGAAGAATGAAACAGGGTCACGTGCCAGGGAAACCAGAAGGGGAGAGAGCGCTGCTTTATCCAGGGAGACAGGTTTCCATCATTTCTAGTGAACACAAATCACAGCGACGGCTTTCACTGCCCACGCTGTTCCACCACTGACTTTCGTGCTGCATATCGTGACACGTCTCTCCTGTTTAAACACCCATTGATGGGATGGATGGAGGGTAAGCCCTTGAAGTCAGGAACTGTACCTCAACTCGAGCGCTCCAGAAACCCAAATGTACTAGCCACCTACTATGTTTGAAGGATTTCTTAACTGACTTTAGCAGAGAACAGGTAAAGATGCTCTTAACTTGACTGAAGATACTCCTACAGTGTCTTGGTAACAACGCCCTTAAGGATCTGGGGCTTATGGAGCAGGATGGGTGAGGGCGGAGTGGTGGGAAAGAGGTTTTTGAGCAGGGGCAGAATGAGACTCTAGAGAAGAACTCGAACATGAAGGATTCATTTTTGGTGATGAGCATTAAGTGACATTATGGACAGCTGGAAGTCAAGCCTGGCTCTTTCCCAACCCTGTCATCTGATAATAGTCCTAACAACACCACTGCCTCACCTCTATATCAAGATTTTAGCTTTCAGAACACTTTGCTTTCTAGCTTGAGGTTTGCAAGATAAAAGTGACACATGCGACAAACTCTGTTTGAGTGAGAGACTGAGAGAAGGGTCAGGTCAGAAGTTGGGGGAGAAGATCGTAATACCCAGAGCTCTGCTTAACTCCGGGTCCTTTGTTACGCCCACCACATGGTTCGCTGGTACGATAATTTGCCAAGTCTGCATGAAATACACATCCATCCTTAACCTTCTGTGCATTAGAATAACTATCTGGCTTAGAGATATTTTTGTCGAATGCCTGCACTTTCCTTCTCCTGGACTCACTGGCTTCTGCCTAGCACTCTCATCCTTCAGCTCTGGCTCCCCACACCTTCCTCGTGGGTGGTGGGGAAGGAACCACTATCTACAGGCAGTGTGGGAGGTGCACCCCTTGGGCTATAGCTTGGCACAGCTGTCATTGATTATGGAACAGTGCACAAGAGCCCCAAGCACACCCGCTTTCCCTGCTAAATTGCTGAATGCAGATTTGAAAACTTCAGCAAGAGTGTTGACCAGAAAGGAGAGCTGCCGAGAGGGTCAGGTTGGTGGAGACCTGCACCAGCTCCCAAGCCAATCTTCTATCTTCTCCACCTGGATTTCCTTCCCTTGCAGGAAGATGTACGCTGGCAGGGGAGTGGGGGGCACGGTGCTTGAGAACCGTTTGGAAAGAAGGCAATTTCCTACCCTGCACCAACCTCTTCATTGATCGCCTTGCAACAACTCCCCTCATTCTAGTCTCCATACAACCATCACAGTAGTCTGAAAAACGTGGATCTCACTGTTTCTATGCCCTGCTTAAAACCATTAAAAAAGAAAACAAAAAACCATTTTGCTCTAAGGATGAAATCTGCACATGGCTTATAACTGCCCACATGCTACGCCCCCTGCTTAATTCTCCAACATCACTGCAGGTCAGCTCCGCATCCCCACTCTCTGCCTCCAGCCACACAGGGCTTTTGCACAGGCTGTTCCCTCTACTTCTCTGCTTGGGTATCTTACTCAGCTTAAATGTCACTTCCCTTCTAGTCTGAGGAAGCCTTCCCTGGTTCTTCAGACTAAATTCCCCATTATGTTTTCTCATAGCAATTTTTAACTTCTTTAGGATAGCACCTATCACAATTGTGCTTTTTAAAAGAATAGTTTTAAATGTTGCTTAGTTGCTGCGGTTGTTATCCTCCTTTTTCCTCCCTTTTCTTTTTTCCTTCTCCTCCTCCTCCTTACCCCCCCTCCCTTCTTCTCCTTCTTTCGGTAATATGATCTTTCAGTCCCTAGGACACTGCCGGGGCTCTCCATGCATATTTGCCTTTCTGTGAATAGCTGCTGAATGATTGAATGAATCTACAAGCCCTAAGGGTTAGGAGGACCTTTAAGATCACTGAATTCAATGAGTCTCCTCTGCAGCATTCCTGCCAGATGTTCGCCAGCCTCTGTGCTAGGGAAGTGTTGACTCCCAGGGCAGTCTGCTCTGTCCAGAGGCAGCCTCACCAGTGGTTAAATGTTCACACTGAATATGTTACTTAACTCTTCTAGGATTTTGCTTCCTCACCTGTGAAATGGGGACTATAATAATAATAATACCCACATCACATATGATCACAGATGAGATCAAGCATGTGAAACACAGTGCCCGACGCCAAGTGATAGTTCAGTAAGTGAGTTCTTATTATTATTATATTACCATAATTGTCATCAATCTATCTTCAGATGGCTATGTCAGAAGGTGAAACCTTCCTTACATTGCATTAAGATCGATTTCTCCATGACTCTGGTTCTACCTTTGGCCTTGCACATGCCACATGACAGCTGTTGGAATCACTGAAGACAACATCTTGTTGAATATGAGTCTTCTCCAGTTTGCCTTTGCACAGCTACTACACCCATTGCCAAGTCTTCTCACTGTCTTGGCCCATCTCTGAACAGATCCTCTTTGTCTATGTCCCCTCAGTTCTCAGGCCATCCTAGAGATGAAGAAAGTGCTGCCCCAATCAAATCCAAGGGCATTGGCACAGAGAATGCCAAGGAATTATCTGGCCTCTGTACCCAGACTAGCGATAAGGAGCTTTATGTATTCAGCAAACCTGTGGCAACCCTGTCCTCCATCGTGGGATGGGAGCTGAAGGAAACACTGTGGGTGTTCAGGGCTGGCCTCAGGGCAAATCAATCTGTTCCAATCTACCATTTCTTTTGTTTCCAGAGAAGTCTGTATCTCAGGTGCCTGGTGCCTACATGCCACTCCAGCTTGCACACAAAATGTCTTACCTACATAAATCACCAAAGCTTTGCAGAGCCTCCCTTTAGAACTCACCAATCTTCTGTTATACTTTTTCGAGTTCCTTTCTCTCCTGAGTTAATATACCAAATTAGTTCCTGCTAAAGTGTCAGTGACTAACTCCAGTTTCCCATCCTCTCGCCATCCGCCCTCCCCAACAAAGGGTTAGATAAACAGGAATTTTAGACATAAATGGCAGAAGTTAATTTTGAGCAGGTGGAGCTCTCACACGGGGCTCTCCAACTCACACTGTGCAGGTAGCTTCCTGTTCCACCTACTCATTGAGCACCAACCCTAGATGTGGCATGGTAGAAGGGCTGTCCCAGCGAACAGTCAGTTAATATGAAGACCGCCATCTACTGGCAGATGGTATCTATCGGCCCTATCGGTGTGCTCAATAAGGTATTTCTACTGCATGGAGTTTCCTGACTGGATTCCCTGAGCGATGAGAAACAGCCCTCTCCCCTATTCCATTTCCCCAGTCTTGCTTCTTTGTTATTCCTTTGTTACTTTGATTCCTTCATGCATACAAACTATGAGCTGGAAGGGATCTTTGGAGGGTATAACTATTGTGAGCCATTAACACTTTAGTATATATTAACCCATTTGACTACCACTAGTCCACAGGTTGAGCAGAAATGCCAAGGGGATGGCAAATTCTTCCCTCTTTCTCCTTCCTTCTTTCCTTCCTCTCTCCTATCATGGAATGTGGAAGTCTGGCTCAAAAACATAACCTTAGATGTGGAGAGGAAAGGATTGCAGAACATTTTTATTTACCAGGAGACAGCTGTGGATATTTTTTAAAAGGCTGAATCAGTCCGCTGGCCTTACTTACTCCATCAAATCTTGTTTGTACCTTTCTTTGAATCTCTAAAACAATGCAGCTTCAGGAAATCTCCCCAATCTCCAGGATCCTATACTTCCATTTCCGTAAACCCCTCTAGTAGTCTCCTCCTTCTCTCCCAATAAGAAGCGTAAATATCTTTGCCATACCCTTATGCACAATTCCCGTGTGGTATGTCTGCTTCATGTGTGTCTGTCTGGCCTCTTGTCATGGGCTGTTTATTTCCTGAAGACACTTACTTTGACTTCTCTTTCTCAGTATCTCACAATTGCACTAAGTTGTAAGTTTCAGCACTGACCACGTGAATAGATACATGCATTGGTTAGGGCTCAAACCGTAGGGAAATGGGGGTGAAAAGGTCTTTGTGAATCCAGAAGACATTCTAGGTCTCCATCCACCCGCTTCTATGGGTGGGCTGCAAGAAGGGAGTACTAGAACAGTGGCTTATGGACTGGAGCGTGTGTCGTTGGAGAGACAGACTTCCCAAGGGATATTCAGGTATGAATTGATTTAAGAGAATCAATTTCCAGATCCTCAAGTGCTTACCTACCCTTCCCTACACTAATCTATCTGACAACACACCTGCAGTTGGGGTGTCGGGCTGGTTCTCCGGTCCTACCTGCCCTTTCTCAATAGCCCCTTGCCCACTTTAACAGAAAGAGAAAAAAATGATTAATTTTCAGCCATCCCAAACCTTACTATAGCATATTAATCCAAGCATACAAACCTCCACAGCATCAAAAAAAAAAAAAAAAAAAAGACAACTAAAAATGTTAATGAAGGCAACGTAAGTCTCTAAAGCCTTGTGTCTTCCCCTGTCTTCTACTTATTTCTAGTAAGGGCAAAGAATGGCATTAGACGCAGGGTACTTTAACACATTTTGGGGATATTCTGAATTCAGATATACTGTATAGTGAGGCAGTAACATGGTAACAATTTTTGTTTAATGATTCTCTCCACCCTTTCCCCAGTGGTTGTCAAAGAACATACTGCTGTCATGCAAATCCTGCGAAAATCAAGCGAGTGAAGGCAGTGGTGCATTATGTCATCCAGCTGCTAAATTCACGGTACAGCTTCGTGTCCTGATTCTCTCTATCAATATCTATCTATCTGTCTATTTGTCTATCTATATATCTAAGTGTCTATCATCTTAGAATCAGAAATTCAGAATGTTTGCCATGGGGCCATATATTAACCCATTGATTTGTACTGAAAAATGAAGAATAAGTGTTTAAGTGTTTTGGGAGGACAGAGAATAAGACTACTCTGGGTGATTAGTTTTATAATGATTCCTGGCTTCAACAATTAGGCAAAATTGTGGATGGTATTTATAAATAGAATGCTCTAAATCTGCAGCTCTTAAAATTTTGACAATGAAAGTAAATAATGATATAAAATCAGTGTACAAAAAAGTTTTGGTAAATGCATATTGAAATGAACAATTTTTCAATTTCTCTAACCCTTTCCAAGTATATCAAATCAGAAATTACCTCTATGACAAAGGTAAATCGATAATCATTTGATAAGTCTTGGTAAAGCCTTTTAGGTGACTTCCCAGAAACAGAGAAACTTGGCCACAAAGACTGGGTAATAAATATTAGCAAGTTAGATGTTTTCCAATTCTTTGCTTTCAATGATATCAGAGGAGGACCTAATCGAGTTGTCAGCTGATAGATTATTAAAAATAATTCTTGATGATAGAAGAGTATGTTATTTTTGGCATAGAACTTGGAAAGAATTCAGAGAGCTAAATCATATTGCTATAATAAAATTCCATCCAAACTTATTTATATGAACAAAGTTTCCCAGCATTTCTTCTATAAAAATGAAAAGCAGTAATAGAATGGGTGCTGCCCCTTGTCTAAGTCTAATAGCACATAATGCATGATACATAAATTAATTAAAAATAAAAGCCTTACCCATTTTACTGAGATACATTCCTAATAAAAAAATTCTTAATTGAATTTCTTCTTTTGAGAAAATTGTAGAACCACATGCAGTTATAAGAAATAATACAGAGAGATCCTGTCTACCCTTTATCCAGGGGTAGCATCTTGCAACACTACAGCACACTGTCATAACCAGGAACAGCAGTATGGAGACAGCCAAGGTACGAAACATTCCTATCCACAAGGATTCTTGATGTGGCCTTCTTATAATCACGACTACTTCTCCCTTATACTGTCACTTCCTACCTCTGGCAACCACTAATTTCTTCTCCATTTCTGTAAGTTTGTCATTTCAAGAATGTTATGTAAATGGAACTATATATTATCAAACTTTTCGGTATTGGCTTTTTTTCACTCAGCATAAAATCTCTGGAGATGCATCCAGGTTGTGGGGTGTGTCCTAGTTTCTTCCTTTTCATAGCTGAGTCATGTCCATGGCATGGATGTGCCACCATTTGTCTAACCGTTCTCCCCCGAAGGACATCTAGGTTGTTTCCAGTTTGGTACTATTATAAATAAGGCTTCTATAAACGTTCATGTACAGGTTTTTTTGTGAACATAAGTTTGCATTTCTCTGGGTTAAATATCCAGGAGTGCAATTGTTGGATCATATAGTAATTTCATGTTTAAATTTTTAAAGAAACTGCCCAATTCTTTTTCAGAGTGGCTGAACCATTTTACATTCCCACCAGCGCTGTATGAGTGATCCAGTTTCTATACATTCTCACCAGCATTTGGCTTGTCACTACTTTTTACACATTTTGTTGCTTTTTGTTTTGTGGCTGGCTGGAACAGGGATCCAAACCGTTGACTTTGGTGTCATAACACCATACTCTAACCAACTGAGCTAATCACTCAGTTATTTTTAAACGCACTTTAAATACTTCTAGATTTACAGAAAAGTTGCAAAGATGGTACAGAATTCCCACACATCCCTCACCCAGTGTCCCCTATTATTCCATCCTCATTGTATGGCGCCTTTGTCACAGCTAAGGAACCAACCTTGGCACACTGCTATTAACTAAACTCCACAGTTTATTTGAACTTCCCTGGTTTGCCCCTAATGCCCTCTCTCTGTTCAAGGCTTCCATGCAGGTTACCACATTACTTTTATTTGTCATGTCTCCTTAGTCTTTTCCGGCCTGTGACAGTTTCTCACACCTTCCTTGGTTTTAATGACCTCGACAGTTTTGAAGAATGCTGTCCAAGTATTTTGTAGACTCTCTCTCATTTGGGGTTTGTTTAATGTTTTTCTCATGGTTAGTGAATTTTTCAGAGGACTCCCACCAAGGTGAAGTCCATTCCCACCACATCGTATCGAAGGTTCGTGCAATCAGCATGACGGATGATGTTGACCTTGGTCCCTCGGTGAGGGACTGTTTGCCAGGTTTCTCCACTCTAAAGTTAACCTTTTTTCTTCCTTTCCATATTTTGCTCTCCAAAAGCAAGTTTCCAGGTACAGATCAGCTTTCAGGGGGTTAAGAGGTGAGCCCCACCTCCTGGAGGGCTTATATCTACTTAAGTTACTTGTAACTTGTAATTTGTAATATCTACTTAAATTATTTGTAATTCTTTATGGGAGATTTAACTATTTTAAAAAATTAATAGATGTATTTTTTAGAGCAGTTTTAGGTTTTCAGAAAAATTGAGCAGAGTTCCCAATAATTCCTCTCCCTCTCTTCTCCCCCCACTCCAGCAGTTTCCTCTATTATTAACACCTTTCATTAATGTAGTACATTTGTTATAATAATGAATCAATGTTTAATATATTATTAACTAAATTATTAGTTAAATCGTTATGTTATTAACTAAATTGTTAACATTACTGACTAAATAATCAACTAAATATTAATACATTATTAAGTACATAGTTTACATCAGGGTTCAATCTTCCTGGGTACAGTTCTACGGGTTTTGCAAATGCATAGTGTCATGCACCCCCCATAGAGTATCAATATTATACAGTATCCAAATGCACTATACAAAATATTTTCACTGCCCCGAAAATCCTCTGTGCTCTGCCTTTTCAAGCCTCCCTTTCCTCTAATCTCTGGTAACTGATATTTTTTCTGTCTGTAGTTTTTGCCTTTTCTAGAATGTCATACAGTTGGAATATATGGTATGCAATTTTCTCAGACTACCATCTTTCACTTAGCAATAGGCTTTTAAAGTTCCTGTGTCTTTTCATGGATTAATAGCTTTTTTTTTACCGTTGAATAATATTTCATTGTATGCCTGTATCACTGTTTATTCACCTATTGAAGAAGATCTTGGTTGCTTCCAAGTTTTTGCAATTAAGAATAAGGCTTCTAGAAAAAAATTGTGTGCAGATTTTTGTGTGGATGTAAGTTTTGAAGTCATCTGGGTAAACACCAAGGAATGCAATTGCTGGATCATTTATAAGACTATATTTAGCCTTGTAAGAAACTGCAAGACATTCTTTCAAAATGGCTGTACCATTTTGCATTCCCACCAGCAATGGATGAGAGCTCCTATTGTTCTGCCTCCTCATCACCACTTGGTATTGTCAGTGTTTTGGGTTTTAGGTATTATTCTAATGGATATGCAGTGGTATCTGGTTTTAATTTGCAATTCCCTAATGATGTATGATGTTGAGTATCATTTCACATGCTTATTTATAATCTGCATATCTTCTTTGGTGAGGTGTCTGTTCATATCTTTTGCCTACTTTTTATTTTGGATTGTTTTCTTTTTGCACTTTTTATTTTATTTTATTTTACTTCTCAGTATACACTGCAGTTGATTTTCATGCCCCTTTACCCGTTCCTCTCCACCCCCCTCCACCCCCACATCATATCTGTTCACTTGACTTAAATAGATCAAGGAATTTTTGTGCTTATTCTGTCTTCTTCCCCTCCCCCCTTGATTTGTTTGTGTGTTTATTTATTTACTTTTAACTCCCACAAATAAGTGAGAACATGTGGTATTTCTCTTTCTGTGCCTGACTTGTTTCACTTAATATAATTCTCTCAAGGTCCATCCATGTTGTTGCAAATGGCAGTATTTCATTCGTTTTTATAGCTGAGTAGTATTTCATTGTGTAGATGTACCACATTTTCCGTATCCACTCATCTGGTGATGGACATTTGGGCTGGTTTAATTGGATTGTTTTCTTATTGTTGTGTTGTAAGAGTTCTTTGTTTATTTTGTGTACAATTATCAGATGTATGTTTTGCAAAGGTTTTCTCCCAGTCTGTGGCCTGTCTTTTCATTCATTAACAGTGTCTTTCACAGAACAAATTTTTTAATTTTAATGAAGTCCAACTTATCAAATTTTTCTTTCATAAATCATGTTTTTGGTGTCTTATCTAAATAATTATTGCCAAATCCAAGGTCACCTAAATTTTCTCCTATATTATCTTCTAGAAGTTCTATAGTCTAACATTTTACATATAAGTCCATAATCCATTATGAGTTAATATCTGTGAAAGGGGAAAGATCTATGTCTAGATTCTTTGTTTGCAGCTGGATGTTCAGTTGTTCCTAGCACCCTTTGTTGAAAATGGTATCCTTTCTCCACTGAATTGCCTTTGGTCATTTGTCAAAGATCAGTTGGCTGTTGTTAATGTGGGTCTATTTCTGAGCTCTCTGTCCTGATGCATTGATCTATTTGTTTCATCACCAACACCACACTGTGTTCATTACTTTATTGTCTTGAAGTTGGGGAGGGTCAGTCCTCCAACATTGTGTTTCATTTTCTTCAATATCGTGTTGGCTATTCTGGGTCTTTTGCCTTCCCATATAAATGTTAGAATCAGTTTGTCTATATCCACAAAATAACTTGCAGGGATTTTGACTGTGATGGCATTGAATTTACAGATCATTTGGGAAAAACTGACATCTTAACAACATTGAGTCTTCCTATTCATGAACATGGAATATCTCTATGCTTATTTCAGTCTTTGATTTTTTTCATCAGAGTTTTGTATTTTTCCTCATGTAGCTCATGTACCCATTTTGTTAGATTTACACCTAAGTATTTCATTTTTGTGGGTGATAATGTAAATGGTGGTAAGTTTTAAATTTTAAATTCCAGTCAGTCATTGCTGATATATAGGAAGGCAATTGACTTTCATGTATTAACTTTGCATCCTTGCTATTAGCACTTATTAGTTTGAGGAGGTTTTTTGATTTTGACAAACTTTGGGGGGTTTCTACATAGACAATCATGTCATCTGCAAACAAAGAAAGTTTTATCTTTTCTTTTTCAATGTGTATACCTTTTATTTCCTTTTCTTAATGTGTTAGCAAGGGCTTCCAGTACAATGTTGAATAGGAGTGGTGAGAGGACATCCTTGCTTTATTCATTCAAATATTTTTTATTTCTGCTATTCTGAAAGGCATGTAATGATATCTCATGATTTTATTTGCATTTCACTAATGACTAATGATATTGAATATCTCTTCATGTACTTATTTGTTATCTATATATCCTCTTTGATGAAATGTCTTTTCATGTCTTTTGCCCATTTTCTAAATGGATTGTTTGCTTTCTTTATTGTTGTTTGGAGAATTCTTTACATATAATCCAGATACTAGTACTTGGTCAGATGTGTGGTTTGTAAATATTTTCTCCCTGTGGGTAGCTTGACTTTTCATCCTCTTAACAGTCTTCTGCAGAGCAAACATATAAATTTTGATAATGCTCAATTTATCAGTTTTTCCTTTTATAGATCACAATGTAGGTGTTAAGTCTAAAACTTAGCCGTATATACTGATGATTTTTTCCTTTTTTTTCCCCAAAGATTTTATGGCTTTATGTTTTACATTTAAGTCTTGACCCATTTTGAGTTAATTTTCATATAAAGTGTGACATGTAAGTCAAATTTTTGTTTGTTTATTTTTGTTTCATTTTGCTTTTTGCCCATGGGTGTTCAGTTGCTCCAACGCCATTTATTGAAAAGTCCATCTTTCCTCCACTGAATTGCTTTTACATGTTTGTCATAAAACATTTGGGGACATTTGTATGGGCCTGTTTCTGGATTTTCTCTTCTATTCCATTGATATCTAGGTCTGTTCTTCTACCACATAGTCTTGTTTATTAAAACCGTAAAATAAGTCTTGAAATAATGTAAACTAATTTCTCCCAATTTATTTTTCTTCTTCAAAATTGTTTTGGCTATTCTTGCCCCTCGGCCTTTCCATACAAATTTTAGAACAATTTTGGGTATATCTATCAAAAATGTTGCTGGGATTTTGATAGGAGTTGTGTTGTGCATGTATGTCAATTTGGGAAGAATTGACATATTTGCTATGTTGAATCATTCAAAACATACACATAGTGTATCTCTCCATTTATTTAGATCTTATTTTCTTTCACCAGCATTGTGTAGTTTTAGGTGTACAAGTACTATACATGATTCACTTGACCTAAGTATTTCATTTTTGTGGGTTTTTTAAGTTAAATTTTGGTGTCCACATATTTATTGCTAGTATAGGGGACTACAATTGCTTGATTTTTGTATGTTTATCTCATACCCTGTGACCTTGCTGAACTTACTTCTCTAGGGTTTTTGGTAGCGTCCTTGGGATTTTCTTCATAGACAATCATGTGATCTGCAATATAGTTTTCTTTCTTTCTGATCTATGTTTTTAATTTCCTTTTCTTGCCTCTTTGTCCTAGCTAGAATTCCAGCACTACGTTGAATAAGAGTGTTGACAGCAGATATCTTGTCATGTTCCCGTGCCTAGAAGGAAAGCATTTGGTCTTCTACCTTTAGATACAATGTTAGCTGTAGGTTTTTTGCAGAAGTTCTTCATCAGGTTGAGGATGTTCCTCTCTATTCCTGTTTTCTTTTTTTTTCTTTGAGAGTTATCATGAAAGGATATTGAATTCTGTCAAATGCTTTTTTTTTTTTGCATTGGTTGATATGATTATATAATTCTTCTTCTTTAGCTTGTTAATAAGGTTGATTATATTGACGGATTTTTAAATACCTAATCATTCTTGCTTCCCTGGAATAAACCCCATTTGGTCATGGTGTATAGTTATTTTTATATATTGCTGAATTTTATTTGCTACTATTTTATTAAGAATTTTTGGTGTCTATGTTTATGAAATTTGAAATTTATTGGTCTGTAGCTTGCCTTTTTTTTTGTTTTCTTTTTCTGGTTTTGACATCAGGGTAATACTTGCTTCATAATATGAATTGGCAAGTGTTTCCTCCTCTTCAATTTTTTGCAAGAGACTGTGTGGAACTGGTGTTAAATCTTCTCTAAATGTTTGATAGAATTCTCCAGTGAAACCTATCTGGGACTGGAGATTTGATTTTTATTGGGAGTTTAAAATTACAAACTTAATTTTTTAAATAGTTATAATGTTATTCCAATTATCTATTTCATATTGAGCAAATTGTGATAGTTTGTGTTTTAGGAATTGGTTGCTGAACTTATGAGAACAGATTGTTTGTAGCATTCCTTTATTGTCATTGTCATGTCTTCTGGATTTGTAATGACAGCCCCTCTTTCATTTCTGATATCAGTCATTCGTGTCTTCTCTTTTTCTTTTCTTTGTAAGTCTTGCTGGAGGTTTGTCAATTTTATTGATCTTTCCAAAGAACTAGCTCTTTGTTTCACAGTTTTTCTCTATTGCTTTTCTGTTTTAAATTTCATTGATTTCTGGTCTTATCATTTCCTTCCTTCTGTTTGCCCTTGGGTTTATCTGCTGCTCATTTTTTAGGTTCCAGAGGTAGGATATTTAGTTTTTAATGTGAGATTTTTCTTCTTTTCAAATCTGAGCATTTAATGCTACATAATTCCCATTCGGCACCATTTAGCTGTGTCCTATAAATTTTGATATGTGGCCTTTTCATTTTCTTTCAGTTTAATGTAATTTTTGGATTTCCCTTGAGACTTCCTCTCTTCCCATGGATTATTCAGAAGTGTTTTGATATTTTCCTGTTATAGTTCTGCTGTTGATGCTTAGTTTGATTCCACTGTGGAGAACACACTGTATTATTTCAATCCTTTTACATTTGTTTAGGTTTGGTTTATAAACCAGAATATGATCTATATTGGTACTTTTTACTTGTAAAAATTTTCCATAAAAGTGTAATATTTTATATTGTTTTGATCACTTGTCTACTACTAATAATTGTCATTATAATCTAATTCAGAAAAATTTTGACAATTAGAACACAACACAGAAACTTAGAAAAATTATGTTTTAAACATGTTTGTATTGAAGAAAATGATGACAGGTGAGGGTAAGTAGAAATACAATTTCAAAGAGAAAAGGAAATAATATAAGATTTCCAACCATAAAGAAGAATTTGTTCATTAATTTTTTAAATGTGAGAAATTATGTATCGTATAAATATGATAACTATTTTCCATTGGATGTGTATATACAAGTGTGACTTAAGAATTTTATTTTAAAGTGTCAATATTTACCACACTCTGGAAAGTACATCCATTTTAACTCCACACTTAAACTTTTGATGTAAACTTTTGGATACTGACTTACGGATAAATGAGGGAATACATAATTTTTCAAATTTTGTGGGGAGGGTTTTGAGTAAGCGAGCAACATTTGAAGCCCCCTGTTTTGGAATATGATTCCAACATCAGTGAGGAAGTGTGGGTGAAGGTGACCCCGAAGCAATGATCGAGGTGATGTACCTACTTGAGTATTTACTCACTCATTCATTCGTCTACCTGCATTTATTAAGTTCCACTTACCATCACAAGCTACTTTCTTTGCTCAGTGTTGGAATACGTATGTGACTTATTCAAGGTCCCAGCTCTGAAGGAGAGTGTCTCGTACCTCTGGGCAGGGAGCAGCTCCAGCCTTCACTGCTGTAATGGTCACCGTCAAGGGTGTACAGGGCAATCATTCTTGAAACCGAGACCGTGGTTTATTCACGCAGTGCGAGGAATAACAGGACTTGAGCAAATGGTGGGCATAGAGCTTAGTCGCAGAAGTTTGGCTGGACCTGGCTTACCACAGTAAGTCTGGCTTCTTGGTTCAGACCTCATCCACCTCAGGCCAGGTAGACTTTCTCCGCGCAGCCACTGGTCCCCGGGGAAGAAAGACAGCGCAGTGGGACAGAGCGGGAAGAGCTTGGTGAGAACCAGCAGAACGGGATTCTTGTCCCAGCTGTGCCCTGCGTCACTTTAAATAACTGACTTCTCTTTTCTGAGCCCCAGTGTCTTCATCTGCAAAAAGGGAAGGAGGCTGGAATAGATGATTTATAAGGGCTCTTGCCGCCGAGGCCTCTGTGACTCTAAGTTCCTTCTGGCTGGGTTCCACATAGAATCCCCAAGTCCCAAGCACTCTTTTTATTGTTTGTTAACATTCCCCACTCTGAATTAAGTTCCTTGCATAGCACCTTTTTAAATGGCCTCCTTCTTAGTCCAGGTTCTGTGACTCATTGTCTCCTGCACCTTCTTCCTCCGAGAGCATCAGCATCTCTCCAGCTCTCACTGTGGCTATGTCCTCAAGCTGCCTCCCTTGGCATGGAGGGCCGGTGCCCGGCTCTTTTTCAATTGGTCTGTACTTCCTATGTCTGGCACACCACTCTGGTGCCAGAGTTAGCCAGGCACCTTCTAATTCCTGGATCATTCGCTCGTGAATGTGGCCTATACCTGCAGACACCCTTTGAGGGAAGCATCGCCCATACTTACAGATGTGCACAGATGTGCAGGAGCTCTTCCACCACACCTGAGATGAGATTCTTCACAAAGGAGGCTGTAGGATCCCAAAGGCTACAGCCCTATCCAAACTGAAAAACTGTGGTTTTCAAATATAATTAAGATCAGCCTTCAAACCGGGCACCCAAGAGAATATGGTAGCTAGTTTAGATAACCTAAGATAATGTGGAACTTAACTCTTCTGTCTTTTGTCTTGATAAGCTGTTGAAATATCTGGGCACCAATCTGTATGTCATAAACATTCTCAGCACTAAAACTGGGACAACCAGATACTATGTGCTTGCTGAAGTGGCATAACAGGAAGTTCTCTGCACCATCCACGTGGTGTTCTTGCTAAAACAGTGCCCTCGGCAAGGCTTTAGATCTAACCTTTACAGGAAATACAGGAGACAGAAGAACAAGTCAAATGCCACCACAAGGATGCTACTCAGCAAATCCAGAACGTGCGGTAATCTGCAGGACAACGGGCACAGATCTTTAACAGTCGAGGCACAGAAAAGAAATGAGGATAAAGTCCTCAATTAAAAGATGTAGGAAACATAACCAAATGCAGTATGCGGATTTATTTGGACCCTTGTTTGAACAAGCCAAATGTGAAAAGGCATTTTTTGAGACACTAGGAGAAATTTGAATTGAACTCAGTTTTAAGTGATAGGAAGAAATTATTATTTATGTTGGGTATTTGGTTTTGTAGTTAGGTAAAAGAAAAATAAAGAAAAACCTCCTTTCTCCCTCCTTCCTTCTTTTTAGAGCTACATATGGAAGTATTTAGGGGCAAAATGACATACAATGTTAGGAATTTTCTTTAAAGTACTGTTAAAAAAAAGAAAAAAGAAATGGATACACGTATGGTAAAATGTTCGTAATTGTGGAACCTGGGGGAAGGGGATTCATTTCCTATTCTTGTGACTTTTCTGTGTGTTTAAAAACTTTCATATGAAAAGATTTTTAAAGAAAGGTCTGGGAAATGCCAGTGTTTTGGTGTCAAAATGATATGTGACTCTTTACAAAGCCCAGACTTACATCGATGAGGTTACTGTTATGGTAAAGAGTAAGAGCTGTGGAGTCAGACAGGACGGGACTGCAATCCTAGCCTCACCACTCACTAGCTGAAGGATCTTGGGCTAAACCTCCCTGAAACTCATTTCCTCATATGGTTGGTGTGAGATTAAATGAAATAACGCATGTAAAGTGCTCAGCAAAATAGAGATTCAGTAAATGGTTTAAATGGAAGCTATTATCATCATTAACCTGAAACCCCAAACCATCAGAGAAATCCTTTATCAGGCCACATGTCCTAGGTTGGGTTCAGAAAACAGAAATTCAGAGAAGTAAGAATCAGGAAAAGATGTGCAACAAACAGGCCCCACTCCCAGAGCTGCACGAGACTGACCTCCCCAAGGAGAAAGCTCTGACTCTGCGTCGGCGGCCTCATTAACCCCCAGTGCCCGTGCCAGGTGGGGAGGAGCCTGGCTTCACTAAAGAAGTTGGCCCACCCAGGGGCGCAGGGCCAGGGACACAGGGAGACAGTGCAAGTGTCTGCCTCCCAGTCTGTGCTGCAGCCACCAGGAGCATTTGTTGCTAGGAAGAATCTAAATATATGTAGTGTGCTGCTGAAATGCTTCCTTCTGACAGCCTGCTGAGCATTTTCTCTCATGGAGCTCATATTCCCCAAACTGGAAAGTGAAATCGTTTACAGACTCCCAAGGGAAGCCAGAGCCCCGGATTCATTTTTCCCTAGAGAAAGCATGTTTGCTGGAAATTAGAGAAAGTAATTGGAGAGGCCTAGGGAAGAAAGGGACTTGCAGGGGTCATTGAGTCCATCCTCAGGCCTCCAGGCAGGAGTGAAACTAACCCGTTCCAGATGGCCACTGTCCCCCTGTCTGCTGAAGACCGCCAGGGGGGCCTCTCGAAGCCTGACTCGGCAGCTCATTCCAGAGGCTGGGCTCATAGACCTTAGGTCTAGTCTCAGCCTGGTCACTGGCTCACTGTGGGACTTGAGTGAGTTATTTGTCTAGGACCCCAGTTTCCAAACTATAAAATGAGATAGGTTGGTACCTTCCTTGGCGCTATGAGATTAAACCATAACCCAAAATGGAAAAGAGCTTTGTGCCCAGGAAGGTGCCAGCATGTGGAAGGCCTGACAGCATTCTCAGTTCTTTGAAGAGGTTTAAAAATCTTTTAGAGCTTACAATGCGAAGTGGCAATATACCCTGAGAGAAAAAAATCCCCACTGGTTCCACAAAAATAACGTATCGGCCTCATTTGCTCAGAACAAATCAAGTCTCTGGCAACACTGAAGAAACCCACACAGGCATCATCATTAGAGTAACAATATCAGCACTGGAGAATAACTCTGCAGCAGCACACATGAGCCAGGTTTATCGTTCACATGAACTTGGTAGAACTGTGGAAGGCGACTAAGTGAAGATCTGCAGCCTAGGAATTGAGGCCCAGAGAGGTTCAGTAACTTCCTCTAGGCAGCACAGCAATTAAGGGCTGGAAGAGAACTAGTACCAAAGCTCCCTTTATTTACCAAGTTCCCACTCCGTGCTAGGCACTGTGGAGACAGTTGAGAAAAGACTGGCCAGCCCTCATGAAGCTTCGAGGCTGATGGGGAGACAGACATCCAACAGCCACCACACCTGCAGGAGCAATTATGGGAGGTATTCCCAAAGAGAAGCGTAGGGGGCTCTGAGAGCTTGTCACAGAGCAAGTGTGGCCCACCCACTGCAGGAATTCTACAGCTGCAGGGTAAGGCAGTCATTCAAGCAGAGTCAGTGTAACGTTTGCTGTGGGTGCCATGCACTTGACTCTTGCCCTAATCACACCTGGGCTCCTGCCATCCTTTTTACAATTATTTGTCTCTGGTACCATTTTTTTTAAAGACATTTTTTTAGAGCAGTTTTTGGTTCATAGCAAAATTAGTATCTTTTCAACTTTTTTTTAATTGAGGTGAAATTCACGTAACAGAGTTAACCATTTTAAAGTGAGCAATTCAGTGCCATTTAGTACATTCACAATGTTGTACAACCACCACCTCTATCTGGCTCCAAAATATTTCCATCACTGCAAAATAAAATCCCCACTCCTCCCTGTCCCCAGCCACTGGCAATCACCAACATACTTTTTGTTTCTATGGAATTGCATATTCTGAATATTTCATACAAATGGAATCATACAACAGGTGACCTTTCATGTCTGGCTTCTTTCACGTAGCATAATGTTTTTGAGGTTCACGCACGTTGTAGCATGTATCAGTACTTCATTTCTTTCTACGGCTGAATAATAACTTTGGTATTTTTACAAAGGTTAACAAATGGGTGTTCTAGAATGAACACTGGACTCAATAAGAGAAGCCTGGCTCTACCAAACACAAGTTAATCATCCTAAACCTCAGTTTTCCCATCTGTAAATTCAATAGTAATAATACTAACCCAATTCATCTCACAGAACATTTGAGAGATAAAAGGAGATGTCATTATAAATAATAATACATACCCAAATATAACTATTTGAAACCACTAATACTAACTATTAATAAGTGTCTCCTATATCTACCTTTTCTATGTTTCACGGTTTTTGGCAGTAGCGACTGGGTCATACCCACTTTCTACCCCTGCGACACTTATTAGCTATTCAGTAACTATCGCTTGGGTCGATAACTACTTGAACAAATGAACGACGGAATGAATGAAGTGTGACCTCATCTGTGAAGGACCTACTTTCTTTCAGGTCACTCAGTCAATATTCATTGAATGAATGAAGTAGTGGAAAAGAAGTATTTACATCTGGCCTGGAATTGGGGAGCGCTGCCTTCCCTCTCTGTATCTGTGCATCACTAGTCCCAGCCTTGCAGAGTGGCCCAAAAGGAGTAACTATTGAAAACAGCAATGGCACCAAGGGAACCCCGACTTTCAGTGTGGAAACAATGTCCTAGGCAAAGATCAGTGAGGGTGCAGAGACTGTCTGCTCCTGCACAGTCTTCCGCAATTGTTCAGGCCCCAAAGCGGACCAAGTACGGACAAGGACTGCAGGAACAAGCTCAGATATGTGTTTAAAATATAATTCAGCCTACCTTGATCCTCCCTGAGGTTGGCTAGAAATAAGGGGGCATGTGGAGGGCGAGCCCTTGTCGTCTGAAAATTCATTGTCCTAGACTTTGAAGTATAAGATAAACGAACACAAGAAGATTTGTTTATGAACTGAACTTTTAAAATTAGTCCACCTTCAAATATCCCTTAACATGAGTGTATCTTCGCAAAATAAAATTGCAAACCTTGCAAGAGATACCAAATCTTATCAGATTGATGAGAAGGATGTTGGAGAACTACTACAATGACGCATACAGCTGCCAACTGGAGAGGACCCGGCTGAGTTAGCTAGTGAACAAACATGAAGCGGGGATTTAGCAGAGAGGCTGTTGGGCTTCAAAAGATAAAGGTTTTAGGATCGAAGGACTGAGGAAGAGCCCTTAGGATAACCAACAAAGTGACCCTCTAGATCACTGCACTCTGAAAGACGAAAATGAATTGAACGATGTCTCATGGTACCATCATAAAATTGTGTGAGAGAAATTATGCCCAATCAAATCAATTATTGATTAATTGTTTACTCTAAGATTTTGTACGTGGAGAAACTATAACCCACATTTTATAAGTGCATATTTTCATAATTTTTCATTTTTTCACTATTTACTATAAAATCCCAGAATCTATTTTTAGTGGCCTCGTTCCTGTTCTAATTATGCTTTGTGATGAGGAGCTCCAGTGTTTTATTCAGAGATGGAGACTGTTATACTTGTAAGATCACTGTAACTCGCTCCTGCGGCCCCGTGCCTGCCTGTACTTCTGTTCTCTCAGTTGACTGCTTGACTGCATGACTTCGGCAGTGCCGCTTTGCCTGCGTGACTGCGTGACTTCACGACTTCGGCAGTGCCGCTTTGCACGCGTGACTGCGTGACTGCATGACTTCGGCAGTGCCGCTTTGCACGCGTGACTGCGTGACTTCATGACTTCGGCAGTGCCGCTTTGCACGCGTGACTGCGTGACTTCATGACTTCGGCAGTGCCGCTTTGCACGCGTGACTGCGTGACTTCATGACTTCGGCAGTGCCGCTTTGCACGCGTGACTGCGTGACTTCACGACTTCGGCAGTGCCGCTTTGCACGCGTGACTGCGTGACTTCACGACTTCGGCAGTGCCGCTTTGCATGCGTGACTACGTGACTGCGTGACTTCACCACTTCGGCAGTGCCGCTTTGCACGCGTGACTGCGTGACTTCACGACCTCGGCAGTGCCGCTTTGCACGCGTGACTGCGTGACTTCACGACTTCGGCAGTGCTGCTTTGCATGCGTGACTGCGTGACTGCGTGACTTCACGACCTCGGCAGTGCCGCTTTGCACGCGTGACTGCGTGACTTCACGACTTCGGCAGTGCCGCTTTGCATGCGTGACTGCGTGACTGCGTGACTTCACGACCTCGGCAGTGCCGCTTTGCACGCGTGACTGCGTGACTTCACGACCTCGGCAGTGCCGCTTTGCACGCGTGACTGCGTGACTTCACGACCTCGGCAGTGCCGCTTTGCACGCGTGACTGCGTGACTTCACGACCTCGGCAGTGCCGCTTTGCACGCGTGACTGCGTGACTTCACGACCTCGGCAGTGCCGCTTTGCACGCGTGACTGCGTGACTTCACGACCTCGGCAGTGCCGCTTTGCACGCGTGACTGCGTGACTTCACGACTTCGGCAGTGCCGCTTTGCACGCGTGACTGCGTGACTGCGTGACTTCACGACTTCGGCAGTGCCGCTTTGCACGCGTGACTGCGTGACTTCACGACTTCGGCAGTGCCGCTTTGCACGCGTGACTGCGTGACTTCACGACCTCGGCAGTGCCGCTTTGCACGCGTGACTGCGTGACTTCACGACCTCGGCAGTGCCGCTTTGCACGCGTGACTGCGTGACTTCACGACCTCGGCAGTGCCGCTTTGCACGCGTGACTGCGTGACTTCACGACCTCGGCAGTGCCGCTTTGCACGCGTGACTGCGTGACTTCACGACCTCGGCAGTGCCGCTTTGCACGCGTGACTGCGTGACTTCACGACCTCGGCAGTGCCGCTTTGCACGCGTGACTGCGTGACTGCACGACCTCGGCAGTGTTGATTTGCACGCGTGACTGCCTGACTTCACGACTTCGGCTGTGCTGCTTTGCATTCTCTGTTTGCAAGTCTGTAAAAGTTGGGGTAACAATCCCTGCCTTCCTCCTTCTCCACAGCGATCTTGGTGGAAACATACTATGATCTTTATGAAAGTAAACGGTGGTCTTCAGAGGGCGGATGGTCCCTACCTGATCAACTCCTGATACTCTGTGCTGCTAGACTGAAAAACTCCAAACAACAGATGATCCAAACATAATTTCCATTCAGTTCTGATATCCTTACAATAAATAAACTCTACGATTCCTTTCAGGACCGAAATCCTATGATTATGATTTCACGGCAGATTTATCTTCCTAATTGTGGTTTCTTCGGGGTAACTGCACGATTCCATTCCCTGAGCACACTCCCACCGATAGAGCGGGGAAGCAGCACAGGGGGATGTTGGACTGGGGTGACTGGTGTACACGCTGACGCTCGAGGGTTCACAGGAAACTCAAGGAAGCACTACGGTTACCCGATCGTTCACTATACCTATCACACACTGTGAGGTTAGAAACCTTTTCTTCCCACTTTGCAGATACAGAAATTGAGGCAGTTGCAGGCTCTGAAACCAATGAAACCATTTCCTCACCTCGGGCTTAAATCTGCCATTTCTTGATCCCCAATTTTTCCACCGCCTCCTCTGCAAAACTGCAGGAAAAAGAAGCTGAAAGTGGCCAGGGTCCTGAGCACTGACCCACAGCACTTTGGCAGCGTACTGGGATGCAGGGGAGGGACCAACATCTGGGGCAGGGGAGCTCTGGGGGCAGAGGGAGAGGTCAGCCGGGGCCTTGGGCAGCTCCTCCAGAGCTTGGAGCTGGACGCCACCCCAACACCGTGGTGCCAAACCCTTTCCTCTTAATTGTTGTGGTGCTAGAAGCACTGGGAGATAAGTATCATCCAGCTGGTCTGGATTTCCCAGTATGTAAGGGATCCAGAGAGAGTTTTGTAAGCTGTCTTGGATGACCGTACTGGGTCTCTATGAGGAATCAACTGAGGCCCTCTTTAATTAACTGAAGGAAGTCACATTTTAGCAGCTGTCCCAGCGTGGAGGTGGAAGGGACTGCCAGGAGGACGTAGAAGCGGGGGCACAGAGAAGGCTGAGCTCTGTTACAGAGCAAGAGTCAGGTCTTTACAGTTCCTCTGCTGCTGAGCATTCTTCTCACAGCAACATTTACAGCCCAAAGAAGTCATTTTTATCCTTGTGTCACCTATTCAGCAGAAGGAGCACTCCAGATTTGGGAAACTGAGGCTAAGGAAGGGGAGTCATTGAAGGAGTGACAAACACTGGCTGGAGGCAGATTGACTGCTCTGGGGGATGTTTCCCACAAAGCTTCCAGACAGACCTATATTCAAACTTTGGTTCTAGGTGACACTGGGAAATTACTAAATTACCATGAAACTTAAATTTGCTCATCTGTGAAGTGGGCTTAATAATACCTCCTGGAATTTAGGGACAATTAAATAAAAGCATATATACAAAACACCCAGCACATTGCCAGGCCATACTTTATTAATTTTCAATAATATTTTATTAATTTACACTGTGCTAGGCACTGTGGAGGATACCCAGAGGGAGGAGACACATTTGGTGTCTCCAAGGAGCTTGCATTGGAGTTGTAAAGGGGGTTGGGGGATGGCAGGCAGGGAGTGAGATCACTGACGATACTCAGCGGAGACTTGAAGCAGCTCAGGTATGAGTGATACAGACATGAGTAGTCCAAGTTTAAAGAGGAGAGTTCACTATGGACTGGGCAGATCAGACAGGGCTTCTCGGAAGAAGCAGAAATTGACTTTCTTGTCCTACTTGCTATAGAAAACTCAAGTTGGTTATTTAGTGACCCAGCTGAGTATGTTCACTGTTGGACTCTTCCAGAAAGTGGCTGTTCATTATCTCATACCGCACACCTCTTTGGGTGTGAGCCTGTGCTCAAACTCTGCTAGAATGCTGGGGGTCTGGGTGGCCTGCTGGGTGAGCTCAGAGGAGGTTCAGAAAACCAAATGTGCTGCCATTGGCACTGGGGGCAGCTGTACCAGAAGCTAAGGAGTTTTACCAAGTTCTCAGGCGTCTGGGTTAGGTTCCAAAGCAAGCCTCCTACCTCAAGAGTTGTCCTGTCCTGGAAATACTCAGGAGTGACATTGGGGGCTTTGTCCATTTGGAGAGGCAGTGGGGCCTAGGGCTACCAAATCAAGAAGATAACCGAGATAGTGGTCCCTGAGAGAATACGTTGCAGAAAGCTGAGGCCCATGGCAGGGAATTAATTTTCCAGTGTGGGGTCTTCAAGTGCGTGAGTGTGAGTGTGTGAGAGGGGCAGCTGCGCCGGCAGGAGCACCAAGCACGAGGCTGAAGTTTGTTTTCCACGGCCCCTTTATCCTGTGCCGAATATATCTTCTGGGAAAAGAAAACATTTCTCAGGGCAGTCCCTTGGGAACGTTTCTTCCTCCTGCATGGGATTTACAGTGAGGCTGCTGGGGAAGCCTAGGGTCTTCTTGCAGCATGAGGGGCTCACAGCCCTGTGGGGGAGGAGTGGCAGAGACAGCAGCCCCCACACTGCCAGCCTCTGTCCCACATCCCCTCTGGCGCTGCTAGGAGCACACTTGCCACTTGGAGTATGAACACCTCAGGAGGGCCTCCTCATGAGGGGCACCCACTATTTTGAGGGGCTCATCCCAATACAAAGAGCCTTGCTGTGAATCTGAAATGCTAGCTCCAGCACCAGCTGCTGAGAACCCACTGCCTGGCTCAGTGTCCCCAGCTGCAAAACACAGCATCCAGAACTGTCAGCCTGCCTCGTGGGGTTGCCAGAGGGCTGGTGAGACACAGGGACAAACATGTGTCTATGGCATTAGGACACAGGTGGATATGCATTATTATTAGATAGGCAGCGTAAGGAAAGGACCTTGGACTTGAAGTCAGAAGATCTAGAGTCCCGGTTCTACCACAGTGGGTCCAGGGGACAGTCGCTTTAACTCAATCTTATCTTTTTCACCTGAAAAGAGGGGGTAATACCATCTGCTACATGTCCCTGGGGTACAAAGAGGATAAAGGGGGTCATGACTATGACAGTGCTTTGCATGGTAAACTGCTGTACAAAGTATATGGGGTAACAATACTATACACTATTTTTATGGTTGCACCAGCTCAGAGGACAAAGGAGACTTTGTGAACAAGGACCAATATTTTCTGCCCTCCAGTTAAGCCACTTAACTCCCTGGATTTTCTCAGTGGTCTGGAGTCTTCAGAACATTCTTGCTTTCAATGAAATAATTTGATCATGGATATGGACACTTGCTTTCAAATGTATGAATATTGGAAATCCCTAATTAAAGCAAAAACGCCTAAGTTAATTTATAGCATTTTTGTAGCAGAGTCTGTAATTGTCCAACAAAAATCAATGTTTCCCTTCTTCTTTACTAACTGTATCCTGAGTATGGGGGTGGTGATATGTGCAGGCAAAACAAATGCCATTTCCCATTCCCATCTGCAAATAGGGCGGGCCGTGTGGCCAACCATGCACAGTGACATGTAAGTGGGAATTCCTGCAAAGGCAAAGGAGGCTTTCTACAAAGGAGGGACTCTCTGAGCGAGCATAAGCCTCTTCCTTCCACTCTCTCTTTCTTAACGTCTGGAATAAGGAAGCGGTGGCAGAGTTCCAACAGCCATTTGTGACCATGAGGCTATCTTGAAGATGGTGGCAATATATTAAGGATAGTAAAGCACAATGACAAAGGATCCTGGTATATTAATGACGTTATTGAATTGCCAGTCTGGCCTTAGACTCTCTTCCTCTGGACTCTTTTATGTAAGCAAAGATAAGCCTACTTATTTAAGCTGCTTTTTGTTTCTCAAGGTCTCTGTTACAACTGTATGTAATTCCTAACTGGATGCAATCTTACTCTGTAATATCTTAATATGTCAGACCCACATAATTACTCTCTTAGTAGTTAAACCCACTTTACCATTCATGACTCTCTTATTCCTCCAAGATAATTCCTAGAACATAAGATCTACAGAAAGGTAAACTGAGGCCTAAAGAATACTACTAGCTGAAAAAAGTCATGAGAAAGCATGTGTTTTGATTTCTGGGCCTGCTGTATCCTCTTCAGCCAGAGTGACTGCCTTTGTAAATCCCCCAGGACTATTTTTTGAGTGGGAGAAGACTATGAGACATGACGGTTACCATTATGAAGTGTGAGACAGTAAACTGGAAAGGCTAGGTTTCTAGATTAAGATCTTGCCGCTTTTACAATAAGGGAGAACACATCTGGAGAGAGGCTGGATCATCTGAAGGCTGTCAAATTTCCACCCTTTTCCCAAAGCAGCAGAGAGAGGCAAGCATGCAGCCAGGGATCTACCGCAGAGCCCCTCTGCCAAGCACATGCCCTTCCACACACCCTGTCGACAACCACATCCCACATTATGCCAGCAGTGCACATAGCCCTTTATCCCTTGAAGCTGTGCAAGACCAAGGCTGTATTTAGCACAATTCCAGCACACCTGAATAAAAGCAGAGAATCCTAGATCTCTGGATGTCCAGAGGAAATAAAATATTTCTTTGGAAACATCTGGAAGACTGGCGAATTTTTCTTAAAGTAGATATCTTTACACATCTGGAGTTTGGCATTGTATCCTTAGAGCTTCAGTCCATGTGGGGATACTGAACTGTGTAATGCATCATTTATGTAATATGATTCCCTGTGATATTAATCTCTGAACAAACCCACTGAATGTATTGACACAATTGAGTTTGGTGGTGATATCATGGAAACAAGGCCTGTCTACACAAATAAAAAGAACCGGATTGCTTGTATAATTATCAGTGTGTTTCCAAACCTCCAGTTGTACTCAAAATGTTCAGTGTTGAAGCAAGAGTACTCTTTTGGCTACCCAAACAAAATGTCTTGCAATGTATATGAACACACAGATATTTGCCCTGTCTTCTGTTCCCTTTCTTCTCAGAATCCCTGCTGTCCTGGTGTTGTGACACTGCGCAATTCTGTGTTATGTTGATCCTTAGTTCATGTGTGCTGTTGTGTCCCCTCAACTTAACTGTAAACTGATTAAATGTAAGGAATCCTGAGAAACATCAATCAGGTTACTTAAAAGTAAGTCTGACTTCTGCTTCCAGAAAGATGGAGTAGATGTGCTTTTCTCTCTTTCTCCCACTAACTGCAATGAAAAACTCTGGACAATATATACAAAACAAATACAAGAAGACTCTGAAAGGTGAGGAGAAGTCAAACCTGTTAGCGTCCTCAGACCCAAGGAGAAAGACAGTGTTGAGATCTCTGGGTTGTTATTATTATATTTCTCGCCTCATATATCTCAGATTTGGAGCTGAAGAACTTGGCAACCTGGAAATGCCAATGGACACAAAGCCCCAATGTAAGCCTACTCTCTCCAACCAAAGGACCAGGAAAGGGCAGTCTAAGAATACAAAAAACTTTTAGACAATAACTGCTCTACTCTAGCCAAAACCACAGAAAATATCACGGCCCCATCTCCACCCATGCCAGCCCAGACTTCCACTCTTGCCAGGCCATAGCAAGGCACCAGGAATGATACAGGGACACCATGACAGATCCTGCAGACATCAAAGGATAATAAAGGAGTACTACAAACAACTCTACACATATGAATAAAAAACTTAGATGAAATGCACCACTACCCTGAAAAACATAAATCACCATAATTCATCCCATGTGGGGTCAGAGTTGAGGCAGAAAAACCCCATCAGCGCCATGCCCGGTGGAGCCCTGGGAGTGGGACCGCCATGGAGACCCCAGAATTGTGCAGCTACCAGTGTTCAATGCCAGCCTGCGAGAGCTGAAGCATCACCTGAGACCAGGAAAGCCACAGGAGCACAGTTGCCTGAGGACTTAGGGACCCAACCCCCACACCAGTGTGCAGAGGGTGTTGAACATGGCGTCGAGGTACCTGATTCGCAGCTTTGAGATTTAATGCCTGCCCTGCTGGGTTTGGGACTTGTTTGGGACCTGTTACCCCTTTCTTTTGGACTGTTTCTCCCTTTCTGAATGGGAATATGGACCCTATGTTTGTCTCGTCATTGAATCTTAGAAGTAGATAATTGTTTTAATTTCTCAGATGGGACTTTGAACTTTGGTCTTTTGAATTGACACAAGTTAAGACTCTGGGGATGAAACAAATGTATTTGTATGTGAAAAGGACATGAGTTTTGGGGGGCCAGGGGCAGAACACTGTGGATTGAATGTCCCCCCAAACTCATTGAAGCTTAAGTTGTGTCCCCCAAAGTTCCAGGTATTGGAAACCTGGCTTCCACTGTGACAGTGTTGAGACAGTGGGAAATCTTATTGTGATGATTGAAAGGTGGGGACTTGGGGAGGTGACTGGATTGTAGGACAGTGCCATAATGAATGGATTAATAATGGTGGTCAAGGGTGAGGTTCTGAGGGCTTTATTTTTATTGAAGCATAATTTATTACATATGTTTTGGGGGTACAGCACTGACTACCATCATCTGTGTACAACATGTGACAATCAAATCAATATTATTAGCATATCCAATATTACAAATCATAATTCTTCTTTTTGCCCCTTACTCAACTGAGGGCTTTAAAAGGAGAGCATGTGAGAGTCTCTCCCTCTCTCTGCTCCGCCATTTTCTGCCGCATGAGACCCCTGCATTGCTGTAAAGCCACCACCCAAGAAGACCCTCACCAGATGTGTTTCCTAGACTTTGGACTACCCAGCCTCTGAAACTGTAAGCAACAAATTTTGTTTTCTTGCAAATTAAAAAACAATAATAATAAAAAAGAAGAATTACATACCATGACCAACCAGGTTTATTCTGGGAATGCAACATTGGTTCAATATTTGAAAATCAGTCAATCCACTATGTTAACAGGCAAAAGAAGAAAAGTCACATGGTCATATCAACCAAGGTAGAAAAAGCACTTGACAAAAAAATCAATTCCCATTCAGGTTAAAAATTCTCCAAAGAAAATAAAAAGAAAAGGAAGAAGCTGAGAAGTTCCTCAACTTGATAAAGAGCATCTACAAAAAACCTACAGCTGGCATTATAGTTAATGGTGAGAGACTGAGTGCGTTTCCCCTAAGATTACAAACGAGGCAAAGATGCCCACTCTCATTTCTCTTTTGTAACATAGTGTTGAAAGTTCTGGCCGCTGAAATGAAGTAAAAGAAAGGAAATAAAAGGTATACATATTGGAAAGAAAAAAATAAAACTGTCCTTATTTGCAGATGACATGACTGTTTACAGAGAAAATCCTAAGTAATCTACAAAAAAAATTCTGAACTAAGGAGTTTAGAAGGAAAACATACAGAAATCAATTGTATTTCTATATAACAGCAATGATCATATGGATACCAAAAATTAAAAATAGAAAATGGTAAATACATAATTGACACTTGCTCAAAAAAAAAAAATACCCAATACATGCAAATCTAACAAAACATGTACAAGACTTCACTAAAAACTACAAACTGTTGATGAAAGAAATCAAACATCTTAGTAAATGGAGAAGTATACCATGTTTATGGAGTAGAAGATTCCACATAGTAAAGATGTCAATTCTTCCTAAATTGATGGACGGGGTAATGGTATTCCTATCAAAATTCCAGCAAGTTTTTTGGTAAATATACACAAGATTATTCTAAATGTATATTTAAAGGCAAAGGAACTATAATAGCTAAAAACAATTCTATAATAGCTAAAACAGTTTTACGCTGGCATCAGTGTACTTAATTTCAAGATGGATTATATAGGGACAATAATTAAGACTGTGTGTTAATAGCAAAAAGAGAGACACAGAGACCAACGGAACAGAAAAGAGAATCAAGAAATAGACCCACATGAGTATGTCCAACTGCTTTTTTGACAAAGGTGCAAAAAAGCAGTGAAATAGAAGGAAGACAGCATTTTCAACAAAAGATGCTGAGATCCATAGACATAAAAATGAACCTGGACCTAAGTCTCACACTTTATACAAAAATTAGCTCAAAATTGATCACAAACTTAAATGTAAGCCTTTCACAAAACCTTTAAGTGAAAACAGGAGAAAATTTTCATGATCTAGGCCTAGGTAAAGAGTTCTTAGACTTGACACCAGAAGTATGATCTATGAAAGGAAAAATTGAAAAATTATACTTTATCAAAATTAAAAACGTTTGCTCTGTGAAAGACCATTAACAGGATGAAAAGACAAGCTACAGACTGGGAGAAAATATTTGCAAACCACATATCTGAAAAAGGACTAATATCGAGGATTTATTAAAAAAAATTCTGTAACTCAACTATAAACACAAAAAAATCAATCAGAAAGCAGACAAAAGATGTGAAGAGATGTTTCACTGAAGAAGATGTATAGATGGCTAGTAAACACAGGAATAGATGTTCAACATCATTAGCCATTAGGGAAATGCAAATTAAGACCACAACAAAATATCATTACACACCTATCAGAATGGCTAAAATAAAAATAGTACAGAAGAATTCCACATGTAGATACTTCCCCCTCAGTAAGGTGGAGCTTAACTCCCAAGCCCTGTGAGTGTGGGCTCTGCTAAGGACTTGCTTCCACAGAGTGAAGTATGGGGGGGCAAGCAAAAGGTAACTGGACAGTGGAGAAACCTGGCAAACAGTCCCTGACCCCAGTGACCACGGTCGACATCACCCGTCATGCTGATTGCACGGATCTTTGATATGACATAGTGGGAATGGACTTCACTTTGGTGGGAGTCCTCCCCAAAATTCACTAACCATGAGAAAAACATCAAATAAACCCAAAGTGAGGGATAGTCTACAAAATACCTGGCCAGCAAGCCTCAAAACTGTCAAGGTCCTCAAAACAAGGAAGGTCTGAGAAACTGTCACGGACCAGGCTAAGGAGACAGGACAAATAAAAGTAATGTGGTAACCTAGATGCAATCCTGGAACAGAGAGAGGGCATTAGGGGCAAACCAGTGAAATGCAAATAAACTGTGGTGTTTAGTTCATGTGCCAAGGTTGGTTCTTAGTTGTGACAAAGGTGCCATGCAAATGTGAAATGTCAACAATAGGGGAAGCTGTGTGAGGAGACTGCTGTGACAGAATACCTAAACTGGGGGCTTAAATAAAAAATAGTTATTTCTCACCATTCTGGAGGCTGGGGAGTCTGAGATCAGGGAGCCAGCATCCTTTGGCTCCTGGGAGGGTTGTCTTCCTGGCTTGCACACAGCTATCTTCTTTCTGTGTCCTCACATGGGGGAGAGAGAGAGAGAGAAAGAAACTGGTCTTTTCTTATAAGGGCATTAAGCCCATCACGAGGACCCCAGCCTCATGACCTCATCTTAACCTAATTACGTCCCAAAGGTCCCATCACCAAATGCCATCACATTGGGAGTTAGGCCTTCCACATATGAATTTAGGGGGGCATAATTCAGTCCATAGCAAGGGGCGTACAGAACTCTCAGTACTATTGTTGCAACTTTTCTGGACACCTAACACTACTGTAAATTTGAATTGTGATTAAAAATAATTCGTAAAAATTGACAATATCAGATGCTGGTGAACATGCAGAGAAACCGGATCACCCATACACTTTTGGTGCAAATGTAAAATGGTACAAACACTCTGGAAAATAATTTGGCAGTTTCTCAAAAAATTAAACATGCAACTCTTATACGACCCAGCAATCACACTCCTAGGTATCCCAGGGAAATGAAAGCCTATGTTTCCATGAAAATCTGTACACAAATGTTTACAGCAGCTTTATTTAGATTAGCCTGAAACTGGAAATACCCAGTCTTGTCTTTTCCTTCCTTCCTTCCTTCCTTCCTTCCTTCCTTCCTTCCTTCCTTCCTTCCTTCCTTCCTTCCTTCCTTCCTTCCTTCCTCCCTCCCTCCCTCCCTCCCTCCTTCCTTCCTTCCTTCCTTCCTTTCCCCTCTCTCTCTCTCTTTCTTTCTTTCTATTTTTTTAGTACTGTTTCTGTCTGGTTTGGTATCAGAATGATAGCAATGTCCTTTCAGGAGTGAATGCTTAAAACAAACTGTGGTAATGCTCACACCGTAGGATAGTACTCGGCAATAAAAAGAAAAAACTACTCTACCCCGTACCTGAAAAACCTGAATCAATCTCCAAAGAATCATGTTGAGTGAAAAAAGCCAAACCCAGAGTGTTACATTCCGTGCAATTCCATTTACAATGACATTTTTGCAGTGACAAAATTATAGAAGTAGAGGCGAGATTAGAAGTTGCCAGGGGTTAACAAGGGAGGTTTGAGACAGGGAAGTGGACGTGGCAACACAGGACAACCCGAGGGATCCTGTGTTGATGGGAACATTTTGTATCTTTACTGTATCAATGTCAATAACCTGGTTGCAATATTGTACTATGTTGGGAGATGTTTCCACTGGGGGAAACTGAGTAAAGGGTACCTAGGATCTCTCTGTATTATTTCTTAAAATTGTGTGTGAGTCTATAATTTTCTCCAAATAAAAAGTTTAATTTCTAAAGAAGTCAAAAGTTCCAAATTGAGTCACTTTCAAAGAAAAAGAAAGGCCACCGATCACACAGAAGGTCGTAGCACTCAAGAGGGATCACACAGATCTGAATGTCCATAGCTGCTCTGGAGCCCTCTCCCCTCCCTTCCTCCTACAAATGGGAACAAAAACATGAGCTTAGAGACATTAGAAGGCAGGAAGTAGTCGCAGGAGAGAAAATCGACAGGCAACAGAAAAGGGCAAAGGAGACAAAGAAGATGTGGCAATGATAAGGTGGTGACACTGAAAAACACTCGGTCTCATCTTCTCTGAAGCAGTCACTCCAGGAGACTGGTCACTTATTCTGGGAGCTGTGATTGCTAAGAACAGTTGTGAAATCTTTTGCAGATACATTTTGGAGTCCACAGTGTGTAAAAATGTACACTTTGCAAGTTTTCTGCCATCTGAAGTGGATTTTATTTTACTGAAACCAGTAAAAATGATGGAAGGCATGATGGTAGACTGTGATGAGCAGAGCCTTAGGAGTCAGTGAGAACCAAGTTCAAGAGCAATCTCTGCTCTTGTGACTGAGTGACTTTAGGCATGTAACTCAGTCTTTATCAATGTCAGTTTCATAATCTGTGGAATAGAGCTAACTATGGCCATCTCCTAGGATTCGTGTAAGATTCAGTGTGATGATGGATGTGAAGCATTTATTCCTATGCCTGGCCCAGAGTCAAGTTTAATGAATGCCTGCTTTTAAATATGGTTGAAGGGCACGAGTTGATTTTCTTGTAAGATGCCTAAATGAAATCCGAAGGCCATTCAAAGAAGAGTTCAAAAATGTGCTGAGGTGCACAAATCAACCACTTTGGAACATGCCGCTGGTCTCCTAAGCTGTGCGGAGAACAAGTCACATTTTGTTTTAGAAGTTCTGGCATGTCTGTTATAAAACCACTTTTATTTCCTCAGCATCATATCCTGAAGTGACATGTCATCGTTTATTAAAGAGGTGGCCAGCATCTTCTCCCTCATCGGGCTGAAAGGAATCCTGAGTATGTGCAAGATGACACTCATGATTTATTTTTAAAAATCTAAACTGTGGGCTCAATAGATCTTGTTTCTGTCAGACACATTTCTGACATTTTTCATAAAACACGGCTCAAATATGTGTGCTTTTAAAAACTTTGTCTTAAAAACAGAATAATTTGAGCATTAAAAAGAATAATTGACCATAATTGACTGAAACACATCCCGTATATAAAAACTCATGAGTTCAGAGAACTTATTTGCAATCCATATGTCTGACAAAGGACTTGTATCTAGAACGGACAACTCAATAAGAAGAAAGACAGACAGGCCATGACAAGATGAGCTGAAGACTTAACGGTTTCCAGCCTGGTATGTAAGAAGCTTGGAGGTCACCACTCCATCCTAACAAGAGGTAAAAAGCTACACAAACTAAAAGTCAACACCTGCTCTCAGATCTTTAAGAGAGCTAAGGTCACAGGGCCATCAGTTGCCCCCTAAATAGAGAGGCCAGCAGGAACACAGAGAATCACAACTTATAGGAGCAGAAACCCACCAACAGAAACCTCTGCAGGAGCCAGTGCTGAGGTAGGAAAACTTGAACTGTATTGACAAATTGCTGGAGGCTCAATGTGGAGGATAAGGCTGAGAGTTAAAAACTCCAGGGAGACCGGGTCACGGGAGGAGCCCCAAGCTTTTTAAGTTCTACCTCCAGGAGCTGGATCTCTGGTTCTCACAGTGAGGATCGGAGAAAAATCCCCTCCTGTTTCTGGCAGGGGGAGGGGAAGGAACCATTGTGGAATGCACCATAGCGTCTTGTTCTTCTTGACGAGGTCTGCCCTCAGAAGAAGCCACGTAACCAGAGACAAGCCTGCTAAGGTTTTATTAGAGTCTAACTGACATGGGGAGGAGGAAAATACCCAACTACAGCCCCCTCTAGCCATCCCAGGCACACCTAAGGGGAGGAGGGGGACTGAAAAGCACTTGTAAAGCCCACAGTCCAGAGGCACAGGAGCCCTGAAAGATGAGACCTAACCACGGGGCTATAGAACGCTTCCTCTTCCCTTGCACCTTGTCATCATACGAAAGGCCTATTTACAGTAGTTTTGGTTTTATTCCCCCCCAGGACATCCCATTGGGCTATGAAGAAAAACATTCCGAGACATCCTTAAAGGTAAATAACACAGTTTGAAAAGACACAGCAAGCATCACAATCAGATTCAGATATGGCAGGGATGTTGGAATTATCTGACCAGAAATTTAAAACAACTATGATTAATATGCTAAGGGATCTCATGGATAAAATAGACAACATGCAAGAACAGATGGGCAATGGAAGCAGAAATATGCAAATTCAAAGAAAAAACTAAAAAAAAAAAATTGCTAGCAATCAAAAATATTGTAACAGAAATAAAGAAAGCCTTTGATGAACTTATTGGAGATTGCATATGGCTGAGAAAGAGTCTCTGAGCTTGAGGATATCTCAACAGAAACCTCCAAAACTGAAAACAAACAGAAAGAAGACTGGGGGAAAAAACCAACCCCAGAACAGAATATCCAAGAACTGTGGGACAACTACCAGAGGTATAAATACATGTAATAAGATACCAGAAGAAGAAAGAGAGAAAATTTGAAATAATGACAGAATTTCCCCCAAATTAATGTCAGATACCAAACCACAGCTCCAGGAAGCTCAGAGAACACCAACCACGGTAGATGCCAAAAAACCAAAAGAAAACAAAACAAAAAATCCCTACACCTAAGCATATCACACTCAAACTACAGAAAATCAAAAGCAATGAAAAAATCTTAAAAGAGGCCAAAGGAAAAAACGACTTCCCTGTACAGAAGCAAAGATAAGAATTACATCTTACTTTCCAGAAACATTCAAGGAAGAACAGAGAGGACTGAAATATTTGAAGTGTGGAGATTAAAAAGCCACCACTCAGGGCCGAGCCCGTGGCGCACTCGGGAGAGTGTGGCGCTGGGAGCGCAGCGACGCTCCCGCCGCGGGTTCGGATCCTATATAGGAATGACCGGTGCGCTCACTGGCTGAGTGCCGGTCACGAAAAAGGCAAAAAAAAAAAAAAGAAAAAAGAAAACCACCAGTCTCCAGCCCTGTGAAATTATCTTTCAAAAGTAAAGGAGAAAAAGACTTTGTCCGACAAACAAAAACTGAGGGACTTTGCTGCCAGTAGACCTGTCTTGAAAGAAATGCTGAAAGAAGTTCTCTAGAGAGAAGGAAAGTGACATGGGTCAGAAACGCAGATCTACGTGAAGAAAGGAAGCGCTTTACAGAGGAATAAGTGAAGGTCGTATTAAAACCTTTTATTTTTCTTATTGCTAATCGATCTAACAGATAACAGTTTGTTAAAAATAATAAAAGCAACAATAGCATTCGATTACATAAAATATATGTTTATATACTATGATAAATAAAATGAATGACAGCAATAAAACAAGGAATGGGAGAGGGGTTAGGATCATAAGGCACTTGTGGTACCTGTGAAGCAGCACGGTGCTACTTGGAAGTGGACTTGGATTATTTGTAGATGTTTATTACAGACACTGGGGAAACCACTGAAGAAAAGAAAAGAAGTATAATTGATGTGCTAAGAAAGGAGAGAAAATGGAATTATGTAAAATGCTCATCGAAAACCACAAAAGGCAAAAAACAAGTGGGAGACAAAAAATAAAAAGAAGAAACAAGGACGATAAGTAAAAAACTAACAAATATGGTAGCTATGAATCCAACTATATCAATAATCACTTGGGACATCAGTGGTCTAAATGCACCAATTAAAAGACAGAGATTGTCAGAATGGATCAAAAAATACTTTAAATATAGAGACATAAGTAGATTAAAAGTAAACAGATGGAGAAAGAGATGAAGAGGAAAAGAGGCCAGAAAGCAGAACTGAAGAAAGAAGTGAGCAGACTCCACATTCCCACTGGAGTGACTCTGTCCTTGGGGCTGCAAAACCAACCTTTTACTTGAACTCATTGACATCAGGAAACCTGCTGTTTAGACCCAGACAGGTGTAATCATTTGACTTGGTATCATAAACACAATTAACTTTTTCCATAGACCAAAATTGTCCTGGAAACCCAATGTAATCACTTACCTATATGTTTGAAAACAATATTTGGAATCTTGTTCACTGCTTGTACTTTAACTTAGTATAAAAACCTCTTACTTTTTACCTCAAATGGGCAGACTTTCCCCTCATCTTGAGATGTAGTCTTCCCTGGTTTGCAAACCTAATAAATATCATTTTAAAATTTCTTTAAAATTTCTTTAAAGTGTGACACCATGCTCCCACTAATCAAAGGGAAGCAGGGGTAGCTATATTAATTTCAGACAGAGCAGACTCCAGAGCAAGAAAAATTATAAGGGATAGAGAGGGGCAATACATAACAATAAAGTGTTCTGTTCTTCAAGAAGTCATAGCAATCCTTGACAGTATGTGCCTAACAACAGAATGTCAAAATGCATGAGGCATCTATGGATCATAGACTGTTTCATTCAATAATAGCAGAATACACATTCTGTTCACATGAAACAGTCATTAGGATAGACCACATTGGGGGACATAAAACACCTTGACTAAAAGAATAGAAAGCATACAATGTCTGCTCTCAGATTGCATTGGAATTAAACCAGAAATCAATAGAAAGATAAATAGAAAATCCCCAAATACTTGGAGATTAAACAACACACTTCTAGATAACACATGGTCAAAGATGAAATATGAAGAGAAATTTTTAAATATTTTGAATTAAAGTAAAATGAAAACACATCAAAATTTGTAAGATATAGCAAAAGCAGTGCTTAGAGGGAAATTTATAGCAGTGAATGTATACTTTAGAAATTTTTAAAACTAAAAATAATCTAAGCTTTCACTTTAGGAAACTAGAAAAATAAGAACAAATTAAATCCAAAGTCAGCAAAAGAAAAATAAGAAATATGAAAGCAGAGATTAAAGAAATATGAAACAGGATATCAAAAGAGAAAATCAATGAAGCCAAAAGCTGGTTTTTTGAAAAGATCAATACAATCGATAAGCCTCTAGCCAGGCTAAGAGGGAAAAAAGGGGGAAGACCCAAATTACTAATATCAGAAATAAAAGAGGGGACATCATTACAGACCCCATGACATTAAGAGAATAATAAAGAAATATTATGAATAAATCTATGCCCACAAATTTGATAACCTAGATGAAGGAACCAATCCCTTGAAAGATATAATCTGCCAAAACTCACATAAGAATAGACAATCTGAATAGGCCTGTATCTATTAAAGAAATTGAAACAATTATTAGTAATCTTTCAAAACAGAAAGCATGAGGGCCAGATGAGTTCACTGGTGAATTCTACCTTAAATGTTTATTTAAGAAAGAAATTATACCAATTCTCTACAGTCTCTTTCAGAAGATAGAAGCAGAGGGAATACTTCCTATTTTATAAGGCCAGCATTACCAATACCAAAACCAGGTACAGACATTATAAAAGAGAAAACTGCAGTCCAATATCTCTCATGAACATAGATGCAAAAATGCTCAACAAAATATTAGCAAATTGAATCCAACTATGTACAAAAAAAAAAAAAAAAAAAAAGCACCATGACCAAGTGGGGTATGCAAGGCTGGCACAACATTCAAAAAACAATGTAATTTGTCACACTAATAGGCTAATGAAGAAAAACCACACGATCATATTGACAGATGCAGAAAGAACATGTGACAAAACCCATTCATGATAAGTACTCTCATAAACTAGGAATACAGGGGAATTTCTTCAATTCAATAAAGAGCATCTACAAAAACTCTACAGCTAACATCATACTAACATCACTTAATGGTGAGAAAGTAGAAGCTTTCCCACTAAGATCAGGAACAAGGCAAGGACCCCCTCTCAGCATTCCTTTTCAGTATCATACTGAAACTCCTAGCTATGCGATTAGACAAGGGGAAAAAAAGGTATATTGATTGGGAAGAAAGAAAGCTGTCTTTGTTTCCATTGACATGATTGCCTATTTAAAAATCTAGAAAAATTGACAAAAAGCTCCTAGAGCTATCAAGAAATTATAACAAGATTGCAGGATACAAGGTGAATATACAACAGTCAGTTTTCCTATGCACTAGCAATGAACAAGTTAAATTTGAAACTAAAAATACAACACCATTCACATTAGCACCTAAAAAAATCAAACAGGTATAAATCTAATAAAATATGTACAAGATCTATATGAAGAAAACTACAAAACTCTAATGAAACAAATCAAAGAACTAAATAGAGAGATATTCTGTGTTTATGGATAGGAAGATTTAATATTTGTGAAGATGTTAGTTCTTCCCAACTTGATCTACAGATTTGATGCAATCCCAATCAAAATCTGAGCAAGCAGTCTTGTAAATAACAGCAAACAGATTCCAAAGTTTACAGGAAGAGGCAAAAGACCTAGAAGAGCCAACACAATATTAAGGGAGGAAAACAAAGATAGAAGATGAATATTACCTGATTTCAACACTTACTATACTTACAATGTAGTATAATGTAGTATAACACTTACAATGCTATAGAGCTACAGAAATCAAGACAATGTGGAACTGGCAGATAATAGACAAATATATCAATGGAACAGAATAGAGAGCCCAGAAATAGGCCCACATCAATATAGTCAACTGGTGGCCAGTTAGCTAAGTTGGTTAGAGTGCAGTGTTGATAACACCAAGGTCAAGGGTTTGGATCACCAAACCCACCAGTTGCCCCCCCAAATATATATATATACGCACAACTAATCTTTGACAAAAGGAAAAAGGCAATACGATGGAGAAATGATGGTCTTTTCAACAAATGGTGTAGGATCAACAGGGCTTCCACATGCAAAAATATGAATCTAGAGACAGACCTACACCCTTCACAAAAATTAATTCAAAATTTATTACAGACTCAAATGTAAGAGGCAGAACTATAGAACTGCTAGAAGATAACATAGGAGAAAATCTAGATAACCTTGGGTTTGGCAATGACTGAATTCATAAGTGAGACTTCATTAAAATTAAAAATTTCTGCTCTGCAAAAGAGAATGAAAAGACAAGCCACAAGAAGAAAATATTTGCAAAAACATATCTATTAAAAGACTGTCACCCAAAATATACAAAGACCCATAACATCGTGTTGTACACCTTAAATAAACACAAATTTATTTTTTAAAAACCCCAAAACATACAAAACACTCCTAAAACTAAACCATAAGAAAAAACAACCTTGTTAAAAAATGGACAAAAGACATTAACAGACACCTGTCAAAAAAGATGTACAGATGGCAAATAAGCATATAGAAAGATGTTCAACATCATACGTTATCAGGGAAATGCAAATTAAAACAACAATGAGATACTACACCTATTAGAATGGCCAAAATCTAGAATACTGACAATATCAAATTCTGGTTATGATGCGGAGTGACAAGAACTCTCATTTATTTCTGGTGGGAATGCAAAATGGTATAGCCACTTAGGAAGATAGTTGGGCAGTGTGGCAGTTTCTTGTAAAATTAAGCAGACTCTTACTGTGTGATCCGGCAATTGTACTCCTTGGTAGTTACCCAAAGTAATTGAAAACTTAGGTCTATGCAAAAACTGGCACATAGATTTATAGCAGCTTTATTCATAATCAGCCAGACTTGGAAACAACCAAGATGTTCTTCAGTAATTGAATGGATAAATAAATTGTGGTATGTTCAGAAAATGAAATATTTTTTAGTGCTAAAAGGAATAAGCTATAAAACCATGAAAAGAAATGGAAGAACCTTAAGTGCAGAAAGAAACCAATCTGAAAAGGCAACATATTATATGATTCCAACTATACGACATTCTGGAAAAGGCAAAACTATGGAGGTGGTAAAAAGATCAGTGGTTGCCAACAGTTAAGGGGGAGAGAGGAATGAATAGGAAGGGCATACAGCGTTTTTAAAGGATTTTAGAAAACTGCTCTGAATGAGACTATAATGGTTGATACATATCCTTATATATTTGTCCAAACCAATAAAATGTACAACACCGAGAGTGAATCCTAATTAAACATGTGGCCTTTGGGGATATGATGTGCTGATGGAGGCTCACTGGTTGTAAGAATATAGCACTCTGGTGGGGATTATTGATAATGAGAGAGTCTACGTATGTGTGGGGGCAAGGGGCACAGGGGATATCTGTTTCTTCCTCTCAATTTTTCTGTGAACCTAAAATTACTCTAAATAAAGCCTATTTTTAAAAAATGAGCAAAAGATTTGAACAGACACTTTACAGAATAAGATGTATGAATGGCTAATGAGTCCACAAAAGGATGCTTAAAATGTCATTAGTCGTCTGGAAGTGCAAATTAAAACTGCAAGAGATACCATTTCACACCCCCTAGAATGGCTAAAATTAGTGAGACTAGCAAAACCAAGTGTTGAAAAGATGCGGAACAAGTGCAAATCCCATATGTTGCTGTTGGTAATGCAAGGATACAACCACTTTGAAAAACAGGCTTGGCAGTTTCTTACAGTTACAAATTCACCTACCATACAACTCAGAATTCTACTCCTGGGTATTCACTCAAAACAAATGAAGATATTTGTCTGCACAAGATTTGTGTGCGAATGCTTATAGCAGTTTTATCTGTAATAGCCCAAACCAAAAACATCCCAAATATCTATTAAACAGATGAATAGTACACAAATTGTGGTTTATTCATAAAAGGGAATACCACTCAGTAACAAAAAGAGACAAACTATTAATACATAGAAGGAACAACACGGATGAATCTTAAAAACATTACTCCATGTGAAAAAAGCCAGACCCAAAGAGCATATACTGTGAGACTCTATTTATGTGAAAGTCTGCAGGAAGCAAACTAATCAATAGTGAAAGTTAAGTAGAGTTGTGATTGCCTGAGGATGGAAATGCAGGGGATGACTGACTGTGAAGGGGCACAAGGAAATTTTGGGGTAATGGAAAGGCTCTGTGTCTTGATTGCAGTGGTGTTTACAGGGTGGGCTATACATTTGTCAAAAAGTGTGTAGTGTACCTTATGTAAATTCTGCCTCAAGAAACTTGATTTTTTTTTAATGTGAGTCCATAATAGTTCTTCAAAACAAAGGAACAAATGGCTCTCATTAGACACCTCTGGAAATTGCCAGGGCACCAATACATTATTCTGAAAAAAGATAAAGAGAAAATATTAAGCATTTATCCTGCTTTTCTTGGGACATCCAAATAGTTGAGAGAAAGTTCTACTTTATAGAAAAATACCAACAAATAAATATAGAAGGAATGGCATTTTACAGTGACTGATGGACCTGTGATATCAATGGATGGTGAAACCATTAATCAAAAGGCTGATGGGAAATGTCATAATGGACAGGTCAGGTTGACAGTCCCTTAACCCACTGATCAAACTTCACATCACCATGAATGGGACAACCAGATACTATGGGCCTCCTGATGCGATGCAGTATAACTTGAAACTAATCTGGATCCTAGCTCTACAAATTTACAACAAATAAAAAGGAGATAAAACTTTAAATAATAATGAAAAAAAAAAATCCCAAAAGTACAAAGTTAGAGAAATTTTATATGACATAAGATCTAATTTTTTTAAATTTGTTAAAATATATACTGAAATATTTGGGGGAGAAATTGTATGGAATTTTTTTTTTAAATATAAAACTGTATGAAATTTGTTTTAAAATAATAAAATAGGCAGTAGACATAATAAATGTGTGTTATGCATGGTATTAGAACAGGAAAAAGTAATCAGAAGTGTGGGGAGAGGGGTGTTGGGTTTTAATTTTAAATCGGGTAGACAGGGTGGACCACATTGAAAAGGTGACATTTGAGCAAACACCTGAGAGAGGTGAGCTCATTAGTCACATGGGTATATCTAGGGACAGCCCCATTTAGTTAAGGTGTTTCGTCTGTGTGGCCTTTCTCTTTTGTCCTTGTAGGGATATACTCAACACCTTAGCAAGGTTTGGGAAGGAAATGAATATAAATGTTTGCATTCAATTCACCACATTTAACAAAAAGCGCCCGCAACTGACCTCACCCTTCTTGTCCTAGTATGTTTCTTGTCTTTCCTAAATTGCCTGGCACCAAATGAGTACATAGGAAGAAGCCAGTAAATAATATTTCCTTACTGTTACACTAAATTAATAAATCATTAGAGTTTTAAGTAGCTTTCAAGAATCTCTATTTTACCATAAAATATTATTCAGCCTCCCCAGAGTTGCTTCCTTTTCTGCATCCTCTTCAAGTGCCACCCCACACTGCTGTAAACAATGGAAGGGTCGTGCACCTCAAGACAGACAGTGTCTTCGGCAGTGGATGGGCAATTGCTCTTTGTGAAGGTTATCTGCTCAGAGTAGGATGCTGTAAGAAACCATTAGTGTCTTATTCGCTGAAATACAGTGCACTAGGGGAATTTTGGGGGTGATGGAACTGTTTTGCATGGTATTGAGGTGGTGTTTACCTGATTCCATTTGTTTTTCAAAACCCTTAGAATCGCACACCACAAAAAGTGAACTGTATGCAAATTTTTAACAAATCAACCAGCATGCTGGGGGATCCCAGAATGGAGTGCACGCTTTGACAAATGAATCAAACTGTGTTGCAAAATGTCCACATCACCTCACTGCAGGGGAGTGGGAAAGAAGGAGGTGACCTAAAGGAGCTTTGGAAAACGGTGTTTTGATTGGGGACTATAAGGCAAAATACAAAAAGAAATGTACAACACTGTATTCTAGTTGGTAAATTTATTTTTCACAGGGGTACAAGTTAGCAATTCCGAAACTACCTTACGTGTGTACTGGGGCTGAAGGGGTAAGTAAATAAGTTGTGGATAATGGGAGCCAGGTTTCTCAGTGTGAGAGAAAGAAGTGACAACCGAGCTGGAGAGAAAGCCAGAAAGAACCCAGGGGGCTGGATCAGAGTAGAAGGTATCAGGAAGAACTCATATTTATTTTAACATGTAACAGATGTCTAGATACGAAGCAAATATAGATCTGTGTGTATACAGAGGTTAACACACATATATAGATTTCCCAGCTCTGTCTGCAGACAGGGCCCAGGAGCAGAGACAAACACAACCAGCACTTGGATCCTTGTTTCTAAATACCATTCTCCAATGAAAGGAATCAGGACTCTGTGGAAAAATGGCTCATTCTAGGGCTGGGCCAGGGAACACACAAGATGAGCCTGGAGCATCTCTTACTGCCTGGAAGAAAGGAAGTAAAGACAGAGAGAGAAGAAAAGACGGGGACGTGCCAAAAGGACACCGATGCTAAATGGAAAGAGCTCCCAAAGGCCAAAGCTGGAACAATTTGAGGAAATAAATAAATAAACTGACTCCTATCCAAAGAATAAAATACATATCCCTGAGTCCACGCTGATCATAATGAGTCGAATTTTATCCCCTCAAAATTCATGTCCCCTGGAAACTTAGGACGTGACCTCATTTAGAGATAGCATCTTAGAAGATGTAATTAGTTAAAGATCTTAAGATGAAATCATCCTGAATTTAGGGTGGACCCTAAATTCAATGACTGGTGTCCCTATAAGAGGAGGGGACACAGACACACATACACACAGAAGAAAGCACTGTGAATATGGAGGCAAAGGCTGGAATGATGCGTCTGTAAGCCAAGGAAAACCAAGGGCTGCCAGCAACCACCAGGAGCTCGGAGAGAGGCAGGGAACAGACTCTCCCTTCAGATCCTCCAGAAGGATTCAACCCTGCCCAAACCCTGATTTCAGACTCCTGAATCGTGAAAGAATAACTTTCTGTTGTTTTAAGCCACTCGAGTATATGATGATTTGTTACGGCAAGCTTGAGAAATGAATACAATGATATACATAAATCGTTGAATAAATAAAGGAGGGGCCAAGAGTCAAATCTCCCTTACAGAAGAATTTCAAATAATGTGTCTGCATAATCCACCCTCCCTCCAGGAGGTGTAGCTTAATTTTTCTCCTCTTGAGTTTGGGCTAGACCTTGTGACTTGCTTCCAAAGGCTGGAATATAGAAAGAGAAAAGCAGCAACCCTACAGCAGAGGGGACTGGCAGACACTCCTGGCCAGGCGATCGAGGTCAGCATCGCCAGTGATGTCATGTTGACAGCATGGATCCCTGACACGATGTGACGAGAAGGGTGCCTCTCCTCCGTGTTCTCCTTCCCCCAAACCTGGAGCGCCCAGTCTAATCATGAGAAAAAATCAGACAAACCCAAATCCAGAGACATTCTACAAAATAACCAACCACCACCCTTTAAAACTGATAAGTTCACAAAAGAACTAAGAAACTGACACAGATCAAAGGAGACTAAGGAGATATGATGACTAAATATAATGTGGTATCCTGGACTGGATCCTGGGACAGACAAAGGACAGTAGTAGGAAAACGAGTGACATTGAATACCTGTGGAGTTTAGTTAATAATGTGGTACCGACATTAATTTCTCAGTTTTGACAAATGTACCATTGTTCTTAAGATGCTGACAGCTTAAGATGCTAAGCTGGGTGGAAAATATACAAGAACTCTACTATCTTTGCAACATTTTGGTAAATCTAAAATTATTCCAAAATAAAAAGTTTAAAAAAACCCAAAAAACTGTGAGTAAGAGATCTAGAAGTCAGTCAGCACTTTCTCTGCCTCTACTTTCCATCTCGTGGTTTTATTTCCTTTCTCTGAAATGGAGGAGAATCTTTATTTAACCTCGGTACTTCCTCTCCCTTCCCCCCTCAGCCTCCCAGCCTCCTTTCCAAATTAATACATAAATTTTAAAAACAGGAAAGTAAGTGAATGAATGAATGAATGAATGAACAATAAAAACCAGACAGACAACTTACAGAAGAATGGGGCATCCAGCAGTTCAGCGGAAGCAATTAGAAAGTGTAAATATTTAGCCCCCACAGCTTGTCCACCACAATGGTGACAGCCACACAAGCACAGTGTTTCAAAATGAAAGTTAAATATTTACTCTGGCTCCCTGGTCCCTCATCCACCAGGGCTCCTTGCACAGCTGGCTTTCGAATGGAGCCAAAGTTTCTTCTGTTGGCCTTCTGACTTCTCACTCTACATGTGTTATAGGTAAACAATCCACTGGCTTCCACTCCAGCTGATTGGCACTTAAGGAAGAAAAGCAGAGTCTGAGGACAGGGAGCACATCTAATCCGCCTTTGGATATCCTCGGGAGGTTGGTGCATGGCTCGGATGCACAAGATAAGGTACGTGTGTGCGTGTGTAATCCTGAAAACACTATGGTATTGCTGCTGCCACTATTCACCCGGTGCCTTGGTGCTCCCTAGACTGTAATGCTCTCCTTGCCACCAGCCCAGCATGCTTGCAGAGGAACGCCACAGGCATCTGCTAACACTATCAAGTTGCCCTGATTTGATTTCTCAGCCCCTGCAGCCCTTGGCTCTGTAGCTCTAACCACTTGGTCCTTATGACTTTGGGCAAAGCCCTAACTATACTCATTCATTCATTCATTCAAAAATGTTGATTCCGCTACAGGCAGCTCTGTGCTAGGCAAAGAAACACAGAGATAAATAAGCCACAACCCCACACTTTGAGGAACGCACATTACTCGTGCTGCTCCTTTGCATTAGTTCTAACCCCACTGTGGGTACCCTGGTTTAGCTCGTCCTCTCTTCTCTAACTCTAGGCTTGTCTCTTTCTCCCTGGCTTGGTTCACCCATAATAGCTGACTAGAATCTGATTCCTCAGTTCATCTTTGGGATCTCTGACCTGTTGGTGGCAGTGGAAAGAAGACCATGTGCTCCCAGTGTCCACCCACCTTGTTCACTCTGGCCCTGGGGAGGCAGGTGGCTGGCAATGCTGGCAACCCCCCTGCCTGGACATCACGTTTTGAGAGCTGCTTGCTGCCCTTCTCCCTCACATGTTGGCACATTCCATCTCCTACTGGAACATTCTACTGTTTGGTTCTAGGCATCTCCACCAACTGCTCGCCTGGACCCCGGTGGACTTCTGTACATACCCCCTGAATGCCAATCTGTTCTTCATCTGGAACCTCCCACCCCCAGTGCTGAGAACTTGCCTCCATCCCACGTTGCTCCACTGAGGAGCTACCTGTAAATGGCTGGACAACACATCACATTGGCAAAAGGAGGGCCCTGTCCCTATTGGGAGATGCAAAACTGCTTAGCACCTTTAGGATTTTCATCCTTGCAAAGAACTATGAAGAAGAGACACATTCTCACCGCAGTCTTAACCAGTCCCTGTGCCTTCCCAAGCTATCTAAACCTAGTTCTTGAAGCCAAAATTTCTTAATTTTGGCTTTAACATCCGTATTTCTATTAAATTTTTCCTCTTTTTTTTTTTTTTAAGTGAAGGTAACAGTCCTGTTGAGAGTAGATCTGCTGAGAACAATTCTGCTGGTCTGGAGGTGGGCAGAGGCGAGGGCATTAGCTGGCAGCAGTCATGCAGGACACGGCCTTCCCTCTGCTGTGCAGCAGCTCACTTACAGCTATGCAGATCTTGGTGCCCTCCGCCTTCAGAGCCAGCAACTTCTGCAAGACGGCAGACAACACGTAGCTCCGTTTACCACATGAATATTACTGTTCTTCTCATGTGTTCCACGATGTGAAGAAGGTTGGGAAGCACTGTTGTAGCAACAGGCATTCCGACTCCTTCCTCATTGCCCTGGCTGAGACAGTGCCTTAGAATTCTGGGGTACATGCTGGAAAGGAGAGACGGTTGGACTAGCCCAGTTGGAAAGAGGTGCAGGAGCCACATGTAGTAGAGTCCCTTGCTTAAAGTTCGCAGAGATGATAAAAACAAGAGTGCAGAACTAGGGCGACAATAAGACCAGAAGGGAGTCCAATTCCATCACTAAGTCAACGAAACTGGGATAGGTGGTGAAGGCTGAGTCTGTGATGCAGATATGTAGGGTAAGAAAGCAAGAGCAGGGGGAAGCCGATGAGAGCAAAGGAGAAGGGAATCTGTTTATACACCAGAAAGATGTTGCTGTCCCCATGTGACGATCATCTGGCACCAGGAGAACTTAGTACATTTAAAGGGCCAGCAGTGGGTCAGAGAATTCTGCCACTGTCAGGACCTATACTACCTGTGCCTAGAATTGGAAATGTCCTATTTTCTCCCTTCCACCTCTTCAAATCCCACTTATGCTTTGATGTCCAGCTCAAGACTGACTTCCCTGTGTAACTCACCCCTTCTGTGAACTCTTCCCGCAGTGCTGATCTTCACCACACTCTGGCATGTGACTGCTGCTGCACCGCCTCATAAAGGCTCACCTGTACTGGCTTAGTCTTTCCTCTCACCTGGAGACAAGACACCTTACCTTAGGTCCTTTCATAACCATCACAGCATCTAGCATGCTGCGGGGCTTAGTAAATCTTCATGAAATGAAGGCAGTAATCAAGTTATATTGACATTCTCAATGGCCCAGAAGGTTCACCAAACCTGGGTGTTGCCCATCTGGCTGCATGCAACTAAGCAAAAGTCTGTGTAGTGGGGAAATTTCCTTAACATGTGTCAACTGGTAAAGCCAAACCTATCACCACCAGGACATGCACACCATGTGGCTTTCCCATAGGAACAGCAAATTATACTAGACCCGTAGTTCTCAATCCTGGATTCCCGTTAGGATCATCTAGGGAGCTTCTAATAGCTCCATGATGATTTGATTGGCTCAGGATGGGGCCTGAACACCAGTGTGTTTTAAAAGCTCTCTGGGAAATTCTTACTGACAGCCAGGATTGAGAACTTTGTTTCATATTCACTTAAATTTTTTATATGCTTTTGATGTTCTAGTGCCCAATCCCATTGGGTCCAGTTCATTCATCCCAGTGTTTAACCAGTGTTTTCTACCGTTTTTATGTGATTTGATTTATTCTTCAAGCATTTAGACAGCGCACTATGTGCCAGACAGAAACAAAAATATGGTGCTTTTCCTCAAGAAATCTACTGTTTCTTGCACTCTCTTATCGATCCTCCTTTGCGGGTCAGCAGATGAAGGGCCTGGGAAATAATTTTGAAGGTTCTAACTCAGAGAGAGCACTGTTAATCTTACAGTGGGAGGGAAGAGAAGTGAGAGACAATTTTATGGAAAGAGTAAAAGCACAAGTAAAGCTTGCTGTCTAAACTCAGGAACTTACCAGATTCGGATTAATTTTTGGATAATACCTTGCTGTCTGGATTCTCACTATTTGCTATATGAAAAACAGAAACCAAATAGATTAAGGGTATTTTAAAGGATTAATGGGAATCCTTTCTAAGCAAATTTACCATCTAACCACTTGTCATAGCTCGAGAACCAGACAGATTGGGGCAGCACACTGAGCTGTGCAGGTAAATGTTGAGAACGAACAGGAAGAAATGGCCATCGAGAAAGATGCAAGTCCGTGAGGACCGCGTAGCTCCAAGTCAGCAGGCCAGGTAAAAAGGACACTCTGCAGTGTAAAGCTGTGGTCAGACAACAGCGCCTAATCTCTCTTCTCTGAAGATGTTTTCTCATTTTTGAGAGCTTCATGTGTCCTACCTAATACTGTGAAAATCTACCTCGTGTGGTTCAGTTGGAGGTGTCCAGATTGTCTGTGGGTAAAGGAATACACTACAGGGTTTCTTCTGGTCAGAAAACTTGGGGGTGTTGGGGAGGAAAAATAGGCAGAGAGGAGAGAGTGATTGGCACTGGTGCTCAGCACTGTCTAAAGTCCAAAGACAGAGGCTGAATTGAAAAGCCAACAATGGGCCCTCTTGAACCCAGAAGCTCCACTCTCCCGGTACCATGCTGCACACCCTCAGTTTATTGTCACAGCCTCCTCCTGGTGTACTTGGATGACTTCTACAATGCTCATCTCCACCACTGCCCCCTTCCCTCCCCCGTCTTACCCTTGACTTTCATACACCTTCAGATATATCTGGGGTTACGGATAACCTGAACTTGTCCATCGCTCACTCACCTCTCTCCCTCACGGGCTTATGAAAAACATTATGCAGGAGGAAGCTTCCAGAGTCATCTCCTTTGTGCCCTTCATGCAGTACCCAAAACAAGCAATTGAAGAGACTTGTCCTTCTGTGAGGTCCCTCTGGGTGAAGATCCTCTAGTCTCCACCACAGGCTGAATCTCACCCCATCTCCTCCTCTGATCCTGGATCCCCCAATTCCAGGTCTTTTAATGTGTCTGCATTTCCTGAGGCTGTAGATGACTCTGCTCATACCTATTTTGTCTTCTCTTTTCTCTGGCCTCCCTCCCACCATAAATTTGAGGATGCTGTCTCTGATTCCTCCAAATTATTTCCCAGGCCCTTCATCTGCTGGCCCGCAAAGGCGGATCGATAAGAGAGTTCAAGAAAGCCGAAAGCTAGGAGCATTCCCTCTGCTGGACTGAGGAAAGGCTAAAGCAGACCAGGCACAAACCCTTCAGCTCCTTGTCAGCAGCCTTTGATCTGCGTGGCAGCTAACACGAAAGTAGAATTTGGCCCTCCAACTGTACAGGATGAGACTTGACAAGGAAATCAGTTTCTCTGACAATTTCAAAAGCCCCGACACTTTCGTCACTTGGCACGTGGCCATGGGGAATGGTGCTGCGGACACATACACTCCCCACCAGAGAAACTATTTTCCCAGGAAGGACTGACAGTTCAAGTGCAGGCAAGTCCATGAGGAATGAGGGACAAGCTCTTCCCTGCCCTCCACTGAGGACAGGTGTTACAGGAGGATTTTGATTGGAGAGTTGAAGGAGCTTCCTCCCAATCTGGGTTGAAAGACACAAGGGGGGGTGGCCAGGGAGTCTGAAGAAACTCTTTAAGTCTAAATAAGCAAGTGTGCTGTTGGTCTTAGAAGCTGTAAGCCAGAGATGCTATATAGCTGGCTTTCGGAGGATCCTTCCATGTTTGCAAGGCTGCATGTGGTTCAGATATGCACTTTCCAGTTTACCCAGCTTGTTCTTAAATAAGCAAACCTAAATAAATGATATGTGCCCTCTTATTTCAGTTCCATCCTACCATTTGGCTTCCTGTGTGCTCTTGTCAGCTGACTTGACCTCTCCGGACTGCTTTCTCACTTGTTTTGTTTGGGATTAGTAACAGGTAAGTAGGGTGCTAGGTTGCAGTTGGTTCAGGCCTGGTACAAAGCAGTGAGCATGGATGACACCTGGAGAGATCCAGATTTAAAAGTACGACTATCATTCAGGGATGCCCGGGAGGATTCCTGTTAGAGTGAGAAGTTGAATGCAACAACCTCAGAGTTCTCTATTGACAGCCAGTCTATGACATTCTTCTTTGGTAACAGGCTGAGAGGAGTTCTGGAAGGCTGGCCTGACAGGCAGCACTAATTATTCCCCCAAAGAGGCTTGAGTCTAGGGCTGAGTATGTTGGGAAGATGAGAAAACCTCATTCCTCTCCCTCAGCAAGATCTCAGCAGCAACGGGAGCGAGAGGCTCTCGGGAGATGGAAACAGCACCCATGGATCGATTCAGACACAAACTAAACTCTGAGTGAGCGTGCGGAGCTGCAGACGTGTCAGAGCGGCCCACACACTGAGTGAAGAGCAAGAGTACGCGAGAGGGAGAAGTGGATCCTTAGTAAGGATGTTAGAGTCCAATATAGCAGCTCTCTGGGTTACCGAAAGGGGGACCAACTACTGCAAGTCAGATTTCCCAGGAAGCAGACTCTGAAATGAAAACTAGTGTGCAGGAAATATAACGGAAAGTGCTCTTCATGTCAGCCCCTGTGGAGCGAGGGAAGGAAGCAGGAATGAGCAGAAGGTGGAGCTGGGCTGCCACGGGGCCACGAGCCTCAGCCAGCCCACTTCCCGCAGCTGCCGTCCCCTACTGAGTCTTCATAGCCCTGCACTGTCCAGTCGCTGAGTACAGGCTGCCTCTGTGAAGGGAGCATGTCCATGGATGAGGATCTGTCTTCAGCAAGAGCAGTTCTAGAGAGGGCCAGCTGATAAGTGCCATCAGCTGCACTCCCAGCGGGTCAGGAAAGCAAATCACTCAGTCCTGCAGCGTGATCTGGGCCTTGCAACACAGCATCTACTACACCTTCCGATCAGACACTTCTGAGCCCCACTGGACCCTGCTCTCAGGGCTGGCCTTGGGAACACTGGTAAAGTGGGCAGAATTTTCCCATGCTATCCTCACATTCCTTCCTGACATGCTTTATATTTTCTCTCCCTTCAGCATCCTGGAGCTTCAGTATCTTAGTACGAGTCCATACTAAGGGTTCAGATCTCGCTATGTTGCCTGCTTCTAAATGTCAAGGAGTATTTTAAAGGAGGTCCTCACAGGGAGACCATGTTAACTCAAAAGAAAGAGCTGTTCATGGTAATTTCAATATCACTGTTAAAAGGGGTCTCTGCTCAGGACTGTTAAAAACCAGATTGGTAAAGAGAAATCAAAACTAGAATCCTCATCCCACCCCAAAAACTATGTTATTTGGAGTGATTTTATTTCCCTGGAAGATGCGTTCCCTGAACTTTGAGTGGAATCCAAAGCTGGAGAAAGTTTCCCTTCCTGGGTAAGTTCCCAAGGAGGGTAATGACAAACTTGAGATGCTTGGCAGACATGAAGATTGGGCTGCCCGAGGGTGTATACTGGTGCTTCTGAACTCTCTTGAATGCCACATAAAGAGTCATCTTTCTTAGCAGCAGCAGCAGCACTCTCCACCACCACCACCATAACCACAGCATCAGCCAAGGGAGGTCTTCCTTAATTAAAGCAACTATCTGTCCTTACCATCAGTGCAATTAGAATTTAATGAAACCAAGCTATTTCTTTGAAGGCTTCAAAATGATGGCTGATCTCAACGTTCACATGCTGGAAAAAAAAATAAGCCACCACTCATTCAGAAAGCATGAGAGGAGGCAGGGCAACAGGAATTAAAGAGGTGGAATTGTTCCATGCTGGAGAGAACACCAGAGGATGGCGGCTCGAGAATGATCGGAGGAAAGGTGACCACTCCCTTTTAAGGAGTCTAAAAGAATGTGGAAAATCCTCACCCTCCTGGCCGGGGGACAGGAGGCACATTCATCAATTAGTCAATTAGCAAGCATTTATGCAACACCGCTTTGTAGAAGGCACTGTGTTAGGTCAGTGGAACACTTGACAGGGAGGGAAATACGAAGATAAGACGCAGCAGAGACGTGTCCTGATTTCGAGAAGCTCACAGTTTACTTCAAACTACACTTCAGGTAGGCACACCGAAGTGACAATTAATAACGCAAGAAAGTTAATGATAATATAAGGTCACAGCCATGCTGTTTTGCAGGACACAGAACCCAAGGAGGTGAAGAGGAAGCGGGGAGCCTTTCAGGAGAGAAAACAGCACAGCACAGGTGAGAAATGAACCTGCCTGTTTTGGCATCAGAAGCAAGCATATGAGCCAGGCACTGCTTGAGAAATTTAAGTCATCAAATGCTCCCAACAGCCTTACAAAGTAGGCCTTATTATCCCCATTTTACAGATAGGGAAGTTGAGGCACACACAGATGAATTAACTTGCCTAAGGTCACACAGCTAGGATGCGGCAGAGCCGGGATTCAAACCTAGGTAGTTTCACTCCAGACTGAGTTGTCCAGTAGAAATACAATGCTAGCCACATATGGAATTGAAAATATTCTAGTGGTCACATTAAAAATAAAAAGTAAAATGAGGTGAAATTGATTTTAATAAATTTTAATTAACCCAGTATTTACAAAATATGATCATTTCGACATTTATTCATATAAAAATAATTAACATGGTGTTTGACATGACTTTCTTTTCATACAAAGAATTTCATTCTTTGAAATCCAGGGTATGTTTTATATCTATAGCACATCAATTCAGAGTACTCACATTTCAAGCGCTCAGTAGCCACACGTGGCTAATGCCTCTCGTACTGGACAAGGCAGCGGCAGACTATCAGATGGGCCCTTAACCACTCAGCAGTACAGCCCTCCCCCCACAGTAGGTGGCCTGACCACAGATGGTCAGAGGGTGACGGGGCTGGGAAGGTAAACTGCGGGCAGGTTGGGGAGGGTTTCTAAGGACAGGCAAAAAGGTGAGTGGCTTCTAGAGACCCCTTTTGACCTGATATAGCAAATGCAGTGCCTTGTACGTGAGGGTTCCAGCCTGTACCCTCTCATGATCACTCATTGGCATAAAAAAATTACTGTGATTTGTGGTTTACGGGTGGTAACATGGTACAATGGAGGAAAGCCTTGAAGCTGGAGCCTAGCCGACTGAGGCCTGGGCACCGCCTGCACCACATACCAGTTGTGCGATCCCGAGCAAGTTATTTAATCTCTTTAAGCCTCAGATTCTACATCTACGGCTATAAAATGGAAATCATCATGCCAACGTCACAAGTTAATGTGAGGATTAAACCAGCTAATAGACTCAAAACTCTCAGTGCCTGACACATTGTAAATGCTGGGGAGACATTAGCAATTATTATTATCAGGAGCCCCCAATTACACAATTACAAAGTTCTAAGTCGCTCAGGGAGCCAGGCTGTGGACTGCCACCCAAGTCCGTGAACACATTTTAGTGTGGCCTTTCTACATGATGGAGGCCACGTCAGACTGGGGAATGAACCAGCCTAAACCGTGTAGTGACCTGGGAGTGGGGTGCTGGGAAGACCCAGAGGAATCACTCAAGATCCTGTCGGCTTGAGAAAACCATGCAAGAGAGGGACTGGACTGGAAAGGTGAGTACCGATGCCTGTACACAGGTTCTCACCCAGTCAAGGAAAGCTGTTTAAGATCCCTGAGCATGAGAGGCGGAAGGAGACTTTGAGGTGGCTTAGGGTAGATCAACTCTGCTTGTTTTACAGGCGCAGGAACTGAAATCCAGACAGTGAAGCAGTTGTCAGGGCCTGGCAGTTAGCAGTGGCAGAGCCAGGAGTCTCTCGGTTCCTCGTCCGGTGGTCCACACTCAATGAATCTCTCCCGTGACTGTCTTGCTCCCATCTCAACCCTGGCCGTGTGTCAGAATTACCCGGAAAGCTCCTAAAATTTACAGATGTTGGCTTCCTACAGATGCTGGAGATCCATATGGACTTGCCACTTTCCACTGACCGTGGCCCAGGCCCCTCCCTATTGCCAAACTCGGGGTCTTCCCCTTCCAAATCTGGTTCTCTACGTATCTCTCCTGTGAGGCTTTCTTAGATAACAATGATAATACTACCATATTAATAACAGTAATAGTTAATATCGTGAGGGCTCACGATATGCCAGCCACTGTGCTAAGCACCTTGCGTGGACCACCTCATTTAATCCCCTCAAGGACCGTTCCACTTTTTTAAGTCTCATTCATTATGCAGAAAAGGCAATGAAAACTCCATCAGCAGTAAAGGTCTCACCCAAAGTCAAACTGTTTTTAAGTGACGGAACTAGAATTTGAACCCCTTACCAGGTCTGACTCCAGAGCCCGTGTTCTTAACTCCAATTCTATATAATCACCACATTAATTTGAACTTACTGGGATTTGCTCAGCACGTCAATCTTTGTCTTGCGTATGTACCTCTCCTGTTTTCCCCTACACTGTAGGCTCACCAAGCACAGGGACAATTTCCTCTTCTTCAGGATCTCTGCTCTTTGTCTAAGCCAGCGGGAGCCCAATGAGTTTATGGGCTGAAAGGAGGTGGGCAAAGGGTAACCAAGGAACACAGGCTATCCTGGGGGCAGCTCTGGAAACCAATTCCCTAAACACAGAAAAATCATAACAATAGAAAGATTATATAATCATAGAGTTGGGATGGACAATAACAGCCTAGTTCTACCCCTATTTTATAGGTGCGGAAACTGAGGTCTTTGAAAATTAAATGACCTGTGAAAGGTGACATAGGGTTTGTAGCAGGGATAAGACTGGAGTCTGTGAAACAAACATAAAAATTATTATCACCATGCATTCTTAATATATATTACAGTTTTTATAAAAATTATCTTTGGTCCCATTTTATTGATGAGGAAACTGAGGCACTGACAGGTCACGTAATTTGCCCTGGCTCACACAGCCAGGCAGTGGCAGAGCCAGCTTTTGAGCCCACACACATCTCAACCCCAGATCTCTGGTCCCCTGGTTCATTACATAATATCTCTAGGACTTATGAAGAATGTACTACACGGTAGGTATTTCACATGCATTTTAACAACCATCAGAGCAATTTTCTGTGGCGAATAATGTAAACCCATTTTTAAATGAAGAAACTTAGAGAAGGCAGTAACTTGCTTGAGTTTGCTTAGCTAGTCAGTGTTGAGGCTGAAATTCAAGCACAGGCCTGCGTGACTGTAGGTCTTAAACTCTTAGCTACAATGATGCGCAGCACTGGATGACCTGGCCCCTAAAAGGACCAGGCTTAGGAACACTGTCAGACCCACAAATACATCTCATTTGCTTTGGCTTGTGATAATGATGGACGAGAGATGGTTCTGTCCCTCACTCCAAGTCCCTTCCTCCCTGCTGGAAGCGTTATTTTTAGCACCACATCCCCAGTGTGGACTGCAGTGCTGAGACTTCCCAATAATGCATCCTCTCACATCTCTTATAAGTCGGAAAGTAGATAAAGCAGGAGGTCACTCTTTCCAGGAACAAACTCTTTGGAACAGAGAACCAGCTGGAGATATTTCAGTCCCAATTAGGTTAATTTGGAAGAGTAAGTTATAAGCCCATAAAAATGAGTGGTCACAGCAAAGTTTTGCACGCAACCTTTTTAAAGGACCCCAAGAATCATCATCGCTGTGAACAAGGTTGACACTTTCCCAGTGCCTTTACTCTGTCGAGCTCTAAGTACGTCTCCAACATAACCTCATTTAGTGACCTAACATCCCACTGATGTTACAGGGAAGGAGAAGGCAACTGAGCAGAATGAAACTGTGCTTAAGGTCAAAGGGGAAACTCGGAAAGGAATCCAGAGCTCGTCCCAAAGCGAGGATGGTTAGAGCAACCCTAAGTCCAGGGCACAAGTCCATCAAAGGTGAGCATGCAACCCTCCTCCATGACTGAAGATTCAGCTATTTCATTTTTCTCTATTAGAAACCAAACATTAAAAGAAGCATTCATAAAAAGAAGGGCCAGGGAGAGAAAAAAGGAAATTTCTGTCACTACCTTTTTTTGTTCCTTAAATCTCTGGCCTTTTCTGTCCATTCATTGTTCTGAAAAAAAATACATATATATTTTTTACATTTTTGTACACGTTTATTTTTTATATCTATTTCTCAGGGTGGGTAGTTTGAGCCACTTTCCTCCCTCTTTTTCTTTTAATTCAGGTTCCTGTTTCTTTGGCGTCTTTTTGTCTACTCCCTCCAAGTATCTCTCCTCTCATCTCTTTCCTCTCTCTCTTTTTAATTGGAGTAGTTTCTCCAAGCGCTAAGAAAACCCACTCCCTTGTTTTCCCCACTCTCTCCCTTTCAGCTGCTCTCCTGAATTGCTATTGCACCAATTCTGCTTTACTGACCACAATCGCTGCAGCTGGGATGGTGAGGGAGCAACTGAAAAGGAAATGCTAATCAGACCTTGTTACAGAGTACAGTAACACACACACACTCACACACACACAAGAAAGGACTCTGATTTAAGGAGGAAAATCTCTTTTCTCACTATCCCACACTACGAGGATGGTTGAGTTTCTGAAGTTCCCCCAATGCATGTTTCCTCCAGTGACCTGACCAGGCTGGGGCAGAGCACAGCAAGGCTTGTCCCCTCCACATTCCTCTGTCACTGAGCAGTTTTAGACAGAGCCCAAATAATCAGAGGGGAAGGCACATTTCACATGTCAATGTCTGGGTAGAGATTGTCACTAGAGATAGAAAAGGCATGGGAAGAAAGCCATAGGGTGAGAGATGGGGCAGTGGCGCCTCTTATATTTCAGTCGGGGTAAGAGTGACATAGAGAAGGCTCCATCAGACTTTGCCCTGGACCATACTTTGTAGGCATGTTTTATGTTTGTTTTTTGTTGTTGTCTTTTTTTTTTTTTTAACGTGGAGGAGACTAAGAGCAAGTGACAAGGCTATCACTGATACCCGGTATTCCATTGGTGGCTTAACATCAAGGTGCTTTTAGAGTTTCCTCGAGGATGTTCTCCAGTCCTAGCTAGGACTGACTGACTTGGCCAGGGAACATAGCCAAGAAGGGGGTAAGGCCACCACAAGGCTGACAGATAACTGAAAGAGAAAAAGAGCAAACTGGAGGAAGCTCACTGGAAAAGAAAGAACCGCAGACTTGCAAGCAGATCAACAGGGTTCTCTTAAGGTATGGGACACGTCATTCACTCTCTGGTCTTTGACGTCCCCTCTGTAAAAACAGGTATAAACTGATTAATCTCAAAGTGACATTCTAGCTAATATTTAAATTGTTGAACAGTGGAAATTAAACCCTGCCCCTTTGTCTATTTTATTATGGGGTAATAGAAAATAATCCTGAAATGGGACTTATTTTATTTTGATGACTGTCTTTGCCAACCCAAAAAGAACCATCTTTAAGAAAGAAGAAGAGTCCTGTCCATTTAATATCAGACTGAATATCGAAGCAAATCCTCGTCGCCATCCAAAGCTTACTCTTCTACGAAGCCCCGAGCAAGGACCCTTTAAGGTTGGGTGCGTGTGCAAGGAACAGGCAAACTCCCGTGAGCCCTGCTCTCTGTCCACATCTGACATGGCAAGTGACGGGGGTGGGAGCAAGGCAGGGGAGAGGAGAGGAGGAGATGGGAATTTTCTAATGATCTTCTTTAGTTAATAGGCACAAGTTGTTAGCTTGATCCGAGAAGGCCTCTTTCCTTGTGTGCCAATTCCACCCCCTCCTTTTTGTAATGGGTTTAGTTCCCACAGCTAATGTACTGCGTAATGAGGCCGGGGGGAAGCGGAATGCTCTGGAGCAATGATACGGAGCCTCCTGGGCCCTGACAAAGGACAGAGAGAGTGGGGCTGGATGGTCTCAATGACAGGGTCCAGGCTCCTTTCAGCCTTGGCGAGTCAAAGCCTCCTGCTGGGGCTTGTGCTAAGCAGAGTGTCACAGTCCAGGCCCTGGTCTGAACTCCCAAGGTCCTGGTGCAAGACAAACCCCTGCCAAACCAAGTTTGTTTCTTTTTCTAATCCCTGATCCGACAAAAGAGCACACTCTTGGGATAAGCAAATGCCCAGTGGAGAAAGCAGCCACACTGAGAAGATGATCCTAATCCTCTTGGTCACTCCTCCATGTTCTCTGGCAATCTGCTCTAGGAGAATGCCACCTACTCTATTCTGCATGTGTCACGATGACGCGTGCATTCTTCACTCTGACTTGACCTGTGCTCCTCGATTGCACCTTCTCTTCATCCCCAATGTCCCTCGTTATCACGCACAACCTTGACCAGAGCTCATTCCACGGGTACTGAGTTGAAATTATCTGAATGTCAGGCAAATGGGTTCTAAATATTTATGTCCTTGGAAAGAACCTGGGGATCATTATAGACTGTCCTTTGACGTCATCAACCCAGTGGGCTCTTGGGACTCCCAAAGGAGGGAAAAAGGAAAATAAAGAAAGATATCAGAGTCAAAGTGAAAAACATTATTCGGTCTCTGGACAAATCCACTGTTCACTTGTCCCTAAAAAAGGAAATCAGAACTTAACAGTTGGAAAAGTTTGGCAAGAGGCAATTCAAATGATCAGGAGGAGATCGATGTGAGAGGGTCCCTGGTATAAGGGGTATAACGATTGCACCCTCAATGTACACCTCATGGTTTACAAGGTGCGTATAATATTGACTTAGTCTTCCTAATATCTTATGACAGTGCCCTATAAAACGCAGGAATGTCGTCTGGCACCCTCCGATGTGTAGCCTGGGTTCCTAGAGGTCAGGTTACCAAGTTGAGCAGCTAGTAAATGTCAGAAACAGGGCCCCCAGCCCAGGGCTGTTCTCATTAGGCTACACATCTGTAAGAATTCATGAGTGTCAGAGAGATGGCTACAAGCAGAAATAAGTAAAGTTTCGAAAGTCATGTAGGGCCAGAGGAGGTGAAAAAGGGCTTGCTCCCTCGAACCTGTAACCGGGGTGACCCTGTAAGCGTGAGTGAGGCAGGAGGTGGAACAAGTAAGAAGGCAGGCATTCACCAGGTGAGCAGTGACACGCGGTGCCGACTGGGTGACAAACACTCACCTGGTGCTACCATGTGCCGAGCTCTGTGCAGGTGCTTTGCTTCCCATGGGAATTCTATAAATTAGACATCGTTCCTGCCCCCACAGTTCTACTTTAAGAGACAATACTGTTGGGAAATATAAATATCCTTAAAGGCAACTGGGAAAGTTCATATCTGATGATCCCAAACAAGTTAGTGAGGAAAAGTGGGGAGCTGGGAGACGTTTCCCAGTCCTCCGAGGCTGATAATGAGTTCGCATCTGGGTATCTGTCAATGGTAGAGTCCCAGACCGGCCCAGAGCCACTTGGTTCTGTGCTCAGACTCAGGCACCATTTCTAAGATGCATGGTCCCCCCCAACCTGCTTCTCCACTGTCAGACTTTATCCTGAGAGGGTTGTTCAGGCCTGTTTCTATCTTCTCCAGAGAAGAGCCTCTTCACATCAAACCTTTGTTTTCTGCATTCAGGCAGAAATGGAACATGCACTTGGCAGCCACGAATCAGTACCGCATTCCCGACACGTGGCCTCCTCACTGTGCCACCGCAGGGCCCTTGCCCGTGCTTTCTCCCTGCCTGGAATCCCACCCCATGGCGTTCCCACAGCCATCTCGCCTCCCTATCAGATCTCTACTCACCTCCTCAGAGAGACATTCCCCGCCTCTAAAATAGCTATCCCTCCAATCATTCTCTTTCCTTTCGCCCTGGTTTATTTATTTTTTGTAAGTCTTACCATTGCCTAATAATATGTTATCTACTTGCTTGTTGGTTTGTTTCCTCCACTAGAATGTGATCTCCATTTAAGGGAAGAACCTTGTTTTGTTGACCACCATGTCTCCAGTTCCTAGGAAGGCAAAGCATGTAACAGGCCCTCAGTAACTGTTTGTCCGGTGAATGAATGAATGACCACCTAGAGCTGCTATTCCTCAGATCACCTGCTATTGAAAACCAAAGCCATCTGAAGGGCTAGGTTCCAAAAGAACTTTTTCTTTCATCTTCCCTCATTTTATGCATTGTCTCTAGAGCAGTTGGGCCAACTCTTTATCATCATCATTGCCATCACCACTGCTGTTATTATTTATTTATTAGCATAACAGTTCATAATTTTGCAATTATTTGTTATACTGCTAAGTTCTTAGTAATCAATCGAGTGCCTAGAACAGAACGTGAGTATGCCTGGCATATAGCAATCACTTGGTTAATGTTTGTTCATTCACTCTCAAAATAGAGTAGGGTCTTTATTAGCCAAGTCCATCATACTCATAAGGGAAGGCACATGACTATTCGTCAGTGCTTGTTAGGCACAGTGCCAAGTTTTGGGATAGAGATTTTCACATACATTTTCTCACATACCCTCCAGAGCCCTAAGAGGTAGGAATTCTTATCCAAGGCCACAGTTAGTAATTGGGGTAGTGATGCTGATTTGAATCTGTTTGGTTCCAAACCCCATGCTTTTCCCCAAAACCATACTGCCGTACCAAAAATGTCCTGCACTAGAAAAAGTCTTACCTTCTCACTTAGTCCAAGAATAAACCCTGGTTTATTCGCCTGTAAAATGAAGGCACTGGAGGGAGAGACCTTGAGGTTCTTTGCAGTGCTGCATTCTGTGATTCTCTGCCCTCTATATGCTCTGCTTGATGTGAGCAGATTCATCCCCATGCCCATGTAATGAGTTTGCTACGTGCCTCTAGCTCTGCAACTTCTAGTTTCTTTGAAAAGACCCTCAGATAACACTCTGCGTCCTCATTCTATATTCCTTTTCACTTCTCAGAGCTTTTCCCTACTCTGAGTAGGACCCAGGAACCCCGTCTCTCAACCTCACACCCACCCCGCCTTTTGTAGACAGGCTCCCCCAAAGGCCCTGCTCCTCTGACATGCACCCCCTCATTAGAAACCAGTGACGTTCTCCTTGAATTGGCCTCATCATGTTCTCTGGTTTCGCCCAGAGCTGCTGCCAAGACTTCCCACCTTGCCCGTCTGGCAAACATGACTCCTTTATGTTGGAGCTCGGTTATCAGAGATAAAATGAGACACATTTCCATTGACAACACCCAAGTTAATCGAGCCCAGGAAGCTGGACCTCCTCTTCAGCTACCTGAGTAAGGGAACAGGACTCGAGCCCGTCTCCTAGAACCGAAGTCTATTTACCCAACACACCAGCAGTCACCAGCAAAGTGACGCTCCCTCTTGGCTTGGAAAGAAGGTCCTGGCATTCTAAGCTGCAAGCACTAAAACACCATGGGGACCTTCTCGCTGAGAAAACAAAGGGGGTTTATGATCCACTTAAAATATTTGTGGAAGGAAGGCAGGGATTCACCACCTGTTTCCCCTTCCATGGATACTTATGACAGCTGAGGAATCTTACCCCTCACAAAAGCTTCGCATTCTGCTCCATGCCCACACTTTCTAGTCTTTTCTTTCCATTTACACAACATAGAAAAGCATAAATCCCACCTTGTTGTGAGAAAGGAGCGTGTTCCCAACTCATACTGGGGTGAGCAGCATTTTTCTATGGGTTTTGGCGGCTTAGCCCTGAGCTCGGGTTTGGAGCATGGGACTGACTGCGCAGCTGACTGTGTTCTCCTCTAGAGCCAGGGCCGTGGTCGGCCTCCGCAGTTCCTTACGAATGGAGGTAGACAACGCGGCAGTTGCAAGTGAGAGGAGGTACTGGAAGGAGAAGCAGGCCCTCCTGCCTCTTTTCAGCGCCTCTTCCTCCTGAAGCACCACTAGCGTTCTCTCGGAAAATGACGAGAGATGAGTAACCTAGCAACAGTACTTGAGTGCCCCTCACTCCCCACCGCCCCACCCTTCCTGCAAGGGCCAGAGTCCTGCTGGGCCCTCTGGAAACAGGCCAGGCTTTCCCCTGCCCCTGAGGAGCTGACAGTCTTTTTGGAGGAGGGCACCATGATGGAAGTAGTAAATTTCAGAGCTGGAGGTGCCCTTCAAGGCTATCTGGTCCAAATCTCCTCATTGCAATAACATGAAAACTGAGAGGGGGAGAAGCAAAGTGAGATATTCAAGGTCACAGGGCTAGTTGGTGGCAGACAAAAGCTAAATCAGATCTTCTAACTTCCACTCTAGTGTGCTTTTCACTGTGTCATCAGGATCACTGTAAAAAATAATCTATTTAGCACCTGTTTTTGGAATGGGACGCTACACAAAGCACATTTAATAGATGTGGTCCAAAACTTAGTGTGAGAACAGAGAACTGATCCCATCAATGCAGACAGCTATATTAAAGAACATCATGATAAGTGCACACCCACTAAACCACGGGGACATGACAGAAACCATGCACTGCCTTTACTGTAAGAGTTCTGTGTGCAATGACAACGCTGCAGTGAATCCTGTAAGTTATGTCAGAAACTGGGAGCTGGGTATCTGTGGGTTGGTGGGAGGTGATAAAGGGCAGGGAGGTAGGCCTGCTGAGAGAAACTAGGTTAAGATGACAGACTTAGCACATACTCCAGTATCACCCTTTCACTCCAAACCCCTAGAAATGATGCACTTGAAAAATCCATAAAATGCTGGGAAACAAGAAGCCTAATGAGTTTCTGGAATGACAGACCTGGGAAGAACATCCTCAGGGGCCACCTCATCCATCCTTGAGGTAGGGCCTCACCCATATGCACCTGTAGGTCTCCAAAAAACACACCTACACTTTCTTAAAGTCTGGAAAGAAGAGAATTCTGCATCCTCCCAGGTGATACTTTTCTACACTGCCCTAATCCTCACAATTAGGAGGCTAAACTCACTCAACAGCCACCCCATCTGCTGGGGAGGTAGTGGAAGTAAAAACCCAGCTGCATTTTGCCAGCTGCAAAGTCCTTCCATTGTGTTAGAACATATTAACTAGTGGAATGCCCGCTGTAATTCCCTCCACCGCCTCCAGCCATGTCTTCTACAGATAATAGAGACCTGTAGCTTTCCAAACTTTACGATTCTCCCCAGACCCTTCCTTCTGGCTTCTCCTTGTAACAAGCCCAGAAGCACTGGACTCCACCCTCTTGCAACATACTCTGGATCCCGTGAATGCTTTTCCGATGGTCTCTGCAGTGAGGGTAATGAATTGGCATATCTTACCCAATTGCTCTGTGATTAAGCCACTAATTGTTAGCACCGTAATGTAATAAAGCCACCAGCTCATTTTATAGAAGGTCTTTTTCTCAGGAGTCCAAAGTGCTTTCTAAGTGTTATACTGCCCTATTGCCTTATTGCACCAGGGTGATTATCTAAAATCTTAGCCAGAATGTCTGCCCCTGGGCTATCTTAGCTTTCTTTTTCCTTATTTGGTTCACTGAAGTCAACAAAAGCCACCAGTATAACTTCCGCTTCTGTATCAATAGTCAGTTATTAACATGTGGAATCACTATTTTGTGGGTCTTTATTTGCTATTGGTTGTTGTGTGGCATTGACCTCAGAAAGACAGACCATTTTACACAAACAATAAGGAGGGGAGCAGACTTCTGCACAATTAAGAGCTGTACACAGAAACTTAGAATGGCCCAGCTCTGGACAGTTGGTCAATTCCAGGGATCAGGTAATGTGTGGTCAGCTCCTTATGCTGAAGGCAGAGGATGCTCGCCTGCTCTTCCAAGAGAATTTGGTTCTGGGGGATGGTCTGCATGCTTAGAGGGACGCAGCAAATGCTTGTCGATGAACAGGCATCGTCAGTCAATCCATCTGCAGGCTCTAAACACCCACAAGGATTTGAATTCCACACTACTGAAGCAGCAGCATAGGAAGCAGCTGTCGCTCAGCACCTGCCACAGGGGAACTGGCCAGATTTCAGAAAGGGTCCTCTGAGGCCAAAGACAGCAGGGAGGAGACCCAGGAGGATCAGGGTGACAGCTAGGGTTGGAGGGGAAGGTGCAGAGAGGAACTTGAAGGGGAAAGAAAAAGAAAAGATGTGCAAAAAGCAAGCAAACTCCATGAAAATAGGAAGAAAGAGGGTAAACAGAAAAGGGGTGACCCCCAAATGAAAATGGAGACCACTAAGGGGAGTTAGGAAATCTCACTGTCTCGTCCAAGGACACCTCCCTGATACTATTTTGGCCACCAGAGGGCTCCTGTATTCCAAAAATATTATGGAAAAGTGACAAATGTCTCCATTTGCTTAATATGCTTCTCCACTCTAAGCATACACATGTGAAATTAGCGATTTCTGTTTATGTGTACAATTACCTTTGAGACTTGGAGATTCAATTCTGATTTTGATACGGTGTCCCTGAGTCAATATGGACAGAAAGCACCAACCACTCTGTTCTGTTTCTCTATCCGCCAAAATGGATAGGCTGCCCTGCATCTTATTACGATCTATACCCAGAATCAAGTGGCAGAGAAGTGGAGGAAGAAAAGTGCTCTAGCGAGTAAGACTTAAGACTGCAAAGACACAGATCATCTCTTCTCAATGTTCACATTTAGTTAAGGATGACAAGGCCAGTCTCTTGGATGTCTTACACCATCCTTGCCCTGGTAAAACTCATTGGTCAAGGAAAAAAATAATGTGCTTGTGCTTGGTAAAAGGCTCAGGCTAATGTGCCAGTTCTGCCAATTTCTAACTATATGACCTTGGCCTAAACCCCTAACCTCATGAGTTTCTGTTTCATCCTCTATAAAATGTAAAGTGCTCTTATCTCACAAGTTGGACATGAGAATTCAATTTGATAATGTCTTGGAAGGGGGCCTGGCACATGGTAAAAGCCTAGTAATCATTCACTCAAGTATGCCCTGCAAGTGACATTGATGCCACCAAGAATACCAGCACAACTGCAAAATTGGCAGAAACAGGGCATGCTCAGTCTGAGGAAGAAAAGTCTAAAAAATGTGGTCATATCTGTCTTCAAATATTTGAAGGACTATCACATGAAAGAGGGACTGGAACTTTTCTATGTCACCCCAAGAGGTAGAAATGGGACACATGGGTGGGAAGAACTGGGGAATCAGATCAAGCTGGATAGAGAATTATGTGACTTGCCAAACAAATAAAGCCTTCCAAAACTGGAGTGAGTAGATAGAAGATAGCCCATATCTGGGGGTGGTGTTCAAGGAGAAGTTGGATGAGCAACGTAAGGAAAGGATTCCTGCATCAGATGGAGAGGCTGGATTAGCTGGCCCACAAGAGCTTTTCCAGCTCAGGGAATTCTACAATTCCTTGTCCCAAGCAAAGGGGAAAAAGAAGGGTATTGTTAAGTCAGGTCGGAGCCCATGTTGTCAAAAGGATGGCCTTCCAGCCTGGCAGCTGCCAATGCATACACCTCCCTACATCATACCCGCCGTATGCATCTGGCCATAGAAGGGCTAGTGCCCAGGCCTTGAAAAATCACTTCTATGCCAAGAGCAGTGTTATACACTTCAAAGATAGTTGATCTGTGGTCATACTTCAGTATTTGTGGAATGACTGATTGGCGTTCCTAACACAATAGTGGATGTCCCAAGGAGGGTAGGACTGGAGAACAAAGCTGTGAAAAAGGAGTAAATAAAAGCTGAAGAAAGGGTTGTGGAGGGGTACAGCGCGGTATGTGGTTGGCTCACAGTTCAAGCTTCCTTAGATCTGGAGCTGTGTGATTTGGGCACTTTCTTTCCCTGCGTTCCTCTATCTTATACTGAGAATAGCCCTTTCTCTCACAGCCAGGGAAGTCTGTCAAAAGGCAGGAGTCTGAACATAATGACTTTTGGAAATCCTTCCTCAGTATGAGTCCCAGTGCAAAACTAAATTCCATTTAGACCTCCTCTCTACAGAGGTAAATGGATCTTCATGATTTTTCTAAGACAGTGGAAAGAGAAAGAGAAGGTATTCCTAGCTCTCATGGAAGGAGGCTACCAAAGGGAATTAGGGAAAGCAGTGTGTCTTAGGAGTTAAAACATTGGGATTACAGTCTAGAGAAACTTGGTTTTGAAACTTGATTATTAACTAGATGTGCAATTATGAACAATATCCAAGGCTCAGTTTCTGAGTTATCTGCAAAAGAGAGATAATAATATCTCTTAGAGTTTGCTAAATACATAAAGTGCCCAGTACAAGGCTTGGATTAGGAATCAGGCAGGATCAAGGGAACTCAAAAAATCCCAGCTCAGAGAGGAAGGATATGCACATTTATGGAGTCCAAAGAGAGGTGTGAGCATGTTTGCCCTGTAGGTGTAACCAAGAGGCTGTGTGTCTGGAATTATGTAAACTGGACCTGTATCAGCACATATGCACGGGGTTTGGTTTGAGTGAGAACAGGAGCAGAGGAGGAGGTGGGTGTGCACAACACGTAACCAAACATGCACAGTGTCAGTCACGTTAAAAAGAAACAGATTGCACCATGTCGTACCACAGCACGGGAACAACATTCTCCACAGGGCTGGACTCAAGAAAGAAAATGGGTCCCTGCTGCATGGAGGGCTGCCTGAGAAAGGACAAATGTAGACTCTTGGAGACAGTCTTAAAGTTATGGGTATGTCATAGGGCAGATGGTAGCCAGCTGCTCTCCAGTTTTCCGAGGCCAGCAGAAGAGGAGAAGTGCTATGACTGGATCTAGAGAGAACTACATTTCCCCCAAAGGGCGTTTCTGCACTCTGGTCTGTTAAGACACTGGTATTACTGACCATGGGAGCTTATGAGATAGCCTTATTAAGTGCTTTAAATATAAGGCCATTACTTGCGTCAGGGGGACAATGTCTTCTGTCTTCACTGAACTGATGCCTGGATACCAGTCATTGGCTGTACTACCCCAAAATGCTGGCTGTAGTAATTGCATAATGTTTCATTGAAAGAATGGAAAACTACCATCGTTTTTAAGTCATAGGATCGTGATTTGTACCAGTGATTTGTACCAGGGCCATGTGGGTCTGTACTGGAGACTGGAGGAAACTGAGTTCCAGTAGGTCCAGAGTGTGTGCACTGTGAGGCAAGGTGCCTTGCCAACGAAGCAGGGCACCAAATGCATCAACAGTCACCTCCACTCCTCTGCAGGGCAAATATAATCACCTCTCCTCTGCGGAGGAGGTCTTGGAAGAGGTCAGTTAACTCCCTTCAAAAGTGAAGCAATTTCCTTCTCAAGAACTTGAAGTGGGAGGGAATGGAAGTCACCTGTCCCGTTTGCAAGAACTTCCTGTCTCTCTCCTCCAGTCCAACCTCCCTGATTCAGCCTGAGGGGTCTGCAAACCCAGTGGATTCCAGACTTTTCTGACCATGACCCACAGTAGTGAGTATATTTATACCACAACCCAGAACATACATATAATCACACACAAACATGTATTTCATGAAACAATATTTACCACATGCGTGTACTTTGACATTTTCTATTCCATTCTATATTCAAACATTCCATTTTTAAAATATTGGTCATGACCTGAATTCCACAGTATAACCTGAAGTTTGAAGACAATGTCCTTCACCACTGAACTCTCCAACCTATTCAAAAGCCTGCAATTGCTCTCCATTTCCTACAAAATAAAGTCCAAATTCCTTAACGTGACAAATAGGACCATTTATAATCCTCCTTTCCAGCTTCAGAGCTGCCATTCTCACCTGAGCTCCCAACACACCTGGCAACTGACCTTTCCTAGGAGACCCAAGCCCCACTGCATTCTCATGCCCAACCCTCAGCCTAGACACACTTCTCACTGCAAGACAACTTCCTCTCCCTCCGTAATAAATATCCCAGACATCACCTCCTCTGAAACTATTCTGACCTGCCCAAGCAGAACCAACTCTCTGCCAGTCTCCCATGATTATCTAACCTTCCTATGGCTTCAATGTCCTTCCCTATTTCTGAATTGGTAGAAATAATTTTTTTAAAAATCCTTTCCTTTACAATTGGCCCCTGCCCTCTCTTTACCTTTATCCTATTTCCCCTTCCTTATCTGCATAAAGTTCAGAACCCGCAGTACAAAGGGAAGATCACAGAGTAAGAGAAAGGGGAATGGTCAACATTAGTTGTGGCAAACCAATCTGGCTCTAGATTCTCTTCCTTCAGACTTGCAGTCCTGTTTCCAGGGAATCCAACCTTGGTGAAGGCACAACACAATTCATCTGAACCACAGGAGGCTGGAAAAGAGAAGCTGAGGTGGAGAAACCAAGGCAGATTGAGAAGAGTGGCTGTCTCAGGCTGCAAAACCAGGACTGGAGCTGACAGCAGGAACAGAATAAATAATGCTGATTCACAGGCCACAGTGAAATGGCCTGATTTACAACCAGTTACAGAGCTTAATGAACTCTCAGGTCACCTTTATCTACATAAAAATAACAAAAAGACCCCCAGCGCTCTGTTGTTTTCAGAGCAATTACTCACACATTATTCCATTTAATCATGGAGCATCAGAGCTATAAGGGACTTTTAGAATTCAATTAGTTTAATCCCTCATCCTGCAACAGGTGAAAATGAGACTGATAATAGGCAAGTGACTTGCCCAAGGTCACAGCCCTGAGTCAGCAGCAGAGTACAATATCTTTTTTATCAAACCATGCTTTCTTCACACAGGAGTATCCAGTACTCTCATGGTCTCATCAATTGAGAGTGTTCTAACAGTTTCACTCTATCTGGATCTCAAAGCCCCTTAAATAAGAATGGCTGGTGACTGCCTTATCTTCAGAAGAGTCCCAGGGAGGTTCTACTGCCTCTGTCTGGTCAACCCTTCTTGTAATTTGCTGCCACATGAACTAATCTGGTCTTCACAGTATTGCAATCCTGTTACCAAGAGTGCCTAAACTATTAACTCACCAGTAACAGGTGCCAAATTGCCTCTTCTTTTGTGCAAGACGTTCATTTAAAATCAAATTGCACATAAAAGTCCCTCAAATCTCTGCTCATACCCCTGGGCCCTTAGCCTTTTTTGGGGTCCCCCCCCCCCGTGCTCCCTTAGCTACACTCATAGAACTGGAAGGCCCCTTAAGGACTCTTCTGAACCAACTCCTTCATCTTACAGATGTGGAAATTGAGGCCAGGAGTGCAGGAGAGGCTTGCCCAAGCAAGTGAGGGAGACCAAGCCAGGAGAACAGCCCAAGTTTCCACACTCGCAGACCCGTTTACTCCCTCTGCTGTCTGCCTTTGACTTTGCCACTGAGGCAACCGGAGCTCGGAGAGGTGCAGAGAGCACCTAAGATCACGCAGCTACTGAAAGCCAGACCCAAGAGCAGAAGCTCGGGGCTCCGGGAGCGGGGCAGCCGCTGGCCCGGTGCGGAGGCGCGCCGCACACCTCCCGGGGCGCCCGAGAACCCGCTCCCGGCCGCCCCGGGTGCAGGCGCCCCCAGCACCGCCGGCGCCTCCTCCCGGGGAGCCGGGACAGGGTCCGAGTGCCTTTCCCCCGTCCGCGGGATTATCCCTTTTGAATCGTTTTTTTTTTTTTAGCCGCAGCCAGCGAACCCTGCCTGACAACACCGAAGGAATTTTTCCCAGGGCTCGGCCGAGAGCTGACTCACTTCTAGAGACTCGGCCGCCTGGTCACGCCCCTCTGAGCACCCGGCACAGGCTCGGGCCGGGGGGCTGTTTGCTCCGGCGGGCGAGGCCGGGAGGGCAGCGAGAAGCGAGCGCCGGCCGCCTCCGCCTCCGGGCCCGGCCTCCCCGCCCCGCCCGCCGCGCGCTCGTCTGCGCCTGCCCGGACTTCAGGCCCGGCCTGGGGGCCCCGGACCGTCCGCTCTCAGGCCGCTCGGACGCCCGTGCCCGCCGGACGTGTCCCGCGGATCGCGGTGGCCCGGCCCTCCCTTCACACAGCAGCCCGTGTTCTTTTCTCGTCTTTAAAGCGACAGGTCGGAACGTTGAGATTTGGTTGCTGCTGTCAGTCGCAAACAGTTTGCCACTCAGCAGCAACCCAAGTACTCTTGTCAGCACGTAGGGTGACCTCATGTCACTCCCTCCCTAAACCTTTGGGTATCACCTGTTTCCCTCCCCATCTGGACTTGAAACTCCCACCCCCTCCCGGAGCCTTTCCCGCCTCAGGCCTTCGCACAGCTGTTCCCAGGATCTCCAGCCTCTCCCTTGGCCAGTTCCTTCAGGTCTCAGCATCTGGTGCTTTCCTAGAGGGGCCCTCCCTGCACCCTCATCTGAATGAGGTCCCACTGCTGTTCTGTCTTAGGGCACCCTGTGGGTTTCCATCCTACGTATATCCCAAACCGTAACTTTGTAAGTTTATTTGTTTAATATCTCTCCCACTAGAGGTTCAGAGCCTGCAGTATGGACTTCGACGGGGCAAAGCTGGTGCAGAGGGTGTGGTGAGCAGGCCATTTTCTGTTCCCCCACCAGGTCTCTTAGTGGACAGCCCCATTTCACTTAAGTCCTGCCTGTCAATGCTTGTAGGGCCTGGGCCACCTTGCCTCTTCCTGCTTCTTTTCCACGGGAGCCCTAGAGATGGCCCTGCCTGTTTCGCTTTCAGTTTCCCTTGCACACAGGTTTGGTGTTTCACGGAAGAGGCAACGCGTCACCTCTCTTTGAGGTTAACCCCATACGAGCCTTGCATACTGAGAAAATATGTTTCTCAATATTTTGCAAGCTGTCCACCTTTACAAGATCATGCCTTTTCATCGAACCCCTGTGGGGAGGTGTCTCCACCTGAAAAGGTAGAGCTTTGGAGAGCTCTGAGCCAAGTAGCTCACTTGGCTGGCTCTCCACAGCAGGAATCACAGTGACTCCCCACTGTGCTGCCTGGGGGCCGGTTAGCTTCACACAAGGGAAAACCCCAACTCCTTCTGCCTCCTGTGGCCCCTGGCAGCCCTTGGTCCCAAGAGAGCCTAAGAGAGAGGACATGAATAAGTCATCCCTGTCCAAACCTCCACTCCTGGAGTGCGTGTAGGAGAAAGCAGGGTGGTGTGTCCCCCTTTTCTATAAAAGACAGCACCTGTTCAAAGATCTGAGACCCAGACAGCAACCACTTACCAAGACTCAGCGCCAAGCTGTCTGCGTAGCCTGCCCAGAGAAAGCAGGTATCTGAGGGCTGTATCTCTGTGCTCTCCACCAGTTCATAACGCAATTAGCAGAATGGCCTGGCCCTTCCCACAATTTCCATTCATTTTTTCTTTCCTCTATTCATTCACCAGACTGATGAGTTACTCAAGGGCAAGGATCATATCATATTCATCTGTGTATTCCCGCCGCTCAGCACCGGGCCTGGCACCAGAGAGATGAATGAATGAATGAATGAACTCAACATGCTGCACGGGGCAAGTGTGGGACAAACCCTTGCCTTCCAGGAACTTACAGTCTAGGTGGGGAGACCCAGTCATGCAACATGATTTACCCTATGCCAGGCTCTGTTTTAACTTATCCAGTCCTCTCAGCAACTAGTAATCTCTACTTTACAGATAAGAAAGTGAGGCACAGAAAGGAAAAAAAGCTTGTCTACAGTGGCAAGAGCAGAATTTAAACCTAGGGAAGCAGCTCTCAGCGTGACCCATGGAAGCCGCCCTTGGCTCTGGCCCAGCACCCCACCCACGAGCCCCACTTTCCAAGCCCTGTCGTTGAGATGCCAGCTGCACCTAAAAGGAGCCTGCCTCCTGGCTCTTCTGCTCTTACAGAGCACAGATCTTTCTGTCTGTGTCTCCAGGCCTTGACCTCAAGTCCAAGCCCGGGATTCTCTACCCCGCTGGGCTGCCACTCAGGGAAATTTCCCTGAACTCACCCTCCTCTTTCCTGGACACAGCCTCAGGTCAGTGGTCAATGGTCAGGTCCTCGGACCCGTCCTCTCAGCACTCCCCTTTCCCAGTCCTGGCCCGGCAGGCTTTCAGCCTCAGTCGACTCCCGCTGTTTTCTCATCTTTGGGCTCCCTCATGCTGCTTCCTCTGCCCCTTTCATCCCTGCCCCCCACTCGGCTCCCACATCCTGCCCTGGGGCCCTCTCCCTGGCCCCAAGAAGTCTGTCTCAGTATTGTTCTCCACTTCCAACATTAGCATTCTCAAAACCCACATTTGCATTTTGATGGCTCCTGTCCCAGCTGGACAGGGGTACACTTTGATGCATATATATTTTGGAGAGGAGAGCCTTCCTTGCACAGTGTCAGATTTTCCACTTTGATTCAAGTGCATTCTTTGGTTCTGGCCTGATTTACTCTGGGCCAAGACAGACTTTAGCCAGCACCTTTAGGCTATGCTGAGGCCTGTAAGATAACGGACAGACTCCCTCGTGGGAGCTCCAGGGAACAGAAGTCTCACTTCCCACGCCTCCCAATCCTGCTCGGAACATCAAAGCTTCCTGCAAGTTTGCATCTGCAACCAGTGTTCTTCCCTCCCAGGCTCAAGGGCCTTGGCCTCGAGCATTCCCAGCACAACTGCAAAGGCCAAGATTGGGGTTCCCTGTAGACATCCCTAGGTGGGACACCCACCACCATCCTGGAAAATCTCAGGCCTTAATTCTAGGAGAAGCCACCAGAGGCAGGCAAGGAGGATGAGATGAAGAGGGCACCCCAGAGCCTAGTTTCCGCTCTATTTCCCTGTTCATAACCTGAAGACCCGTAGGGATTTCACTCTGTTTTAGGGGGTCGAAGAGAGAGTGACAAGGATCCAGGCTGCATTCTGACCTAGGGCCTGGGTGCTGGGGCTTTAAGCTCTCATATGCCTCTGGGCTGCTGGGATGCAGCCAGCATTAGAACAACCAAGTGCCAAGCAACAGAATGGAATCTCCTGCCAGGTCTCCAGGGGTTTTGGGGCCACTTTTTACAGAGATTTAGGGAATTGCGGTTTGCACAGCACAGCTTCTTAGGGTTTCATCCCAGCTTCAGAGTGATTTATGATTCCTATTCCATTGAGGATCTCTCAACTTTCATTCCACCTACAGCTTTCTTTCATGCAGTGACCCTAAATAACTTCATATATACATGGCGTGGGGTGGATATCGAGGCACCTTGGTGTAGGGAAACAGAGGCAGACAGCTAAAAAGGGAGGCAGCAGGACAGACTGACAGGGCAGCGGCAAAGGAGACAGAGAAATCTTGGCTCCTTCAGTTTAGCCAGTGTGCGAGCATCCTCGCTTCAAAGACCTCTGTACCCCTGGCGCTGTGCCAGTGACAGGGTTCGATGTAAACATGAATAGAAGTTGGTCAGCCCAAATCTCAAGAAATTTATGTTCCAGCAGGAGATAAATGCATCATCATATTAATAATTACTACCTGTTAATCGCTTGTGCGGGGTATTTTTACATGTATTACTTCTAACTTTCGCTGTAAGCTTATATTCTTTTACCCATTTTACAGGTGGGAGAAAAAGGCTCAGTATAAGGGGCCTGTGGTCACATTCCCAGGAGGCTTTTGAGCCAGAACTCAAATCCATTTGGATTTAACAACCGTCCAAGCTCCTTCTCCAGCACCAAACTGCAAGGCAGAGCCAAGTCCTAACACCTGAGGATGTGAAGTGACCAAGAGCTGCAGGGATTGGGGGTGGGGGGGGCACTCCTAGCCATGAGAGCCAGAACCAGCCCATTGGGGCTTGAAGGGCGGCTAGGAGTCTGAAGAGGGCACAGGAAGCAAAAGCCCTGAGAGGTACCAGGGAGCAGCGAGTGGCCCCGGGGAAGAGGAGCTGAGGAGAGGAGAGGAGAGGCTAGGTGGCACCAGACGTGGACGGTTCTGTAGGCATCCAGGCACAACTCTGTAGGCGTTAGGGAACCTCTGGAGATTTTGGAATAAAGTAGTGATGTGTGGAAAGAAATGTTTAGGAAGAGAAATCAAGAAGATATAGGCAAGGAGTCCCAGGATAAGAGAATAAAACGACAAAGGAGATTCAGACCATCGAAATAGTTCAAGCAAGGGGCAAAGAATCCTGAAAAGAGTAGCCCAAGAAAGGCCAGGTGGCCCTAGCTATGTATCTGAGATGATCTGGAGATGGAAATGGGCATCTGGAGCATGAAGTGACATGGGAGCTGGAGGCGCAGGCTTGGAAATTGCAAGTAAATGGTGATGATTGAACCCTAGGAATGGATTAAAGAAACAGGATAACAGAAGAACAGAGAGGTGAGGATCAAGTCTATGCACAAGGTTCAGAAGAGGGAAGATGAGAAAGCAGACACGGAAAAGACACAATGGGACAGGTAGGACACCAAGTGACAAGATGACATTCCCAGGCGGCCGACAATGTCTTCTCCTGACAAAGATTCCTTTCTTGACCAAACTATAGTCAGGCCCCTGGACTTTCTCCCAGGCCCATGCGGGCACTTCCTCATAAAATCCAGTTTTACCAAGAACCCCGCTAAGTCAGTGTAGCCAGAACCCCAGCATCCTGGATATCTGATCACCCTCAGTATCTGTCACATTCTTCGTCCTCCACCACTCCCAGGTGATGTCTGATCACCCTGGCCTGTCTTCAGCAAGAATCCTGTTAGGTGGGTTTAGCCAGAATCCCCCTTACCCCTAATGTTTCCTCTTAGTAATTTTCCATCCACTGACCCCCACTATGAATTCCCACTGTGTTATGCTGTATTCGGAGTTGAGCCCAATCTTTCTCCCTCCCTGGTTTCTCTACCTATTGCAACGGTCCTGAGTAAAGTTTGCCTTAACCGTGCTTTAACAAGTGTCGTTGAATTGTTTTTCTTTAACATTCCTCGCTACTCAAGTCATAACTACCAGCTTGTCACCTGGCCTTGCACTCTCTGAGCTTCAGTGTCCTATTTTGTACAAGGGGATGACCATGCAATCCTGCATGACTGCTGTGTGAAGCGGAGCACGCTGTAGGTGCTCAAGGAATGGTGGCTCTCGCTGTTACAATCACTGTTTCTTTACGTTATTTTTCCCACGTTTAGGAACTTCTTGAGATCAGGGACAAGGTCCTCAGATCTACCCCGATCATTCGCTCAACTGGCATATAATAGTCACTCTGTAAATGTTTCCTGAATGCTGAGAAAATGGAAGGGGTGAAGATTTCCTGCTGCTGTCTCTGCTGTGGCCCTGACCATTTTGTCCCTGCTGATGCTTTCTTACTGGTGTGTCTATTAGTCAAGAAGGAGCTTGGGAGTCAAGGACGGGGACCTCTGGGGGCTCTGAACAGCAGCCCTTTTCTACTCTCTGCTTCAGTCCCTCGATGCAGAATTTCAACCCACAACTTCCGTCTATGGACAGTGGACAAAGATCCAGTGTCAAGACAGCAGGCTGGTTATGTGGTAGGTCCCAGGGCTAGGTTCGGGCTCAGGGACAAGGGACTTGATTCTCTCTATGGCAAGGGAAGGACTTGCTTTCTGGACTTCTCCAGTTCCAGGCAGTGAGGGGTGGGTGGGAGAGGCTTGGAGAAGCAAGGGTAGGCGTGGCCACATGGGCACCCCAGGGCCCTCAGAGAGGGGAGGAGGAGGAAGGCAGAGGCGGGGCAGCACCGTGGCCTCGGAGTGGCTGGGCTGCTCCTTGAATCTGCATCCAAGGCGCCTTTTCTCAGCCTTGAGGTAAGGCAGCACAGTCCATTCCATGGTCTGGTCAAAAGGCTTTCGAGAGGGTTTCGCCCTCACGTCAGCGAATCCTAAAGTGTCCTTGCCAAAGCCGACTCGAGCAATCTTTGCCCTGGGAGCCATCTGTTAAAATCCCCTCTCCACCAGTGATGGGTGGGTTTTTTTTTCTGTTTTGTTTGGGTGAGGGTTAAGAGAGGAGGAGTAGCTGTGAAGGGCACAGAAGTGTTGAATGCCCAGCCTCCCTCCTGTATCTTGGCTGTGCCAGGCTTTGATAGTGCCAGAGGCTGAGATAGCTACTGAACTCTCAGGCCCGCCTCTCCCTCAGCTGGCGGCTCAGCTTTCATCTGTTTGTGGCCAAGGCCAGGGATGAGGGGCCAGCCCCCAGGCTGGCTAATGAGTAATTGGGAGCCTTGTCTGTGCATGGTCTTGGGACATGCACTGGGGCAACCTTGAGGTCACTGGGAGCGGCCTCATTCATCCTAAAGCCTGGGCCAAGGCCTCGGCCTCGGCCTCGGCCAGGGTGCCGTTTCCTCTGTCACCTCTGCTACTAACCCCCACTGGAGTCAGGGTTGTGTCCCCCACTCCCACCTTCACTTAAATGCCCTGGTTCGGGTTATTTATCAAAGTTATTTCAAAGGCTTTCCTCCTCCATTCTGCCTCAATTACAAACAAGTGAGCTATGGTGTGTGCGGCTCCGGCTTCCATTCCACTCACCAAGCTGTCCTTCCTCTAGCTGCCTCCTTCTTCTCCAGTCCCAGCATTCTACAAATCCTCTCAGGGAGCATGAAAAGAGCTTTTGGAAGGTCAGGAGAACACCTTTGTGAGCAGTTACGTCACCTTGGTCTTCCTAACTCGGGTCAGATAACTTCATTGCTTTCTCTAAAAAGGCCTTGAATGGTTGCCCATGGCCACTAGGAGGGAGTCTGTGCTGTCTGAGGTGCACTCACAGGCTTTCTCTACAGAGGCCTGTGATTCCTCCTCCTCTCCCCTTGGAATACTGCTGCTTTGAGTGGGAATCTACTCGAGCGTGTCTGCACTTGTCTGCAGCTCTGGGGCCCTGGTGCAGTTACCCAGACTCTCAGGGCCTCTGCTTATCCTCCTCTGTACAAAGGAGCCTACAGCACTGCCTCAAAGGGCTCCAGGGGACCTGCCCCAAGACAGCAGGTATCAAATGTTGGACAAGGAAGACATGTTAACTGTCTGGGGGCCACCTCTCTGTCCACCTCCCCAGCAGCAACTCTTCTCTCCCTACCAAAGTGAACTCAGTGGCATGAAATACTTGGAAAATGCTTTCCAAATGAATGAACGAATAAATGAATAAATACATTGCTAATGGCAGCAAATACATGTGGCATCTGTTCTCTGAGAATAAATCAGTTCCATGACTATGGAATTTCACAGTGTGTAAGGGGCTGAGCCAGGCACATGCAAGCCCTGCCCTAAAACAAATGGAATTGGGCCGAAAAATGTATCAGGACTTTCTGCTTTTATTTTGTGGTGTAGTATTTAGGGAGATTAATATTTGACAATAAACTATGGCCACTGACGAAACTTAATTTTGTTGTAGCATCTGTATTAACATAATGCAGATGCTTAAGAAATTCCTGAGGAATGAAGACATGGACGAATGAGTGAGAAAAATTAGGCGTCGTCAGTGGGAACAGCACTCATTTGAGCTGTGGGGGCTCAGATACTTTTCAGGGATCTGGATAGCAGCCTGCTGTGTGGTCTTTGCTATGCCTCTCTCCTTCTCTGCCTCAACCCCTAGCACCCCCCACCAGAGCCATAGGCAACATAATCCCTACCTCTGTGTCTTCTTACAGGAGCTCTAGAGGCAAATACATCTCAAGGGCCAATCTCATTTGAACATGATCAGACATCTTTCCGGGGCCTTTAGAGACAGCAAAGTGAAGGACGGGAAAAGGAGAGGAGGAGGGAGAAAAAATTAAGTGGACAAGTCACCCCAGGGCAGTGAGGCCAAGAAAGTGCCTCTATCTTCACTCGCGCTATGCTTCATTGACTTCAGTATTGTTCTGTCTCCAGGACAGAGTTCTTTCCCCTTTACTGCACAGCTAGGCTGTCTCCTAGGGGCTGGGCCCAGCCACACAGAGAAGCAGCAGGCAAAATATTAGTGAATAACTTGCAAAGCTAACCTCCCCAACTCCTCTCCCCCTTTACTTTAAAGCAGAAGTTCATTCAGGAAAATCTGACAGTCCCCTTAGAATAAGTGGCTGGGGACTGAGGCAGGCAGCCTCGGGCTGGCTCAGCCTAGGGGTGTTGTTTCTCAGCTGGGAGCCAGAACTTTGAGATGGATCCTGCAAAGAGTTCCAGGAGGGCTTGGTGACTGGCTCTGGAGCTCAGGACAGCTGCTTGGTGATGGCGGAAGCTCAGACACCACTTCCTTCAAGAAGCCTTCTGGGACTGCCTTAGGCCAGATACTCCTCTCCCAAGTCCTATAGAGCAGTTTTGTTCCTTGTGGATCATGTAATGCTCTGCCTTTTGTGTTCTCATTATTGCACAGGTCTTTTCTCTCCTTCTAGTTTGGGAGCTGCTAAAGGGAATGATCTTGATCGAACTTACATTGGTCCATTGAGTGCCTAGCAATGCCAGTCCTGCAGGAGGCGCATATAAAATAATTGTGGACTCAGTAAAGAAAGAAGTGGCCATATCACCTGTGCTGACCTTCTCACCTCTCTAAGTTATTTCTTTGTATTCCTCTCCTTTGTACCTTCTAAGGTATTGCATACCAGGAGGATGGAGTTAAAGGTTAAAGCACCTCAAATACACGTTTTGGTGGCAGTGGCACCTGCTAGGTAGGCTGGGTGTGTGTGAAATCTCAGGTTTGGTGAGAGGCATTGCCTTTAGAGAGAAGTCTGGGAAGTAAAACAATCGGAGAGCCGTCTAGCTGAGTGGGTTCCAATTTCCGGTTTCTCGGCCTGTCCTATTTGCAAGGTCCTTCTGCCTTGCTCTGTGAAATATCAGCTTGTATAAAACTGCTTTTCACAGCTTGATTTTGGGCTTCAGTGAGTGAGATCTGTATTTAACTTTTAAGAGGCAATCTGCTAAGGTGGACAGGATCACAGGTTCCAGAACCAGACCTTCTGGATTCACCCCAGTTAGCACTAAATAGCTGTGGAAATGCAAGCAAGTTACTTAACTTCTCTGTGCATATACAAAGGAGGATAACAATAGAGTCTACCTCATTAGAATATTGAGGATTAAAGGACTTAACACGTGTGAGACTCGTAGCATAGCGCCTGGCATTGCTCACTGTTTCATGATGAAAGAAAGCATCAAAATCCTTGAGTTCACAACCACAGTCTTTCCATCCAGAGTAACTGAGGTATTTGTTCCCCACAATGCCTGCCAATATGCTTGTTAATCAAGCAACTTTTTCTGGCTCTTTATTGCATGCAAAGTGCACTGGAAACCCACCCCCTACCACCATCGTTAATATCTGACTTTTATCTCCAGTGACCCCCGGCTGTGGCTGGGTCAGCTTGGGGAAGAGGCTGGCTGTGTTCAGCCAGTTATGCCTGGACCCGGATCAGCCTAAGCAGACACCTGACTTCCGGCGGAGAGTGGTGATGACATCACTGAGGCTTGAGTGGGCTGTGCTGTGTGCTGGCAACAGTCCCTCTGCTCATTGCCCCAAACCACTCATCAGCCGACCAGAGTCTTCCCAGCACACTTCCCACGGTCCTACCTCAGTTAGAAGAGCTCTAGGGGCCTTAGTGCATTGACCATCAAGCCTGAAGTTCAGTCATACGCCTGGCTGTGTTAAGCACCAGGCCTGGTTATAACCCTCCTGCTAGAGAACGATTGAAGGAAAGGGAGCTCAAAGGCCTGGGGCAGGTTATCAGAACTCTTCTTAAAATGTACGTAGTTTAGGGGCAGATGCATAGAACTACTGCATTTCAGAAGGAAATCCAGTGGAGCTGTTGATAAAGACGTGGAAGGCCTGACAGTGAGACAACCACGTTCTGATAGACTTTAAACACTTACTTCATTCAAGTGTTTGGCATTTGTGCATCATCCTCACCACAACCCCGCAAGGTGTGTTTGAGGAAACTGAGGCTCGGACAGGTGGGGTGATGTGCCTACTACCATCACACAATTTATAAGTTTTAAACCCAAGTCTCCCGACTTCCGACTTCCGGTTCGGTGCTTAGTCTGCGATCTATGTCTGTTTGTCCTGGAAGACACCCTGGAGCTCACCCTGCTCAGCCTCTGGCCAAAGTGAGATTTGCAGAACGTTAACCTAATGAGACACCCTCCCAAAAGGGGTTCTGTATAAGCCGTCCCCCTCATGGAGACTCATGATGCACCTTAAAGCTTCTGAGATGTCCTGCACTCTTCACCGTTTGACCCAGTATTTCTAAAACATGTTTTACCACAGAGTGTTTTTTTTCTTATAACCACCAGTAACCTCCTGAGGATCTGTCCTTTCGAACTTGTCTTGGGAAATATTGCTCTAGTCCTATGAACTCAATTATTGATGCGGAAATTGAAGCACACAGTGATGAAGTGACTTGCCTGAGGACAGCCAGCAAGTTAGTGGCAGCGCCAGGACTAGACCCAGGACTCCTGACTCTGGGCCAGCGTTTGTTCTTCTACAGCTGGCTGTCAATGTTTAATAACTTGGTAAAGGCCCAGCAGGGACCAATCCAGTGTGAGGAGAGGACGCACATTTTACCTGTGGAGATGGCTGCACAGAGGTTGTGGACAGGTCTCAGAAACATTTAGTCAACATTCAGCAAAAGTGCACCTTCCAGGACAGCTGGTAACCAGCTGCTAACAAGGGGCAGGAGCAAAGGACGAGTTTTGAGTTGGTGTGAGTGATCCCAGGAAGGATTTCTGAAAGCTGTCACTGTGGAGACAGATTTTAACAGACCAAATCACTTTTAAAGGAGAAAAAATTAAAAGTGAAGATCTTACTTCATTTATTTAGGAAAGTGATTTTGATCCACATCCTGGGGTTATCATAAGGAATATTGGACAGACAGGGGTCCTGCATCCTTTGCAAAGATTCACTGACTCTCCAAGGGCCTTTATCTCTTGCCTTCAGATAGGCTAATGAAATCTTTCCCGTGGACCGCCATGACCCACCATGACTTCCCTTGCTCCGATGTGAGGCATCAGAGATACAGGGGCTATAGCAGTACACTTGGAACAAGAAAAATCCATGTTTGAGACCTGATTCCATGATTTTGAGTCCTTCAATTTATCTTTCTGGGCCTTAGTTTTCTTAATTGATAAGAGAGCATTAAACCCAAAGGTAGGTCTGCTGACAGACAAGCATCAGAATGTCCTGGGTTAATTAAAAGGACAGGTTCCCATGCCTGCCCGAGACCTGCAGAAGCAGAATTTCCAGGGACATGATTTTAACAAGGGTGCTAAGTGTTTCTGATGTGGAATCAGGCTTAGGAACCATGGACTAGATTATTTCTGGGCCCCTTTCAGTTCTGCAATGAGTTGTTTAACCTTACAATGTCAGTTTTTGTGTCATAAAATGAAGATATTCATACTTCAGGTATTATATTGTATCAATATATTGAGGACTTTTAAACTCTAGAACTACCTAGAAATGCATACTATTAATATTCTGGTAAAGAAACAAATTTTATGTATAAAAATTCACTTCATCAGGAAAATATAGCAAGCTTGCATCCAAGTCTGTACGATATTTCTACATAGCATTGCAAAAAACCTTAAAATTGAGCTGGTCCCAAGCGCAACTGTGAAATACACAAAGCTTTATACTTGATAATATTTATTAACCTTTTAAAACTTCTTCCTCTCCCTTAATCTTCACTTACTTCTCCAGGTTACCCAGAGGGAAAGCTGCTGAAATGGTTTACACAAAGTCAGCATTTCCCAGAATGTCTCTAGTGGAATATTAACAGGTGTTAGGGAAAAAGAACGGGAGAGGTTTGTAGATCAATCACATTTGGGAAATGCTGTGCTAACCAGGTTTTATTAAGAATTCTAAGTGCTTTTACTGTGCTAATATGAACTGTGGATCTGCAGAAGGCAGAAAGTGTGATTTGCCTCGCTGAGCATATTTGATCAGGGAACCTTTTTATCGAGGGCCATCTCCCAGGACTAGGGAAATTTTGCATTAAGGTTCCAGCTACTCCATGGCTTAGGCCTCCTAGGTGTCCTTCCTTTTCAAATTAGGACACCTGGAAAGGCAAGGTTCAACTTAAAGCAATGGTTCTGAAACCTGGCTGCGCACCACCCGGGGAACTTTTAGCAGATATGAATCCCTGGATTCCATCCCAGGCATCCTGACTCAGTGGGTTTGAGGCAAGCAGTCCCAAATCATCTTTGGACCTGTGACTGGGCACCCTCGAGGGAATGAATCACATCAGGCATCTAAGAGGGAGCAGGGAGGAAGGGTGGTCCTCCAACATTCCTTAAATTATGTCAGGCTCAGGGCATAAGCTATCTCTTGGTGAGGCTGGGCCCACCCCCAAGAAGGGGAAGGGCTCTAAAATTCCTAAACACATCTGAGACTGGTCCTCAGAATCTGGCAACTTGGATTGTGGACCATAGCTTCACTGTGTGACCTTGGACCACTCTGGTAACCTCCCTGAGCTTCACTTTTCTCCTTGCAAATTGGTAGTACTCGCATATGCCTTGGCCCTTTGTGGAAACACAGTAAAAACAAATGAGGCAACGACAGGGCTGTGCTTCTGGCTTTTCCAAAGACAACTGCCGGTGAGGCTGCTATGATTAGTGCAGGAATTTTACTTCTGTTTCAAAGTAGCATTTGACTAAGAGACACAACCATTCTCTTTTCTTTGAGAGACTCTTTGAGCTACCCCATAAGTCTGAAATAAGTAGTGAATCAACATTATATATTTTTTTAATTAAACAAAGAATTTTTAAAACAACTAGGCTATGGTGGGCAAGATGGGACAGAGAGCTCAGACAACTGTCCCCATCAATCAGACCAGGCATTGCCCAATTCGGGGTGCAGAACATCTGGAGAATTGCCTCAGCTGTTCATTTCATGTTCAGTGCTTTCTCAATGAACCATTGTTATAAACATTTTTTAAACCTTCCAGCCTGTCACTGAGATTGGGGATTTTTGACAGTCCACAGACTCAGAAGTGCAGAAAGAATTTCATACGTTAAAAAAAAAAAAAAAGAAGCATGAAGTCCGCTGGATTAAACTAATTGGAGGAAGACAATGCTTCTCTCAAAGAAAAAGAAACTGGTCATGAAACCACTGTCTGCCATATACCCACCATGTGCTGGGGACCAAACTAGCTCCTTTTGTAAGCATTATCTCATTCAATCCTCAGAACCATTTTGTAAGATCAGTTTAATTACTTTAAAGGAGATAGGAAATGAACTGAGACCTGGAGATGTTAAAACATTCCCCAGGACCACAGTAAGTAGAACAGCCAGGATTTGAAGGCCAGGATTTCCATTGTGTGTTGCTACCTTAATTACTAGCTCTTTCCTTCCCAAATATGAATGTTTCAAACTTAAAAATCTGAGGGAGGAATTAGATATTTTTTCCATGTCTCTTTCATATGGAAATGGCCCAAAACATGGAAAGTTCTTATTTAAGGTCTAACTGTGCAAGAAGAACAGAACTGAGGCGTCCTAATGTCACTGTTAATGCTCTTTCTATTATAACTCATTTTCCTAAAAGCAGAAGAGACACTCATTTATACCATGTTCCAGAGCAGACAATTTCTCTGCAGAGTCCTGGCAAGATCCTAACTTGAACAGAAGTCACAACATCCTCAAGCAAATTCACTTCTCTACATCTGATTTCGCCTGCCTGGAAAAAAGGTCATGAAGTCATTTTCAGCCTGAGATAACTTCTCCAAAGCAGACTGGGAGCATTCCTGCGATGCCTGGTCCCTGAATATTATTTTGCAGGAGCTCAGTTCTCTGTGGTTCTCTGCCACACCCTGGAAAAGGCCTCTTCCCCAGCCACTAGGCCAATACCCACTTATTCTCCTCATCAAGGCTGCCTGTCCCTGGACCCCCTTGGCTTGGGGTGTGCAGAGGACAGTGAAAGAGAGAACTCAGTTAAAAGACAGTGGGCAAGGGTTGCAGTGAACTGTTCTTGGAGGATTCTTTGAGGAGAGAAAGGAAGAGGGAAAAACTGTCTGTATCTGGTGCAAAGAGGATGCCCTCAAGCCCACCTTTCTCTCCAGGCTCATCGCTCTGCAGGGAAAAGAGGACCCTTTATACACATCCGTGGATGGCTATGCGGATGGCTGTGCAGATGGAGCCAGGAGGACACATCCTAAATTGGCAAATTTCCTTTGTGGAAAAGGTGGGGAGCAGGACTTGGGGGAGGGGATAAGAGAAGACTTTGGGCTTGTGGGTGAAGATTTCATTTTTAAAGGACATTTTCACAAAGAAAGAGAAAAGAGAAAAGAGGAGGAGGGGGACCCTGCTTGACAATAAAGAAGCTTAACCATCCTTAAGGGTTAATTCTCTGACCCTGGGCTTTTCAATAAAAAGGAGACTCCAACATTACAGATGCAACAATAGGCTGGACTTGGCAGTAGACACTGGGATATCCCTTTAGAGAGATCACATGACCTGTGTGAGACTGTATGTATAGATAGAATGGGAAATTATACCCCATCTTAATGGTTGCACCTTAGTGGCCTCCTCTGCAAAAGGGAAATAAGAGTAATTTACTTGCCTAAAGACAGGAAGTGGAGCCCCATTCATGGAAGGGAGCGCACACTTCTGAAGGGCGGGTACCTGTGGAGCTTCCATATGCCCCACTTCAACAGCACCAACCTGTTCCCCCAGAAAGTCACCTCAGGCAGGACGGTGTCCCTTTTCCCTTGTCAGTCCATTTCACCCTGAAAAGAACCCAGGCACTCTGCCTTCTAGCCCGTGACAGTCCTTCAGCTGGCATATGGCAGGATAATGCAACCCTGTGTGTACAACATGTTTCAAAACTGGAACCATCACTCCACAGTCTGTGGGATGTTCAGAGGACCCGGCACCCGAGGAAAGGAGGCAGGCAAACTGCCAGCCCAAGTACCTTTCCCAAGGCCCTGCAGAGGAGAAAACATCAGTGGGAGGCCAGGTCCCTCGCAAGTAGGCAGAGTCAGAGCTGGAGGAGCCGGGCCAGATTCAGGATGATAGCAGAAAAGTCTGCATGTAGCCACCAGCCCAGGCAGGGATTCATTTGCCTGGAGACTCAGGGCCCCCAAGAATGGGCGCAGCCATGTGGTTTGCCTCTCCTGGTCCCAAGCTACCTGCCAGGTGGCAGGAGGCTGTCACACTGTGTGGGGGTGGTTGGCTGGTCCAGGTGGTACTGTTCTTGCCCTGAGAGGAGGGTGGTGCCCTGAGAGGGAAGATGGCACCAGGGCAGTCTGCTGCAGGTCCATGTGCCGCGGCAGGAATGAGTACACTGGAACCCAATGCCACCGGGCACAGATTGCTTATCTACGCTACCTGAGGTTGCTTTTGGCCAGGACTCCCACGCCCTTCCCGATCCTGGCATTCAGCACAGTGACAGCCTCTGCTCTTGAGTCAGACCCTGCTGAGCCTCCTGAAGAGGGGTCAGGACCATGGTGTGTCACTCCTGTTTTAGCTTTATTTGCTGTGTGTCTTGGCAAAGTCACCAGCCCCATTTAAGCTCTTGGTCTAGGAAGAGCAAAGGTAGACAGAGAGATTCTGCCTGCCCTTCCACTGAAGAATGAGAAAAATTGTCCCTCAGGGATGGAAAGTTAAATATTCGGGGCAGAGAGCCAGGCCAAGTCAGCCAGTTGTCCCTGACATCTATTATCCACCTCCTCCTTAGAATCCCAAATTTCAGGATATGCAACCTAAGCAGAATAAAGATGACATTTATCAGCCTCTCTTGTAGGCAGGGGGATTTAGTGAAAGGGCTATGGGTAAGTTCCAGAAAGCATCTTTAAAGAGAAGAAGGATGTCAATCCCTACTTCCTTGTTTCTGCTGGTGGGCTGCTGGCATGAAAGCTGAGCTCAAGCAGTCATCGTGAACCATGACATAGGAGATAAGTTCCAAGAACAGTGGACCAGACAGAAGAATTCTGAGTCCCTGATGACCTCAGGAAGCCTCCCTAGTACTCCTGCATTATCTCTTTCAGACTTTTTCTATGAGGTGGGGAAATACATTTCTATTTTGCTTAAGCCAAAAATAGTTTGTGTTTCTGTCACTTGCAGCCAAAGCTAAAACTAATTGTTATAAGTAGACAGTGTATGGTACGGTGAGGAGTAATATCCAGTTCTAGAGATATGCTAGGTTAGGATAGACTTTGATTTGCGTGGAAGAAAAATCAAGTAATCTTGAAAGAGGAGATCTTTTGCCTGAAGCTCAAGTAGAGGTTCCAGAACCCTAAGCAAAGATCTGAAAAAAGGGGTATCTGTTTTTATTAATTGAAAGATAGAAGAAATACCTTTTTGGGGAAGTCACTGCCCACAAGGAATTGCTTATAGCATGAAACTCCACATCCTATGTAGGTTGGGAGGGTAGGGAGGGGATCCTTACAGCACATAAATCATCAGCTGGGTGTGACACGGCATCTTCTGGCATGGTAGGCCCTTCAAGAAGTGAAAGGACAGGGTGGGTGGAAACAGTCCAAATAATAAGCTCACACACAGTCCATTGCATTATAGACATTTATTCATTTACTCTAATTTATTAAGCAGCTATTCCGTTCAAGGCAAAGAGGACACAAAGACGATCAGACACAGATTCTGTCCTCAAATAGCTTATAAATTCTAGTTGGGAAAGTAAGATGCATGCCTAACTGTGAACATGATATAAAGTGATAACACCTAAAGAGGGCTTGGATCGGATGTTGTGGATCCGCAGAGCGAGACGAGGTTCCCACCAGGTGTGTGTCAAGGAAGCTTTGTGGAGGAAGTAGCCTTTGTCTGTGGTCTTGCAGGATGGGAAAGATTTGGACATGCAGGACCGGTGAGAACAGAGAGTGTCTTCTACGGGTTCCTTCTTTCCTCAAAACACCGGTGAGGTGTCCACTTCCTCGCAGTGAGATGACTAATCACCCCCTCCCAAGAATATGGATGTTACAGTTGTTAGCTACGGGCAAGAGTGTGTTCTGTAGGAAATGCAGGTGGTTTGGGGAATGTTTTGATGTTCTAAAGCTAAAGGATAAAGATAAGGTAAGCACCCAGTCTCTGAGCTACTCAGACTTAGATCTGACTCAGGGTTCTTCATCTTAACTCATTTCCTTGAGTGCTTCAGGGTTGAAGGCCTGACTGACAAGACCCAGCCAGCTGTGCCGTGCTCTGGAAGCAGGGCTTAGAAGAAGTCACAGGTAGGTGGTTGTAACAGGGAATAAGGGCAGGCTTGGATTGGCACACACCTCCTGGTCATATCCACTTCCTTTGAGTTCCGTTATTCCATTCCTAGGGCCCTAGAAGAATGTCATGGTGCAAGAGGTGGCTCTAAGCCTGATGACATGGGAAACCCCAAAAGCTGATGACGGTGCTTGGGCGGTAGGTTGTACCAGGGCCTGATCAGCCAGCAGCCCGGTGACTGTAGGAGGGTGATGGTCAGGCTGTTGGGGATACTACAGCCAAACTCTGAGGAAGGCCCCTGTCTCTGCAAGAACAGTAGAGAAAAAAAGCAAGACCACAAATTGTGAGGTATTTGTTGCTCCAGAGAAGAGCATGTCTCGGGGTGGGGTGGTGAGGAAACATGTTACTGTCCTTCTTTTAGACCTTTGCTTGGAAACAGGAAGTTTGTTTGGCCACTTTACCTGCTCTGGCCACTTGCTGTCTACCTCCCGGCACAATCTGCTGTTTGCAATAGCACAGTCAGTTGCTGTGGAAACCATGATGAGCACATCAGCTTTCTGGCTGTAGGAAGGAACACTCTGCTGAGATGGGGCCCCGGGGTACAAATAAATACATTCCAAAGCAACAGGTGAGCTTCAGAGAAGCCAGGTCCCTGGTTTCTACTGAAATGTTTCTGCCATTAAACAAACATTGGAGGAAACACAAACATCTGTCCAGAGGCAGAGGCTGGAGCTCGTGGATTCCAGGGCTGGCTGCGGCCTGTGCATCTGATTTCCCGTGTGGGCCAGGACAGCTGGCTTCACCTGTCTGTGTCTTAGGTGAACTGGCTCTCCTTCCTGGCTCCCACCCTCAACCCCGGCCTCATGGTGGGACGAGAAGGGCAATTGCAAAGTAGAAGGAAGTGTCTCATTCTTCAGTGGCACCAGGCAAAAGTGGGCAGGAGAGATGTTAACCCTGCCAGGCTCATGAAATTATCTCTGCCAGCAAACCACCAGCATTTCTTAACCTCTCTCATCTCCAGTCACTCTGCTGCACTCATGCAGGAGAAAGTTTCAGATGACATGGTATCTCTTAGTATCATCTGTGACTTAAGGGCAAACTCAGCCATTGCTAGGGAATTTGGCAGGTGAGATAGCTCATTAAGCATTCAGTTTCACTATGTTTTCATGTGCCCCTAGATATATGGCTTAGCTTATGTGCAACAGGATATACTGTCAGCTTACTAATAGCTGGCATTAACGTGGGGATTCAGCATTTCCTGCAAGACCAAATTACTAAGAACCTATCCTAAATTTCCAGCCCTCTTCTTGGTACACACAGATTGATATACTAACATTAATATTTGGTTGATGTTGAAAGGCAAATATGCAGCTAGCTTGTGCTCACCTTTGATCCATTATTGAGCACTTAGCTCTGCTTTGTACACAATAGATGTTCGACAGCTACTTAATGACTTAATGACTTGATTAGGGTTAACATTCATGAACTGGTTGCAACACTCTATATGTATGTGTGTGCATATAAGCACAGATGAATATCTAATCACAATATTTTAGAGCCAGAAGGGACGTTAGAATTGTTTGCTCTAGCACCTTATTCTGTACAGGTTGAACCTGAGGCTCGGAGAGAAGTTACTTTCCCCAGGCTACAGCTGAAAGCAGTCAGGAAAGGACACTGAGACATGGATTCCCAAGCCATTCCTTTTTTTCTCATTTTTTCTGCACTCTCCCCAGCCCCCATTCCTTTCCTCTTCCTCATACTCCGTTGGAAAGAGGCCATGCAACATTCCTGAAATCATGGGAAGCTCTGTCAGCCGCCCCGCCTGTGCACAGGCAGCTAGGCACTGCCTTTACCTAGGAGCTGGATTCAGCAGGCTTTCAAAAGGGCTGGGAGGCCCGCGGTGGCAGTCTGATTTTCCTTTTTCCAACATTACTCACTCTGGTAAAAAAAACTAGGTCTGTTTGGGGTCAAAAGTCGTATGTTTGAGTTTCAGTCCAGTGAGGTATCAGCACAAAACCTTCAATTCTCTGAGCTACAGTTTCCTTAACTATTCTGCCTTGTATGTATGCCAGGTTCCTAGGAATCAAGCGAGACAAAATGTGCATGGAAGTTCTTAGCTATGAAATATGTTATATCAAGGCATAACAATATAATAATAATTATCATTATTTTAACTAATTTCTTACCTGGGAAAAGTGATATACCAAGTCAATCCTATCTTAAAGTGTTTCTAAAACATCGTTAGGACAGAGGTTTGTGCTAGCCACACACAACTGACTTGAATCCACCTACATTTGCAGTGACTTCTCTTCTGCAGCCTGCACCTCCGTTTACAGCTCCTCCAGGTCACTGATAAACCAGGGCTTCCAGTTATAATCTCATAGCCCCCAACAGTTGCTGTTGGTGAAGACAATCTAACACCAGGGAGAGGCATTCCTTATTACAGGGGCAGGGGGCAGTAGATGACCCTTCCTTTGTACTCTCTGCTCCTTGTGTGTAGTTTCTCTCAGGCTCGGTCTACACAGGGTGGTAGTTATTTGCAGTGCGTGAGTAAAACGAACACTAAATGCCAAACAGCCATCAGTCTGCACTCCTGAAAACAAGACTGACAATGTCCTTTCCTGCTCTTCCTTCCAACTCTGTAACAGAGCCAGCTTGCTGCTAGGAGGCACCCTCCCACCCACAGTTCTCGGGAGTGACATGGCTGCCTATGGGGGTCTCCCACCCTCGAAGGCCTTTTCCAAATCCTCCAAACTGAACGTTCTGTTATCTCTATGTGAAACATGGGAACCTTGTTTATTTCCACAAGTGTCTTATACTCATTCATTAGATATAGGAAGGATGGACCCAGAAAAACTGACTCTGAAATAAACGAGTCGTATAACCGTGGGGAGGTCACTTACCCTTTGTTTGCCCCAATTTCTTCTTTAAAATGAGGCTGTCCCTGCACTGGCCTACATAACAGTCCAGTCTAGGTTCCAGTGAGGTCTGGACACAGAGCACGCTGCAAGCACCGCTACACAAATACGAAGGAGGTCAGTATTTGGACAATTTGCCCTCTGCACTTTCATTGTATTCCATGCTGCACTCTACTTTATTGGGCCTAATCTGACTTTAAATACACCTGACCCTCTGGAATTATTTTTGTCTTAGTGAGCCACATTTGCACTCTGCTAGGCCCCACAGGGCTCGTGAATTTGGTGAAATGTGCCCTTAAAGTACGTGGGGGCCCTCGATGTGGGTAAGTGTCTATGCACGTGGGACTGTGCACACTCGTCGTCAGGTTTGGAGTGGTGAGTTGGTTGAATCCAATTCTGTTTATCAGATTAAATAACAGAAGTCCAAAAAAACACAGGGTGACGAACTTCCCCAAGGTCAATGGAACATTAGTTTGTTACTCCAGAGTAGCAAGTCCTGTTTCCCAGAGTTTTGAAGAAAGGAATGCGGGGGAAACAACGTCATCCTGTGCTGACCGGAATGCAGTAGGTTGGGTACAAGGGACCGCGGGGGGTGTGAGAAATCCTCCACAGCAAGAATCGGCGCAGGTTATTTATCAGTCTGACTTGTTTCTCCCTCGCTGAGTGCACGAGGGCTCGGCAGCTGCTGCTTTGTGCCCTGAAGTATCTGAGCAGCCTACAGTCAGGGCCCCGTGCTCGTCCCTGCCTGCTCCCTCCACCCGGACAGAACCCAGGCCTCCTGAGGCTGCCCCTCACTCCCATGATTAGATATGGTGCCTGTCAGGAGATAAAGAGGGGTCAGAGGCCCTGAGAGGGAAGAGGGAAGCAGGCGGCATCTTCTTTTCCCAGAAAACAATCCCCACAGTTTCTGAATGTGATTAAGAAGGTATTAACGTGGAATTCAAGTTCATTCCAGCACCTACTGGGTTTGCCAAGTCAGCCAAGGGGGCTTCGTGGTCAAGGACCATGACCTCAGCTGTCCATCACTGACATGCACGTAGCGATGGCAGGCAAGTCATTCTGTCTTGAAAGAGACAATGGGAAGAAGCTAACTTTGGAGAGAAGCAGAGAAGTGTGTGTGTGTGTGTGTGTGTGTGTCTTCTTTTATTAATTGGTAATAAGTTAATCTTTTTGTTAAACACACACACACACACACACTCACATACTTTTATTAATTGATAAAGGTACCACTGCCCTCTACTGGCCACAACGTCATCCTTTTCAGTGTTAGAAACCGTCTGGAGCCTCCACTGCTTCCGATAAATAACTTGGATACGTACTGCAAATAATTTTTCAAACAACTTACAAATTAAGTGTCTTTTATAGGTTTTAGAAAATTCATTCATTCTACAAGTACTAACTGAAATGGGTAAGGATGGGTTTGCCCCTGGTCTCAAGGAAGTTACTATATATATCTAAAAAGTGAGAAAGAGAGCTAATTTAATGAGTACAATCGATTTCACCACATACCAGGTTTAAGACCCAAGTCACAAGCCCTTTGAATGACAGAGCACAGCTTCAGACCCACCACCACTCTACGCCCATAATGAAGACAGTCAGACACACAGCCAGAGAACTCTTCTTCACTATCTAGGAACATCTGCACTGGAATCGTTTGCTTGGAATCACGGGTCTGGAAGGTTAGTCAAAATTCACATAAATCAGAGTGTGAGATTCCAAAGGCCAGATGGGAAACCCATTCCCACAACTCTTTCAGTCTAACGTCATCCTTTGGGTTATAGAAGAGCCTGTTTCTTCCACCTCCTGCTGCAGGCACACATCCTGGCTACGGGTTCTTGGAAACCGTCGCCTGGAAAGCATCGCTTTCGCCTAGCCTCCTTCCTGTACGTTATCTTCAGGCTTTGTTCATTCTGGGGTTATTCCAGGCAATTTAAATAGGCATGATTTCATCCAAAGCTCTGATCTTGATTTTTATTCTTGTGCTATTCTTTAATCAAATTAGGCAAAGTACATATCCTTTTTTCCCAACATTCTTCTCATCCAGGTAATGCAATTCACATGATTCAAAAGTCAAAACGATTAAAAGTTTCAAGTTAATTCCTATCCACCATGTGTCAGTCATCTGCTCTTTTGCCCTTCTCCTACTCTCCCAGCGGTGATCACCATTATAATTTCCTGTGTATTCCTCATTCTTTTTTATAGCCGTTAATATCACATTGTGGTTTATTTAACCAGTCTCCTCCTGATGGAAACTAAGTTTGTTTAGAATACGTACTTTGGGGCACATATTAGTAAAATATTTTTGCTCTCTTTTTCTTGCCAGCCTCAGCTGCTGTTTAATTCTGAATCACTGGCTATCTACCTTCCTGCTATGTACCACAGCCATTCCTGGGAACTCACCCTTGGGCATCAGCTGCGCACCAGAGAGCTCCATGAATGTCCTCAGGACAGCAGAATGCAGGACAGAGCTCTCCATGGACAAGGGCAGAATGCTGGATCTCAGGACAAAATGTGTTCAGACACTGAAAGCTGACACGGTGACGACAGCTTTTACTCCAGAACTTCTCTGAGAGGAGTGATGGGACTTCTGGGAAGACGGATCAAGAAAATGACCTGGTGTCGAGCTAGAAATCACCTGCAGGTAATTGAAGTTGTATCACCCTTTGATGGGCACACAAGTCTAAGTGATGAAGGGCTGAAGGAAATGAGGATTGAGTGAGACAACATCAGGCAGTGGGCTTAAATGACACATAATAGACCCACGTGTTCCTTTCCAAGGTTGAGCCATAGCATTCCAGCCCCGTCCTCGTCCTCTCCACACAATGTCAAGAAAGCTGGGTGATTCACACAGTTACAAGGACCAAAGCAGTCATACTGGTGGTTTGCTGCCTATGCAGCAGACAGCAAGCTGCCAGACCGACGTTTTGAAGAACGCATGGGCTTGGCTTGCACCCGTGCATTTTTGGTTGCAGGCTCTCCCCAGCCTATCACCCAGACGGGAGCTAAACAAGATGATCAAAGAAGTGATGGCTTCCACTGGTATTGGGCCACACCCAGGACCACAAAAGACAGTGTTTCAATTTATCTGTTGCTGTGTGACAAACCACCCTAAAACTTAGTGGCTTAAAACAATAATAGCTTATTATTTTTCACAATTCTGTGGCTCAGGAATTTGGGCGGGACTCAGCTGGGCAGTTCTGAGCATGAGCTATTATCTGGGGTCATTCACTTGGCTGCATTCTGCTGGCCACTGGGCTGGGCTGAGAAGGCCAAGAAGATTTTAGTCTGTGTCTGATGCCTTGGTGCTCCTCCACGTGGCCTCTCCATGTGGCTGCTGTGGGCCTCCTCAGAGTATTGTGGGCTTAGGCTAGCTGGACACTTACGTCCCAGCTGGCTTCCACGAGAGAGGAAGCAGAAGCTACAGTCCTCCCAAATTCTATGGGTCAAATTAAGTCACAGGCCAGCTCTGAGTCAAGGAGAGAAATAGAGTCTGTCTCCTCGTCTTGATCCCTGGAGCCCGTGCAAGTACAGGGAGGTGAAGAGCTGTTGGGGGCAACTTTGGAGACTTGCTCCCACAAACAGTGAGCTGAGAGTTCTGGTAAAAGCCCACAGAATTGGGGACATTTTGAACAAGCCCCATGGGCTGTCAGTGTCTCTGTAATGGGGTTTTTATTTGCATATTGGTGATTGAAACATTCAAAATGCTTCTTTCCACCAGAAAAACCACTCCTTTCATGACCATATAAAAGGTGCTGTGAGGACACTGCAGGCTGTAGCAAAAGAGGGAGGGAGCCTCATCAGGCAGATGAGGGGCTGGCTTTGGAAATATGGGTGGGACTGGTGCAGATGCACGAACATACGTTCTTTCAGGGGTGTACCAGCTTGCCTCCTTCCACACCATGGTCAGAAGTCGCAGCTGAAGTGTTGCCAGCCTCACTTTCCTCATCCACGGCAGACATTCTGAGCAGTTCCACTCTCTTCCCTGGTGAAGACCTGGACTGGAATTTAGGCAGACAATATCAATGCATCCAAATTGGCCCACAAAATGAAATCTATTTACCAACACAAGCTATCCACTCTAAAAGGCATCCAGGAGGCGCTGAAATTCCCATGCTGAGAGATAAAGCTGGTAGCTGTGCTTGTGACTGGAACAGTTCAGGCCATGCTGTCCTTAATCTAGGTTTGCACTCAAAACAAGAGAGAATATAGGAGAGTGAGAGAGAGAGGCACCATTCTGACAGGCGCTTGCCTGGCTGTTTATGGGGAGAATGGGCCTTGGCGGTTTGGCGCACACCATGCTCAGGTGTCCTTGGGAGCAGAGCCGTGTGGACCCAGCAGACAGAAGAGGAAAGAGCCCTGGAAAGGAAGCGTGAGATCTGTGTTCTGTTTCAACTTTTGCCCTAACTGTTAAAAGGATTGGTCATTTAACAGCGGGAAATTGGTGAGATGATTGGACACTGAAGTGATCCCGGGGCCCACGGGCCTTCAAGTCTATTATCTGTAAAGTAGTGGAGCTTGCTTCTGTCACCTTTCCCAGCTCTGAAGTGCTGTGGTCATGTAACTAGATGAACTGTGGAGATCTCCCTATATCAAGAGATTGATGACTTTTCAAAGCAGATGAGGGGATGTGATTACTAAGCTGCTGCTTCATACACAGTGAACCTGAGACAGAGAAGGAAGAAAACCCGGCCTGCGGCGTCCTTGTGCGCAGCTGAGGAGGCAGAGTTAGAGCCAAGGTCTTCTCCAGGTGGACGAGCCAGCTCAGAGGTTTTTGCTCTTGCCTGTTGTGGGCACGCATTGGAAGGGAGTTCAAGAGATATAGGCTTGGCGGCCTCTGCCTGGGGACCCAGGTGTCCATTCTCTGGCTATCAGCTTGTGACAGGAAGAGCCCCTTCCTTTCTTGGGTGGGCTTTGGGAGGACGCACTACAATCCATTTCCACCCGCGCCTCTTCCTCCTCTCGTCATTTCCCCTACTTTTTAGACTCCCGCCTTATGTCATTGCCTCTGCCAGAAAGGTTTAGACATTGTGAACGTCTCAGCAATGATAAATTCCACCCACCAACACCCCCATGGCAGTCTGAGTAGGGTTCTGGAAGAAGTTTCAAATTCCTCAAAGATGTTAATCAGAACCTCCAAATCCCCCCCAAGGTGGAAAACCCAGGTTGGCTGGAGTTCCTGAACAAATCCAGATGCCGTGGAATCCTGCAGAATGGGCCAGATTGTGCAAGAGGGAGAGAGCAAAAGAGAACGATGAGGAAAAGAGACAAAGAAAGAAAAGGCCAAGAAAGATATCAAGCGAGAGCTGTTCCGGACCCAGAGACTTGAAAGAGGGGGGCCTGTCACTTCTCCATGGCTCGGCCGCTGCTGAGAGGCCAAGGGTAAAAGAGCCCTGTGAATAGGGGCTGGGGCGGTCTCTGCTTTCCCTGAGAAAGCACTGAAAACTCAGTGGGATAGGGAAGACAACAGGGCCTAGCGGTGGGGGAGCCTCCGAGGGCCGTGACATTGAAGCTGTCTCCAAGGCCTGCTGGGGAAGGAACAGGCATCCCGACACGGTCCCCGCAGCAGGGCCTCAGCAGCCTGGCCCCACAGCAGCCTGGGCCTCAGCCCCAGCCGTGTAGCCCTGCTCCGAATTTCACACCATGTCTAATCCAATCACCGGCAGATTGCAGACTCTCTGCCTACCTCCCAGATCGAGAATTCTTGGCCAGCTTGAGCGATAGGCCCCTTTCCAGCCCAGCCGGCTGTCCTCCTGCTCATCCGTGTAAACCTCTCTGCAACTCTCCCCCTGCCCCCCACCTCCCCTTCTGGGCCCACAGAGTTAATCCTGTTTGCCCGGTCTGTCAATTTAAACAGCTTTAAATATGCCTCACCAGGTCCGGGTGGCAGAACCCTGATGCTTAAAAACAGAGGCCTTGCATCAAAAGGGGTTGGGGTAACAGGGCCACAAGGGTGTCATTCAAAGACACAAAAACAACCCCTGTTAGAAAACAAAAATAGCAATCCAAATGAATCACACATGAAGAAAACAATGTTGCCAACCAACAAAATGAAGTTCCCTGTGCATAGTTCAAAAACAGCTCGAGAGTGGCGCTGTGTCGGCTGAGCAGTGCCCATGGCCACAGCTGGGCAGTGCGGTCAAAGTCTGATTGATGCACCGGGAGGAACACCCCACCCACCTTCAAGGTTGAAAAGCTTGGGGCTGGATGTCTGGGAGAAGACTCAGGGAAGTGTGTGTTGTGTAGCAACAGATTCAAACTCTCCGGCTCATAATCCCTTCGTGGACTGAGGCTCCTGCCCTGAAGCTCACAATAGCGGAGGATAGGCCCTACTCCAGTGCTCTTCAAATTTTAATGTGCAAGTGTATCCCTTGGAGATCTTGATAAAAATTCAGAATCTGATCTAGTGGGTCTGGGGTGGGTCCCCAGACTGTGCATTTCTCTGAGGTCCCAGATGGAACTTGATGTTCCTGGTTCATGGACCACACTTTGAGCAGCAAGGGTTCAGGCAGAGCCAAGAGCCCACAGCCTCAGACTCAGTTGCCGTGGTTTAACTTTCATGTCCCCCAACCCCAATCCTTTCAGTTCACTACCTTTTCTATTCCCTTCTCCACAAGAAGCAAGAGAACCTGGACTTGTGTTAAAGCATATGACATCTTGACTAGATCTCAGAAAGATGTTCTCCCAGTCTGTCCCATGTTCATAAAGTTGCCAATCCCTGGAACAAGTGTGAGTGGGCAGGGGCTGCTTCCAGGGAAGGCAGACAGCCAAGGGTCTCCTCTCTAGAGGAGTAAGTGAAAGCTTAGGTGAAGGCAGGGGAATGGACCCTTAAGAGGGCCTTCCCAACTCAATATTCTGCTATCCTCAGTCTTGTGCTGGCTTTGATAAGGGAGAGGCACCTGTCCTCTCTCCATCTAGGCAGGGGAGTGACCCAGGGTCCAGGCTAGGAACTGGTATCAGCAGAGGTCTTTGGTTATAAGCAAAGAGTGGGGTTTGGGAAATACAGGACAGAAGGCTATTTGCACTGGTTTTCTGAGTTTTATTTTGACTTCTAGAGAGAGGGCAGTCCCGCTGTCCCATGATTGCTAGAAAACAGAGACTTTTAACCACAGCGGCATTTAGCTTGCGTTTTAGCACATTCTCTCTTCTTACACCTTTCCCAAGCTTTGTCCCGTCCCCCGCATCATCTCCACAAAAGGGACAAGGACATCCCAGCCCAATCCGATCAGAATTCTCTGTACTTGGAGTACTCACCACAGAAGGTGAAAGGCAGGATTTTAACAGGAATGGCCAGGGCCATAAATACAATGTATAATGCTCGGGGAAAAACAGGACAGTTTCTAAGAAGGGCCAGGTGGTCAGTGCTCCAGGAAGACATGAACGTGAGCTTCAGCAAGACAGCATGTGGGGGAGGGACCCCAACCAGAGCTTGGCTCAAGGCAGCAGCCACACTGGAACATTGGAATGATGGTGGCTGAGCACAGGGGGACAGGTGTGGGGAGGCGCAGGTGGAAAAGACAGGGAGGCTGGTGTGAGTGTGTGTTCTATCAAGGGTAGAGTCCAAACCAAAACCGCATAAAAAAGAAACAGATGAGAGGTGGAGCACAGAGCGCTCAGTGAAGGTCTTTACCTCGTTACCTGGAGCTTCATCGCAACTCCACACGACCCTCCCCTCAAGGCAAGCAAATTGCCAAGGTGGCAAAATTTTAAAAAGCACTCACTCTCAGAGTCGTGCAAATACGCCTCACCTGCCTCACCCTCTGAAGTCCTGAGTTGGTCGTCGAAGAAAAGAAGACAGACAAATGTTAATCCAGAGGGAATCTTCACTTATGTGTTCTCTACCTCTCCAAATATCTACTGAATACCTGCTATCAGGCACTGTACTAGCTCTCTGTCTGATGGAATAAATAGTTGCGTAAAACATAGTTTTAAAAAATGGGATGTTAAGCTAAGTGGTGATTCGCGGATATCCTTTAGGCCTTTTGCATATCTCACATACTTTATAATCAGAATAAAATAAAGTGCAGCAATGAGGATACTCACAGGGAAATATCAGAAAAGCAAGGAGGGGTTTTTATAGGCCCTGGGAAAAGGTATGAGCAGCGCTGGCGTGCCATTCATCAGGGGTGGCTGGCGTCGCTGAAAGCAATCTGGCCACTATGATTTGGGGAGACCGTCCTGTCCTGGGGAGACTGACAGGTTTCACGTTTCTGCCCTTGTTTTGTTTTAAAGTTCATGTTTGTGTGTGTGTGATATTTAAGAAATCTTTGCTAACAAGAAAGCTTTGCTAATCTTTTGGTCACTAATATTTTCTTCTCTGTTTTCTAGAAGTTTATAGTTTTTGCTTGAGAGAGATATGTTGAAATCCTCGACTATAATTGTGGATCTGTTTATTTCTCCCTGCAGTTTAGTCAATTTTTGCTTCATGTATTTTGAAACTCTATTAATAGGTACATAAATGTTTAGGATTATTAGGTTCTCTTGAGAAATTGATATCTTTGTTATTATTAAATGTCTTGGTAATATACTTTGCTCCAAAATTTACTTCTGATAATAATAGAGCTGCTACAGCTTTCTTTTGATTATGTATATTGAACGGGGTGGGGGGGGGGTTCGAGGTACCAACCGCCCTCAAGGTCACATACTCCACAGGGGGCAGTCCACATCCAGTGTCAGGGGGATGGGGTATATAAAGGTCTGGTCCAGTTTCCTCGGGGCAAGACAACTTTTAGAAACCATCTCAATTTGAAAGCTCCCTTTGGGATCTCCTGAAGTTGTTATGACTGTATTGCAGTTCAGTTTCTCCTTTGCTCTGTTCTACTTCCTTCCATTCCTCATAAATATCTTTCCTGAAATAATTCCCAATAAACTTCCTGTAAAAAAAACCTCTGTCTCCTGAGAACTGACCTCAGACACCTACCTGAGACACTGGTCCACAAGATGAAGGAGTCTCTGCCTTCACCTGTCTCTCTTCTGTGTGACTTGGGGTTTGGGCAAGGCTTGGAAAAATTCAAAGAGATGGTTTCCTGGATATCAACATTATTCATTTATTCAAAAAATTTACTGAGTACCTACTATGTACCAGACACTGTTCTGAGTACTTGAGTTATGTCAATGTACATGTAGATTTTTTAAAAAATGTTTTAATCCCTGCCCTTGTAGAGTTTATAGAATAAGGTGGGATGTAAAGTTGTTTTCACGGGTGGGAGGTACAGTACTCCTTCGAAGAGGATACTCCCAGCATCAACCCTCCCATCTTCACTTTTTTGGACTTAACCTTTCCCCTCAAGGATTCTTTATCATCACACAAGTAGCTGCCTCGTCAGTGTGTAATTACTAGTGTGGGAAGAGCCCCAGGTCCAAGCCAGGTACAGATTAGTTGGTTTGTGCCTGCTCAGTGCATCTCGGTTTTATTTAATTGCTTGAGACTTTTACAGCTGCTTTGCGTAAGACATCGTTTCTGAAGCAGCCTGTTCTACCATCCTTCCAACCTGCATCAAATTGCCTTAGGCCAACCTGTTCAGTTGTTGCTCTCAGCATGCAATTTGGGAGGTAGTGGCCCAACCTCTCTTTCCGAGGATATTTACTATTTTTCTTTCTTGTGTTTCAAAATAGGGGTGTGACAGGCGCCCCACGTTTGAGAAGTACAGCTCTAACAGGACCGTAGTACTTGCCACTGCCCCCGCTCCCCAGCCCAGGCACTTCTTTATTATCGTCTTTTTAAAGCAATATAATTTCAACTGGTTGCTCCAGTCATCCCCACTTCCCATGCAGGGTCAAATGTCATATCCTAATGTATAAGAAAATAGCCTGAACTTTGTAAGGTCAAAGGAGAGTGGTGCATTTGTGACTGAAGTTAAAAAGGTAGATGGGTAAATAGGGAGAAATGAGGATGGGAAAAGAAGTGGGGTGTGTCAAATTGTGGTTCACCCCCCAAAATCATGAATGCCTTAGATTACATAACCAAAGGGATCTGCTTCATGGATTACCCAGCTCCTCCCTTGTGCCTACCTGGCCATGGCACAATCGATTAATACAGAAAGCTGCCATGGACACAACTATAGACAATTCTGTCATCTCACCATGAGCCCCTCAAAGGCAGGGAAGATGGCACGTTCAGCTCGGCCCATGACAGATGTTAAATAAAAGGTAGAAAGATCAAACCGACATCAGTCTTCTTGGTTTCTTATGAGGTTCTCTCACAGAAGGAGGAAATAAGGTTTCAGGATATCTGTAAATTGTCTTAGTCATTTTACCCATTCCTTCCACCTGTCTCTGCCATTGACCCTCAAGAGTTGACCAAATACAGCAGTAGAGATGACAAAAGTCATGTTGCTGGTTTGCAACTTAAAGGTCATGATATCTGATGATTTAGAAGAAACCTAAAGTTCAACCAGTCTGCTCCACTCCTTCCTCAGATGACGGAACTGAGGTCGGAGAGGTAAATGGCTTCTTGAAGGTCACATAGCCCGATGGTAAAAAAACTTGGTGTTCATGACTCCCTGACCAAGCATCCTCTTTGTTTTTCCGTGATACTGACTGTCGCTCAAGAGGTTGGGGGTTACAAAGCAAGCCTCGCAGAAGCTGATGCATTCTTTCTAGTGGTATTTGTGCTTTAGGGTAGTTGCCACCTCAAAGAACGCTGATGCCTGCCCGTGGGGTCTAGAGGCTCAAGTTTTTCCTCCAGGTGAAGATAACTTTAAAAAATGGCCATATAGTTTGGGGTCTGCTTTTCAGTGAATTTTCTACAAAAATATAATTCTTCGCTGAATTCACAAACCCATTTAAATTACTCTATAATTTCTACTTTTGCAAAATTAGATCCAAGTTTAAAATAATTCAATGCATGGGAAAACATTAAGTATCTTAGTATTTAACTTCAAAGTTATCAAACAGTTCTGAATAAAATTTTCACCTATTGGGGGTGTCTGCATTTATTTTTAAAAGCTACTCACTAGCTTTTCTACTCTGTTGTGATTGTTTATCAGAGTTAATGTGTAGTTGTTTTTTAATGTCTTCCTTTAACTCTTTGAACCCTCTGCTCTGTGTTTTATTGCCACAAAGAAAGTTCTTTTAATACTCATGAAAGTGCACCCTGCTTATCTTGCTGAGTTAGCCCTCAGCGGGCCCCATATGTGTCCTCATCGTAGAAAATGAAGTTACATATGTCTTTGTGATGGTTTTTCCCTGGAGAGGTTTCCCCTTCATTTTACAACTAGTTAAGTTCCCTTTAACTGATTGCCAAAGATCGTCTTAAAACAAACAAGCAAGCCAATCTCTTTAGAAGAGCACAGTAAACAGGAGCCAGCATCACTAATCACTAAACGATAGTGTGCAAGTCCAGTAAGCTTTAACAAAATCCAAAAGTTGTGACATTCCTTATACTAATAACGGCCAACACTTCCTATATGGCAGGCACTGCTTCAGGTACTTTATATTTTTTAATTAGTTGATTTTTAGAAAAACCCTATTCAATAAATATTTTTATTATGCCCAATTTATAGATCATGAAACTAGGGCAGACTGAAGTTAAACACTTGTCTGAGGTGACACTCTCATCAGTGGTGGGGGCTTGGATTTGCACCCAGGCAGTCTGAATCTAGTGTCGCCCAGGACACTTTATCACCTCCAGGACCTCCCTCTCCATACCATACCAAATCTAATCTCATCTCGGAACCTTCTTAGGGGAGGCTCAGTCTTTTTATGTCCCAGAATATAAAAAGCCCCACCTATACATGGCAGAGTGGCAGTCAAACCGGGTTGTTAAGCCACTTGTTATAAATAAAGTATACTTGAGAATACTTACATAACATGGAATTTTTCTTAATTTTGGAAATGACCTTACATTATCACCTTTTGGGCAAAAGCTGTTGGGGACATAATTATTGCCCCGGGGATGGCAAACTTTTTCTGTCCATGGCTAGACAGTAAATATTTTAGGCTTTTCGAGCCATATGATCTTGGTTGCAACTACTGCACTCAACAAAGCCACTGTAGGGCAGCAGCTGCCACAGACAACAGGTAAACAAAAGCGCATGGTTGTTTTTCAATAAAACTTTATTCATGGGCACTCAAACTTGAATTTCATATAATTTTCACATGCTACCACCTATAGTTTCTCTTTTGATTTAAAAAAAAAGAGTAAAAAGGTGAAAACCATTCTTAGCTTGTGGGCCACATGAAAATAGATGGCAGGCCGGATTTGGCCAGTGGACCCTAGTTTGTCAACCCCTGCTCTAGCTGGCTCATTCTTCCACCTCATTGTGAGCTCCCTGAGGGCTGGGGCCATATCAGAGTCGACCTGGCACATGACAGATATTTAGTAGAAGTTCACTGGATTGAAATGAATTTAACTCGAAAAGGAGGAGAAGAAGGGGGCATTTTCAGAAACCCTATCCTGCCTCGTACTCAGACAGGAACTTAACTCAGACAAGCGTGGGGCATCCTTTCCCACCTGCAAACCTCACTTGCTTTCTGTAATAGCATTGTTAACCTCTGATTGCACGGGTACTTGGCTTGTCCGGGTCTCCCCCTGACTTCTATCACTCTCGCCATCTCTGTATGGAAGGTTTCAGGCTGCAATTTGTAGATAGAGATCTCAAAGGAAAGAAGAAGAGGCTAACAGCCTCCTCTGCGGGGCTCCTGGCCAAGCTGTCCCCCTGGCACTGCAAATAAGGGGGACCTTCCAGGGGATTTAGTGGTTCCTCATTTGGCTGCGTAGCAAAGCAGAATGCTTCTCTCTGATTTCTGCTCCTGATAGCATGGCACACAGATCAAAGGAAGAAGGGATCCAAGTAATGCTGAAACCTTCTGCCTCCAGCTGCACAATAACTACTTGGAAAGTGTGTAAATCTAGAAGGTTTGCAGCTTAAAGAAGAGTAGAGGGCACCTTGCTGAGGTTCTCTAAAGATCTGAGTTAGAGACCCTTGTGATCCTGGGACTTTTTAATATCAGGAGAAATTCCAATTGTCCTGGGATAGAGACAGACTATGACCTCTGAAGCTTTATCCTAGTTGGCAGACTCAGTTACTAGAAACAAACTGTCCTCCTCATGTATAGGTAAGTCTGAAGGCGCTCTAACCAATCAGGTTAGCACAGTGCAGAGACAATTTCTGGCTGGTTTAAGGGCTTGGGGGCTTCCCAGTGGGCACCTTTCCCATGTGTCTGCAGTGCCTGATTGGTCACAGCCAGGGAGCCACAGCAGGGGGTTGGCTCTTGCCGGGCAGATTGAGAAAAAAGAAGATTTTCAGTTTGGACGGGATATTTTTGAGCTGAGCACGAGGATCTTCCCTCATCCACGTTCCCCCAAAACATCCACTCTGAGCAATGAACTGCGTACTTTGGTTAAGGAAGGTACCCCCGCAGTGTGACCTGTTTCTTTCTCTCTCTGGGGCCGCACTTCCAGTTTCTCTGCTTTCTTCACTGGGGTGATGGTGTTCCTTCTTACTTTCCCTCCCATCCTTACTGTATCGTCCCTGAGTCTGGGACCATGCATACATAGGGTGGCGCGTGGCCTCGTCTGGAGACCTGAAGGGATCCCAAAGCTTTCTCCTCAGAACTGCTTCATATTCTACTAGTAGTGACTCAACTTCTTGGGGTTAAGCATTGACCCTTTATTATATTCTTAAAAATCAAAACAAAACACAAAAAGAAACTTGACAAGGGCAATGACTCGCCACGAGAACCTCAATTACCATGGGAAATTATCATATGGTTCATCCTGATAGGTTACAAAAGAGGGTTCACCGTAGATGGAGCACAGTCTAGGGTCAAGAACACCCAGTTGCAGGAGCTTCTAGTCGAGAAAGCAGCCAGTAGCTTCCCAGTGCTCTTTGACCAAAGCTCCGAACTCCTCACTATAGCCCCACGACCCCCGCCAACCTCTCTAATTTCAACCCAAGTCCTGCTTGCCCCTTTCACTGTGCTTCCACCATAACATCTTTATTTCTTTTTCTCAAACACATCAAGCTCATTCCCACCCCAGGGCCTTGGCACATGCTATTCCCTCTACCCAGAGTGTTCTTCCTCCAGATGTTCACATGGTTTCTTCCTTCCTGTCATTCAGGTTTCCACTTAAATACCAACTGCTGACCACCCAGTCTAAAGTGGCCCACAGGTACTCTCCACTATATGGCCTTATATTACCCTTACAGTATTTAATACTCTCTGAAGTGATCTTGTCTATTTTTATGTGTTTCTTTCCTATGGTTGACTCCCATAAGGCTATAAGCCCCAGGAGAGAAGGAACCTTCGCTATTATACTTATTAAATAAATGAATAGAAGAATAAGGGCCAGATCCTACAGCAACGATGCAAAGCAGAGAGACAGGAAGTGTAGGGGGAGCACTGGCAGGGCCTAGAGGTCACAGATGGGTGGGCTGGCCAATGCAGGGAGCCCCAGAGACAGCCCAGTCAAGAACACTCCTGTTCTCACCCTGATACAGAGCAATTAGGTAAACAAGACAAAGGAGAAAAACAGTGCTAAACTGTTATTTTTATTATTAATAAATTGGAGAATTTGCCTTATATCTGTGGGCTAGAGCGCTAACCAACATGAAACACCAGTGTCAGCCAGGTGACGCACTCAGTCACAGAGTACTGGGCCAAGCTGTCTTCTCCGTGGGCACAGGCGTCTTACACAGCTGAGGGCATGGAGGAACAGGGCAGAAAGCGTGCTTGCATGGGCAGTGGCCTTGCAAGAGAAAAGTAGAAGAAAGGGCTGTCGGTGTTTCCTTCCAAACTCACCAGTGAAACATGCCACTCGGCCTTCCCTGTGGCAGAGTGAGTGATGGGAGGTCGAAAGGCGTGGAGGGCAGGACTCCCATGGCACAAGGTGGGGGAAGTGCATCTGCACGGAAGGACATGTCAGCAGGGGGGAAGATGGGCTGGCCGCTACTGACTACTGTCAGTCTCAGAGGAGGGAATGCTGGTCACTGAAGTATGTGAGAACGTCTGGGGACATTAACTAGCTCACCGCACCTGGCACTGGCTCCTCCTCTGCCTCACCTTTGTTCTGTCACTTATTCTTTATTCATCTGCAAACTTGTTCCACAGATACCCTCGACACTAGCGAGGCTAGAAATGAAGAGGAGAAACTGCTCCTGTTGGCGGTCCCGGGCTAGTGGAGGAGACCAGCATGGCCTGGCAGCACCTTCTCTCTGCTCCGAGGGGCTCGAGCCTCTGTGGTTCCTCCAGTCCCTTGTGTGTGTGCTGTTCCCTCCACCGCAAGCCCTGTGCTTTGCTGTCCCCTCGGCCTGGAAATCTCTTCCCACCATCCTTTAGCTATTTAGTGACTGCTCATTCTTTGAAAATTCACTCACTCATTGCTTCATTTGAGGAAAGCTTCCCTGCCCACAGTGACTTTCCCCATCATGTGCTCTTAGGGGACCATCTATCTCTTCTTCTAAATACTTGCCAAGGTTGTAATTTTGCATTTAGTTGTGTGATTATTTTACTTACTTTAAAAAAATCCATTTATTATGGAAATTGTCAAACATTTGCAAAAGTAGGGAGAATAGTAAAAATAACTCCACGTACCCACTACCCAGTTTTAACAATTATCAACTTATGACCAGTCTTATTGATTCTTTTATTAATTCTCTTGAATGGAATTTAAGCTCCAAGAAGGCAAAGAGAGTGTTTTTCTTACCACTGCATTCCCAGCACCTAGCACAGTGCCTGACTCCTGTAAGGCTCATGTGTTTTGAATGAATGATGGATCGGATGAGTGATATGTTACATATCATGTAAAAGGACAGCCTGGGTTGCTAGGTGGGCACAGATGATGCATTAGTCAGCACAGGCTGCCGTAACAGAATACCACTGACTGGGTGGCTTACATGATAGACATTTATTTCTCACAGCTCTGGAGACTGGAAGTCCAAGATCAAGGTACCAGCAGGGTCGGGTTCAGGTGAGGGCTCACTCCTTGGGTTGCAAGTGGCCACCTTCTTGCTGCATCCTCACATGAAGGGTGGTAAGAGAGAGAGAGAAAGTTCTCTGGTGTCTCACCTTACAAGGCACTAATCCTATCATGAGGCCCCACCCTCATGACCTCATCTAAACCTAATTATCTCCTCAAGGTCCCATCTCCAAATACCAGCACTTTGGGGGTTAGGACTCCAGCATATGAACTTTGGGGACATAATTCACCTTAAAGCAAATGAGCAGAATCTAGCCTAGCCAAGTTCTCATATGTCTGGTCTGCCAGCTTTTGCTTCCCATTGGTTTGGACACTGAAGCTTTGTGACGGCAGAGGGGAGGGTGTACAGGATGGAGAAGATGGGAGAACGCATGTGGAGGGGGGAGGTCCGCAACGCTCAGCAGAGGTGACACAGATTCCTCAGGCATGCTGGTTGGCAGCAGCCCTGTCCACCTATTTCACCTAGATGGTTCATAGTTCTCTGCACCAGAATGTATGCCTTGGCCCTGGTGGCCTGGAACAGCAAGTCCTGAGGAACACTGGTCTAGAGACCTGCGCTTTGGAAAAAGGGGTCAACGATCCTTGTGTTTGGGAATGCCACTCACTCCACCCCCTTTTTGGATATTAGCTCTAACAATGCTTGTGGTTGTGTTTGGGGTTTTTTTTTTAAGCTTTGATTTTGTCTAAGGCAATTCTTTCCAAATGCATTTATCTCAGAACCATCACCACTACCATAACAGCTATTAACCCCATGGAGAAGTAGTGGCTGGTGACTATGTCAGGGGCACATTATAAACACTTTCTCCTTGACCGGCAACTTCCAGAAAAGAACAATTTTAACTTTGCTCCTTTTCTTCTGTTTATTTTTTTAGAAAGTTTTAAAATTATATCATTAATACATGGTTCATAGAGAAGAACTAGGATGTGAAAATAAAAAAGAAATAAAAACTGCTTGTAATTCGACTACACAGAAATAATCCCTTTATCATTTTTAGTGCATCTCTTTCTGAACTTTCTATAAATACATAATCACTGTATATATTTCCAAAACAATTTTTTACAAGAATCATTGATATGAATTACCAGTGACAACGACAAAACAGTCTCAGAAGATATGCATTCCCTGACAACTTAAGCATGGGGTTCTTCTTCCAGAATTCCAATGTGCCTTTTTCCTTTTGTTTCTTTGCCTCATGAGAGCACATTCCAGTTGCTTTACTCTGTTTACCTGACATACGCCTGGGTTAAAGTTAGTCCAATTCAACAGCCAGACTGCTATTTCAAATGCAGGTAGGACACCGAACTGTTAATAGCAGTACAATGCCAGGAAAGAATGTGAACTGCCTCACTTCTGGATATCAAGTGACCCGAAAAGTTCCTGAAAAAGATTTCGTGGATGGAGTCGGAGGGTTGGTGGGCGAGTGGGAACTCTCCTAACTATAGTTAGACCCACTCAGAATGAAACCAGAAGACTTGGAAATGAGCTGGAGCTTACTTCACAAAAATGTGTCTCTGTAGCACTACTGAAAAGGAGTTTCCACCTCCACGATCTGCGTTCCCTTTGGAGCTGGGTGACTCATCCTTTTGGATTTCGCAGTGCTTGCCATCTCCTCCCCACTCACCTCTGAAAATATTGCATAGCATATATTTATTTGAAAATATTATATAGCATATATTTATTTCCATTTGAAATTAAAGTAATTTTGAAAAATTTTGAAAAGCATTTTATGACACTCTTTGAATTAACTGGAAGCTTATTTTGTACATTAGAGACACGACAAGGGCCAAGGCTTCAGTGTGCTGGTGAGGTCATCGTGCCCTTTGTGCACCTATCCTCTGCCCTGAGATCAATTTATCCTGGGAAGCCACTGGCCACGGAGGATGAGACATACACGGAGCAGACCAGAAACCAATCCACATCTTGGAGCCAAACCCAGCTGAGAACAACCTAGGTCAGCTGAACCCCAGGTGCATGACAAGAAGTAAATGCTTACAGTTGCATGCTATTGAATGTGGGGGTGATTTTTTTCACAGCATTGTTGTATTATAGCTAACTGATACACATTGAATAACCAGTACATGTGAAAAGCAGAGATGGGCTGCCTGATAAAATGACCAATTAATAAACATTAAATAGTAAACATTTAGGAGGTCTAGTATGGGGACATTAAGTCTTGAATTTTTTCTGGGACCCAATTGCAAATATTTGGCCCCATTTTCCTCTAAGAGACGTTCTCATCCAAGTATATGTGGATTGAAGAATATGGATACCATAACACTATGCATCTGGTACTGTGCTGTATGGGGACATCACAGAGGACACAGAACAGAATAAAGGCAGTTTGACATAAATAAAGGAGCATAAGCTTTGGTGTCAGAAAGATGTAACTTTTAAATTACATCATTTTCTGCTACTTAAGAGCTGTGGGACCTGTGTCAAGTTACTTCTCTGAGATATAGTATAGAACATGAAAATAATAGTATTCAATATTTCTCTATCTTGTAGCATGTAAGAGTCTAGCACAATGCTTACACATAAGAGGCACCCAATAAAATCCTAACACTAATAATAATTATTGTTAACGTAGTCTCCAGAGTAGCTGACAGTCATCTCACGTGCAGACTTATCTCAAGGAAGCATACCGTACCAAACAGGGTATGGAAGATGCCCACCGAGTGAGGCGTTGGCTGGAAAGGATGGATCATGTAGAAGTCAGGGGAGAGGGACTGGGAGGGGTACGTGGGAGCATAGGTGGATCTTTTCACAATGCTCATGAAACATGAGCTTCAAGCCCTTCATTTCCGTGGACCTCTTTCCAAGACCCTGGAAAAAGCTCTAGCTATTTTGTATTCTTTTTCTTAAAGAGGGAGGGACCCACAAAGTGTGTGAGCCTCAGAGACCCACCAATACACAGCTCTGGGTGTAAGTCCCACTGTGAAGAGCCTCACGGGCCAGGCTGAGGAGCTCGGATTTCCCTTGCAAGCCCTGCAGAGCTGTTCAGAGTGGAGGAAGTGGCCGCGTCCTGCCCCTGCCCAGTTTTTCTGGCATCCCGGGAGTTTGCTCAGCCCTCTGTGCTGGTAAAGAAGCCCCACAGGGCATGCCCAGACCAGCAGGCAAGCCGGTGCAGGCCCTTCTGTTCAGGGATCTGCTGTGGCTCACCCACAGCCTCTAACAATTTGGAGAATCTAAAGCATGGGCTGCTTTCCTGCCGGCTCCCACCCGGCTGACACAGCCATCCGGCTAAGGAGATTAAGCAGGCTTTATGTGCAGAAGCCTTCTAGTGACAGCAGCATCCACCACGCCCAGGTAGAGCCTGGGAAGAATGAAGGCACATTCTTTTCTTGTCGTTGCTGAATGCCGGGGCAAAGGTGACATCTGCCACAGAGATGATCTAGATAGGTATTGGGGAGGCCTGGCCGGAGCCTGCCCCCACAAACTGCCAGTGAGCCTCATGGAAGGATGGACTCCAGGGCAGGTCTTGAGCATGGTGGTGGGAGTGCCAGGACAGAGGCTGCTGTCCAGGGAGGCCTGCAGCCCCCGGGCAGGCTTAGCACAGGGAAGGGACACATGAACACTTGCTGAACAAATGAATGAATGAATGAATGGGATGACCAGCAACCAGCTATCTCTGTGTCCTATGCTTTCCCTAGTCCTCATTTCTGGAAGAAAGAACTTTTCAGAATAATAAGTACTTCATAAACACAGGTATTTATAGAAATGGTTATTATATTAATAAGTGACAGCAATATACCTCTTAGGTGTGGAACTTTCTCTCAAAGCCTTCGAGTGGAGAGAAAGAAACTATGCCCCCCTACCCCCATCCTCCCACTACGTGCCTTTCACTTGTGTGGACATGCACACACACGTGCACACACACGGGTACACACACCTGCAAAGATAGTACTGCATAGCGATAAGTGCATGATCTCTGTAGTCACGCCCTTTCGGCTCAGGTCCCAGTTCTGCCAATTATTAATGGAATGACCTTGGGCAAGTTACTTGACCTTTGTGAGCCTTAATTTTCTCATCTGTAAGATGGGATGATAATTCTACCCACCTCACAGAGTTTGTTGTGAGGATCAATTAAGATAATACAAAGTTATTGAGGGGTTATTGCTACCTACAGAGCATTTAGGAGAAATTAGGTGAAAACGAATAGTGTGCGTTTGTTCTGCCTGGCATTCAGGAGACAGGAAAAGGACACATGCCCCTTCCTACCCTGCACAGACAGGGCTGCGGAGGGGACGCTGTCACTGGAAATATTTCTGTAGATTAAGTCGCTAATCTTTCAGAGACAAACCAGTGGGAAGCCAGGGAAGATTTCCTGAAGGAGATGATTTTGAGAAATGCCTGAGACGCCTGATCTCTCGGCATTACCTCCGCTTTTTATTTATTTTATTTTATTATTTTATTTTTTTATTTTTAATTTTTTTTTAAATTTTATTTTGTCGATATACATTGTAGCTGATTATTGCTCCCCATCACCAAAACCTCCCTCCCTTCTCCCTCCCCCCTCCCCCCCAACAATGTCCTTTCTGTTTGCTTGTTGTATCAACTTCAAATAATTGTGGTTGTTATATCTTCTTCCCCCCCCCCGATTTGTGTGTGTGTGTGTGTATGTGTGTGTGTGAATTTATATATTAATTTTTAGCTCCCTGCAATAAGTGAGAACATGTGGTATTTCTCTTTCTGTGCCTGACTTGTTTCACTTAATATAATTCTCTCAAGGGCCATCCATGTTGTTGCAAATGGCAGTATTTCATTCGTTTTTATAGCTGAGTAGTATTCCATTGTGTAGATGTACCACATTTTCCGTATCCACTCATCTGATGATGGGCATTTGGGCTGGTTCCAACTCTTGGCTATTGTAAAGAGTGCTGCGATGAACATTGGGGAACAGGTATACCTTCGACTTGATGATTTCCATTCCTCTGGGTATATTCCCAACAGTGGGATGGCTGGGTCATATGGTAGATCTATTTGCAATTGTTTAAGGAACCTCCATACCCTTTTCCATAGAGGCTGCACCATTTTGCAGTCCCACCAACAATGTATGAGAGTTCCTTTTTCTCCGCAGCCTCGCCAGCATTTATCGTTCATAGTCTTTTGGATTTTAGCCATCCTAACTGGGGTTAGATGGTATCTCAATGTGGTTTTGATTTGCATATCCCGGATGCTGAGTGATGTTGAGCATTTTTTCATATGTCTGTTGGCCATTTGGATATCTTCCTTAGAGAAATGCCTACTTAGCTCTTTTGCCCATTTTTTAATTGGGTTGCTTGTTTTCTTCTTGTAAAGTTGTTTGAGTTCCTTATATATTCTGGATATTAATCCTTTGTCAGATGTATATTTTGCAAATATTTTCTCCCACTCTGTTGGTTGTCTTTTAACTCTTTTAATTGTTTCTTTTGCTGTGCAGAAGCTTTTTAGTTTGATATAATCCCATTTGTTTATTTTTCCTTTGGTTGCCCATGCTTTTGGGGTCGTATTCATGAAGTCTGTGCCCAGTCCTATTTCCTGAAGTGTTTCTCCTATGTTTTCTTTAAGAAGTTTTATTGTCTCAGGGTGTATATTTAAATCCTTAATCCATTTTGAGTTGATTTTAGTATACGGTGAGAGGTATGGATCTAGTTTCATTCTCCTGCATATCGATATCCAGTTATCCCAGCACCACTTGCTGAAGAGGCAGTCCCTTCCCCAGTGAACAGGCTTGGTGCCTTTGTCAAAGATCAGATGGCAGTAAGTGTGTGGGTTGATTTCTGGATCCTCTATTCTATTCCATTGGTCAGTGTGTCTGTTTTTATGCCAGTACCATACTGTTTTGGTTATTATAGCTTTGTAGTATAGCTTAAAGTCAGGTAGTGTTATGCCTCCAGCTTTATTTTTTTTGCTGAGCATTGCTTTGGCTATTCGTGGTCTTTTATTGTTCCATATAAATGTCTGAATAGTTTTTTCCATTTCTGAGAAAAATGTCTTTGGAATTTTGATGGGGATTGCATTGAATTTGTATATCACTTTCGGTAGTATGGACATTTTCACTATGTTGATTCTTCCAATCCAAGAGCATGGAATATCTTTCCATCTTCTTGTATCCTCTCTAATTTCTCTCAGCAGTGGTTTGTAGTTCTCATTATATAGATTTTTCACCTCCTTGGTTAACTCAATTCCTAAGTATTTTATTTTTTTTGGTGGCTATTGTAAATGGGCAGGCTTTCTTGATTTCTCGTTCTGCATGTTCACTATTGGAGAAAAGAAATGCTACTGATTTTTGTGTGTTGATTTTGTATCCTGCTACTGTGCTGAAATCATTTATCAATTCCAACAGTTACCTCCGCTTTTAAAAAACCCAAATGCCTCAGTTATCCCTGACCCCATATAAAGATACTAGGACTAAATCCTGATTTGTCTGTCTGACTTCTGGTCTGGGATCCAGGCGTTTTATTGAATATCCACTGCCCATGTCACTGCTGCTCTGTCTATGGTAAATTGCATAGCCGGTGGCTCTCCTTGTGAGGACCCCAGGCCAATGCCACAAGCGGCTGTAACAGTGATCAAAACCCATTTGGTCTTTGTGGTGCTTAGACCCAGAGGCTGGGTCAAGCTGAGCCAAGGATATTTTTAGGAGCCCTTTTCCTCTAACATCCTTCGTTAAAAATCCTAGTGTCTCAGGCCTACAAACCGTTCATTTTTCTTGTAATAAACTTAACATCTTTATGTGACATTTTCTCAGTAGTTGTTCAGTCACCTGGCTTATTCTACATTGCAGGGCAGAAAGACAGAGGGACAGAAGGGAGCAGACTGAGTGGCCTAGCCTCTCGGGATCAGTCCGGTTCACTCAGAGCCTGACGTGGGACAAGCAGAAGGCCGACGTCCTGGTCTGGCTTTTGTTGCCAAGTAGCTGTGTGACACTGTGTGAGCTGCCTCTCCAGTCCTCAGTCTGTGTATCTGTTAAATAAAATTTGGGGCCGGGAATACTCATTCTTGCTCTAAAGTTCTATGAGTCACATGTTCTACAACAGTGAGGGAGGAAAAACCCCCTCCTATGAATCCCTCCCAGGCCCCACCCGTCCTGCCACCTCGCTACAGTCTGTGGCTTATGCTCCATCACAGGGGCCACTTGTCGCTCACAGCCAGCAGACAGGCTTTGCTCGCAGTCACATAGGGATGCAGGCACCTCCCCTCTCAGGGCTCCACCTTCTCTAGGTCCTCTAGAGCAAAGAGATTGGGAAGCGACCATTGCAGGTCTGTAGGCAGAAGGCTGGGGAGAAGCCCGGTGGCTCTGCTGCCCTCCCATGTGATTCAGCCATGTGATCACCGCTCATTGCTCATTGCGAGGGAGGCTAGAAAGTGCAATCCAGTTTTGTGCCCAGGAAGAGGAGGGGCACATAGCCATGGGCCAGCATCAGCAGCATGGGATACTGAGGCACATCTTGCCTGCGGGCAGTCTGGAAGAGCTGGCCTCCGGGAAGCACACGGATCTCTCCTTTCTGCACAGAGGTTCCCACATACCGGTTTGGGTCAGTGAGCTCAGGTGGCTGTAATGAAAAATACATTTGTGTTTGAATAATGGTCATGCTTGCTCCCTCACTCATACATCCATTCACCAAACAGTTGTTACATCACATTTGGACCAGGAACTGTGGACACATAAAAAAATCAGTAATTCATCATCTGAGCCCTCAAGGAGCTCACAGTGCAGTGGATGAGCAAAGGCAGCAAAAACAGTTGTCCCGTCGAGCAGTGTGTGGGGAATGGCACAGGGAGAGGCGCGGGGAACAGGATTCAGTTACAGTGTCAGAGGCAGGCCTGGAAAGTGGCAAGGCTGATGGCCGGGGACATGAGGGGGGACAGGATCACACGCTGCTGCACTGGATGGGAGGTGGGGAGTCAGAAGGACCTTCGAGAGGTTAGACTTGTATTTCTTGGAAAATGGGGGCCACTGACAGTCTTGAACATTTGGGCCAGTTGGCTTCGGCGGAAAAAGGGGTCTCTAGCCACAGTCCATGTTCTCCATCCTTGGCGCAGAGCCATGCCTTGCAAATGCCATCTGGTTACAGAAGGGACAAGAGAGAGTGTGGACGACTTGAACTCCCAGGAAAACAAACCAAAGCCCAGTCCACTAGGAGGTGGTGGAGGAGGGGTGGCACTATGCTGACCTTCCGGGGACACTCCTCTCCTCAGGGACCCACACTGCGAGGATGGCAAACATTCCACTGACCTCTAGTGGTCAAATGGCAGCCAAAACGGTCTCCCAGGCCCCAGCCTCGCCGGTCCATTCTGAGTGGTAGCCAGTGAGGAGGAAATTGCTCAGGACAGAGCCTCTCCTCTTTCTAGCCTCTCCTTTCTCACCCTTCACAGGCTTTCCCCCTTCGTTTCACTAACTATATTCACCACGTCCTCTCCAAGGATGCCTGGCCCAGGCTGGGGAGCTTCAGGGACAGAGGAGACAAGGGGGCCCCACCTGTCTCGGTGTTGGCCACGGCCTGCTGAAGCTACTTTCACCTCCTGAAGCACCCTGTGTGACAGTGGACAGCAATGTGTACATTCAAAGTCAATATCCTACTCAAAGGGACATTGTACCAGACTGTGAAGTGGGGTCGGGTATTCTAATAATAGTCACTAGTGTTTAACAAACACTATATACTAGATGCTGTCCTAAGCACTTTAGATACTGTATATAAACTCATTTAATCTTCACAAAAACTCTTAGAAGTAGGCACTGTTGTTATCCCTCATTTTAAAGACGAGAAAATTGAGGCACGAAGAGGTTAAGTAACCAGGTCAAGATTACAAAGCGAGGCTGGGGTGGGTCGGAAGCTTCACCCAGGCAGCATAATTGCAGAACTTGTGCTCTTAGACACCACAGGACATTGCCCCCAGCACCATTTTAGACTAGCCATGTGACATTTCAAAGGTTCCTGAGCCTCTTATTCCTCATCTGCCACATGATGAGGTTGGACTTTTCTTAGAAGTGGAAGAGACATATGCAACAGATAACAGAGCATTCGCTTCAGCTAAAGCAGCGGCCAGGTCCTCTCGTCCCTACTCCTGTTCCAATCCAATTGGTTCTTAAACTCTCTGGGAAGATCTCAGGACTCTAAGGAACTAGACAGTAGCAAAAATTATTTAGCTTGTATTTATTTAGCATGTATTGTATTTCAGGCATTGTATTAGGTGTTTTAGAAATATTACACTCCTAATCCCCACAAAAATTTCATAAGGTAGCTGTTATTACGCTCACTTTACAGATGAGTAAACCAAAGAAGGAAGAATTAAATAGCTCGCCCAACGTCACACAGCTAGTAGGCGGCCCAGTCCCACACCTTTTCATAGCAAACTCCATGCCCCTCTGACAGTGAGGACAGTGTGCTGGAAATCAGTGTACTGGGCTCTGGTTCCAAGCCTGCCCCTGAATCACTGTGCCAGGTAAGGAGAAGGTTAAGGTGATCTTTCCTGCAAGGCAGGGGAGAAGCTGAAGCTAGAGATGAGTTACAGGAGGAGCCACACGACCCTGGGCATCCCCACTCCAACTCAGGTAGCCTCAAGCAGGTGTCTAGCTGCGACCACCAGGGCCACCTCTGCCCTTACAAAAGGTTTGAATTCAATGTTCCGATTTAAGCGCCTACTCTCAGGTCCCTTTGTAGTTTCTGGCACCCACACTTTGGAGGCAATTGGAGCAGAAGCCTTTGCCTCCAGCAGAGACGTGAGCAGCTCTGGGAGGAAAAAGCAAACCCTGGCTGAGCAGGACTGTGGATAAGCCCGCATCACCTGGCTCACTTGGTGGTCGCTTATCTCCACTTGGCAGATAAGGACAAAGGGTTGGTGAGAGGCCCTTGGAGGACCCTTTCTTGAAGGCAGGTGTTGGTTCTCGAGTTTGTGGTAGTTGCTCTAAGTCCAGAATCTAGATAGAACCATGGTATCAATGGGTCCTTGATGCACTCTTCCAATTTAAGAAAGACCTGATTTCCAAGCAGTGTACCTTAGTGAAGAGAGTCAGAAGATCTATGTTCCAGTCCTAGCTTTGTTCTTACTAGCTGCGTGACTGTGGGTTAATCTCAAGCATTCTCTGGCCTTAGAGAGGGGAAGCAGTTTGCCAGGTCCACCCAGTAAGCTAGTGACACAGTCAGCACTCAGAGCTAAGCCCCTACGCCTTCTCCAGTACCGTGTGATTGATGGATTCATTAGACCACTGGATTCATTCACAAATTCAACAAATGTCTATCAACATTTCCCTCTGTGCCAGGGACTGTGCTAGGAACCAGGAATATTGTGACGAGCAGACAAACACACTGCAAACTGGAGGGGGAGTCTGAAATCATCTCCATTGAAAGATGAGGAGAGTAAGGCCAAAGGGAAAAGTATAGTGACTTGCTCAAGGTCACAGGGACCTTGTGTTATAAAACGACCTTGACGGCATGCTGTGCATGAAGATGAACTGCGGAAATGGGTTCAGCATACTTAGCTGAATTTTGTGAATGACGGGCTGTAAGGATGAGAAGAGAGTCACAGACTGAGAGTCAGTGCCGGAGGCCTCAGCAGTCTGTCATCCCCACCATGGCTCTTCGTTCCCTCTCTCTAGGAACGGCAAGAATTTCTGCATTCAGAGGAGTGGTCAGTATAAAGTGTGATTTCCCTAATATGAACCAAAGCTGGGAACCACAGCAGGGAAAATGATCCTGGGACAAAGTCTGGGGACATTGTTTTCCTGTAAAGTCTGTGCTCAAATATCGGCTGCATGATAAAGACAAAGTGCCTCGCACGGTCTTCTGACTGTCTGAGCTTGGGGGGTCTGAGGGTGGTGGGTGAGGAACTCCCGGGAGACACGACCGAGGCATGTTAAACCCAAGACGCTGTGCCTTGTGATCACAGGAAACACGCTGCTAGCTGGTTTCAGGGACGCTCATTTCTCCTCATGTGTAACCTGAGCAGTCCAGTTACAGACTGGAGCAAGCTGACGTTACGCGAATCAAGTCACAGGCAGTTTTGAAGCTCACCATTTTAAATTAACGTATTGTAAACAAGAACATTATTTCCTACTTTGTCTTTGCAGTACATTTTCATGTGAATTTTTTATAACAGATTGTTTTCAGTGTGTGATTTATTAGGTACGATCATTGTTGAACATAAGCTCTAAAGTGAATCCAAAGGGACAGAATAAAATCTGCATTCTCTCTGTATGGGCTATCTACATAGATCTTGTGTTCATCATTTACTTGATCATCAATGAGAGGACAAAAATGAATGAGAAAGGGCTCTCATCTTTGAGGAGTTCACAGTCTAGGGGAGGAAACAGACGTACAAAGAGTATTTCAGTACTATGCAGTGCATGCTCTTACAGAAATACACTCAAAGTGCAATGGTTAAGGCCATAAATTTTAGGAAATATGAAGCACTTCATTTCCCTGTACCATAAGCCCTACAAAAAAGATGTCTTTCATGTCAACTTGCCTGGTGGAAATATGGGGCACAGAGCGCTCGTGCCACTAGAGCAAGAATTCAGTGCATGTGCCGGGCTGACCACTTCCCCACACTGCCCAACAACTCGAGCCTGGCTCCTCTGAGGAGGGTGTGGCTCAGAAGGGCCAGTGCTTCTCTGGGGCTTGGACTTCCCATGAGGGCGATGGGCGTTGGCCTGGTGAACTGTGAAGGTGGGCACTTTTTGAGCTTTCCTGGCTGGGAGGGGAGAGACAGAAGACTGAGTCCCCAGTATGTTGCTCAATGACTTTTTCTTATCAGTGTCTGTCCAAGTCCCTGGATGGAGGTCCTCTCCCATGAACTAACCTCAGAGACATGACGGTGGTCTCTTGAGGGGCAAGAAGGCACTAGGAAGTAGAAAACTGGGGTACAGAAGGAAATGGGGTGGAAAGAAAGGGGGGTCAAGCCAAAGCAGGCATTTTACCTGGTTGAGGTGCCGACCGCATTCAGCTTACATCTGCCCCGAGGGAAGAGTGTGCATTGGCCCTGAGCACTCACATCTGTGCTGGACCACAGCTGGAGTATCCAGCTGAATCCATCTGTGGAGGTCACCCCAGGGTGACCTTGGCCTCTTCCGAAACCTGTTCAGTCAGGCTGGGCTAAAAGATGGGGGTAAATGGCAAGAGACCAGATGGCAGGGACTCAAGCTGGGGTGGACGCTACAGCTGATGGGTTCAGGGCCCCTGGCTGGGCTTCTGCTCCCATCCCTGCCAAACCCTCCTGCTTGTGGATGGCAGGAAGAAGCGGGTGGCTGTGGGGAATTAGTAATGAGATATGGAGTCATTCACCTCCAGGTCACCAGTTCAAAACCAGGTCACAAGTGAGTCAAAGTTCCCAACCAAGAGGGGCATGGTAGGGGTTTCATCTGAGTGGCTTTAAGGCAGATAGCTGCCCTCCCAGAAGACAGTGCAGGCGGGTCAGCCAGCCACAGGGCAAGGAGCTCTGTCCTGCTGACCTGCTGTGCAGGGCCAAAGAGGCCTCCATGTGGGGCTTGTCCTTCTGGCTCCATTCTCTTCAAGACCCTCTTCTTTGTCCCCAGGCCCGGTCACACACTCATGTCCAATGAGCCAGTAGGCAGCAGTCACTCGGATCCTCTGGTGATAGTCCTGTCTTCTTAAAAATCTCTGGCTCTCTGAGGACAGAGACTGTATCTATTTATTGATATAGATACAGATGTGGATATAAATCATTGTCTAACACATCCATATTTTTTTGGCCTTATTGTTATCTAAATTTGCTTATTTATTGTTTACTTGTCTATTGCGTGAACCCCACCATATATTATTACCAAGCTCTTTGAAGCAGAGACCTTATCCGTGCCTGCCACTTACTAGGTACTTAAGAATTATTTGTCAATGAATTATTTGTCATGAAGGAAAGAATTAATTCCTGGCACTTCACACACTGTCTGGCAGAGAGGACCTGCTCAAGATATTTGCTGAATAAACGACTGAATGAACGGGTGGATCACAAAATGTAAGACTTGAGAAATATCAGCTCCCAGCATGCCAATGATGCCATTTTACTGCCAGAGAATCAGGAAGTTTTTCTTAACACCAAACTAAAGGCCTCAAACTCAAAGCACAGTGCTTGGCTCACAGTAGATGCTCAGAAAATGGTTCTTGAGTGAATGAATGATAAGTGGATGGATGAATGAATGGATCAAATGAATTACGCTAGTACGTATGGATAAGGCATAACCCAAAAGATTTATGAAAATTATTTTTTTTCCTCTTGGTTTTCCTCTCTCTGTAATTCTAGATCTAGAATTTTCTCATGCATTCAGTCCCCATCTAGTTAAATTGTTTCAATCATTCATTCATTCATTTGTTTAGTCAGCACTCACCGAGTGTGTTCGACATGCCAGCACATACAAAGATAAGAAAGACACAGTCCAAGCTCTAAGTCCACGGGTGGAGTCATGTGCATTCATGTCTTTACTGGGCACTTGCCCCATGCCAGTCACTACGTATGGTTTTACAATGATGAGTAAGACAGTCTGTGATTGTGTTTTGGTATTGTTTGTATGTCTTGTATCTATGCTGTCTGTCTTAGATTATAAAAGACTGCTGTAATTTAGTCATGAATCAGGACTAACATCTGATAAAAATTGTAGACAGGGACCTAGCTGCCCCATATTGTGACTGATCTAGCACCACTGACAACTGGCAGCTACGTGGAGATTTTGAGCAATGAGACTGCCTCTAACACACAAACATATAATAATCTCAAGCTGTATTTCTCCAGGCAAGACTTGAGTAGCCTCACAATTCAAGAAAATTGCTAAAGCATTTAAGAGTATCTACTATGTGCCAGATATCGTGCTGAGTGTTGGAGATGGTAGATAAAACCTTGCCTTGGTCCTCTAAAAGATCTGAATCTAGTTAAAGCATAAAAACAAAGACTTTATTCAGTGTGGTAAGTTTCAGAAATAAGCTATGTTCAAGTGCAGTGGGAGCATAGGAGAGGACTTGATTAATTATGTTTTAAGAAGTTGGAGTGGGTTTTACCGAGGATCCCATATCTGAAGTTTGCTCTGACCAGAGAATAGAAGTTCATGAAGAGAAAGAAAGACCCTTCAGGAGAAGAGCACGGCACAGGCTAAGCTGACTGTTGTAGGTGTGTGGAAGTTTGAAGAACCATGAGTTGTGTGTGGGCAAGAGAAGGCAGGGCGTGCAGAAGAGAGATGTGGACAATGGAACCGGGAAAGCAGGTATTAGCCAGACCGTGCTAAAGAGCTTGATTGATAATGTCCAGGTAATAGAGGGTAAGCAAATAAGTGTTTCTGACCATTTATGTCTGGGGAGACGGTCCCATTCCCTATAATATGGCAGATGAGATAACCTGAAAAATCTTTTATTTCAAAACCCATAGAAATGCTGAACAAAACATAATATATATTTTTCTAAAGCAGAGCTGAGCTCACAGGAAAACAGGGAAAATTCCCTAGGGGAAAACAAATAGACATTGTGAATGAGCGCAGCCAGTGAGCGAAATGAAGCGAGGCAACTGGGTGTTGGGATGGGTGTGGGCAAGTCTGGGTTTTCAGGCTTTTAGGGTTTTACATTTTTAAAATTTAGATTGGGATTTTAGGTCCCCAGGAGTATTGAATACGAGGCCTTGGATGAATGCTAGGTGAAGAGTTGGAATTAAGGCATTCATGTAAAGCCAGAGAAAGATTTATTAAGGAAACATTCTGCTTACCTTCAAAGGGAGATGCCACATGAGCTTCGGCTACGTGTGGAAGAAAAAGTGTCCCTGTAATTGCATAACCATGTGACCATCTTCATGTGGCTCAGGGGTTTGCATTCACATTACTTGAGTGATCCGGGAGCTCCTAAGTCAATAATGTAATGAGAGGTCATCTTTGGTGTGTGATGCTATTGGGACCCCAGGAGAAATCATTCACAAAACGGCCCTGGCAGGACACAAGCTCAGCACAGTTCCCTCAGAGTTCTCATGACATAAGTATGAATTCTCAACTCTGAAGTTACCGTCTCACAGCCCACCCCCAGCAGACATCAGCAGATGCAACACAGAGCAGGTGCAGGCAACTAGGAATCTTCAGAAAATAGAACTTCTGCAGAGAGACGATAAATTCCTATTTTTTTTAAATGACTATGATACATAAAAGAAAAAGTAGAAAAAAAATAAGATGACTCTGGAAAAAACCCAGACAAATTTGAAAAAACATATAGAACTTAGAAAAAGAAAAGTGTGGTAACCGACAGGGGTTAGACATAACTGAAGTTGAGAGTTTAAGAACAAACCACCCAAAATGCACCACAGAGACACAGAGAGACAAAGATACAAGAGCGAGATGAAGAGCCATGCAGGAGAGAATGAGGGTCAGCATATGACTAACAGGAATTTCAGAAGGAGAACACTAAGACAGTGCGGAGAGGAAATAACCAGAGCAAATGGTAAGAACTTTCCAGAACCTTCAGAGAAATGAATCTTCAGAGGCAGGAAATGAGTCCTGAGAAAGACAAATCAAACAAAATCAGTACCAAGTAATATCATCAAAAAACTTCTAAAAAGCAAAAATAGATACATCTTAAAAACAACCAGAGAGAAATGTGGATTTCCCACGAAGAAACAGCCATCCGACTGCAACTGACTTCTCAGGAGCAACAGTAGAAGCCACAAGTCCATGCGGTGATATTTTTAAGGTGCTCAGAGAAAATAACTGTCAGCCTTCGTTTTTATTTCCTTTAGCTATCATTTCATTTATTTATTTATTCACTTATTCTATTTTTTTAATTGATATTATTATTTTTTACATTCTATGATGTTGTTACAGAGCAGTCAGGAGGGAGGGGAGGAGGGACGGGACTGAGGCCTGTGGCAACCCCCTCATTCCCACAGGGGAGACCAGGGGCTGCCAGCAGTGGCTTGGCCATTACCAGGCTGGGTGCAGGCATCAGGGGGGTGTGGCAAAAGCCCTTGCCCCCCACCACCCCAGCTCAGGAACCCTGGGCTCTTCTTGCTGCAGCTCGGTGGTCATGGCTGGACTGGTTGCATATGCTGGGGGGACATTGCCAAGGTCTGAGGCTCCCCCACTTCCCCAGCTCAGGAGAGCCTGGGGCACTTCCTGCAGCAGCTCGATGGTCATCGCTGGGCAGGGAGGTGTGATGGAGGCCCTTGGCCCCCCACTGCTGTGGCTCAGGAGAGCCTGGAGTGCTTACTTTGGCAGCTCAGTGGTTGTCACTGTGGTGGTTGTGCATGTTGTGGGGTGTGGCTGAGGCCCTCAGCCACCACCCTTGGGATGGGTTGCAGGTGTCAGGGGGGCATGGCTGAGGCCCCCAGCCCTCCCCTCTTTCTGGCTTGGTAGCCCAGGGGACTTCTGGTCCTTCTTGGTGTTATAGGTGTTTTTTGGTGAAATGAGACCTTTACTAGTTAATATCAAACTTTGTCTCTGGTTGTGGGTACTTTGTTTTTCCTTCTAGTTCTGTGTTGGATTATTTGCCATTCCCACCACTTAAACTCTGTGCTGGAACTAATTTGTTGTCCTTTGCTTACTTTTAAAATGGGGGATATTCCTGTGGGGACCAGCACTTGAGCTCTATGGTTGAGCTAAATTGCTGCTTTGCTGCTGATTCCCTATGGAAGGCTTTTTGTATAGCTCAGGTTTTAATGGTTGACTTTATAGGAACTTCCGGGTCTAGAGAAATCTAGTGCACCTGGGTTGTGTAGAAGCTGTGGTCTGGGCCTGAGTCTTTTCATCAATCTGTACCCCTGCAATTCTATATTCCTGACCAGTCTCCTCTGAGTGGTCCTACGCTGATTGGGAGGCAGATTTGCTGTCCTAGCTGTGCCCCAGTTTTCCCCTGGCCACCACTCATGCTCCAAACACTTCCCATGGGATGGGCCATGCACTGGTCCCTTGCAATGACTCATTGGCCTCCTTTGTTTTCAGTTATTGTGTCTCCTCATTCCTATGTGGGTCCATGGGAACCCCATTAGTGGTCTTGCTGGCCTGGGTGCCACCAAGGCCCTCTTCTCCCTTGCTGCCTCCAAGGAACTTCATCCAAAGGGCACAGCTGTGGCTTTTGCCAGCTCCCACTTTGTGTGCTCAGTAGCTCCAGCCTGGAAGCGGCAGGGATTCAAAATGCTTCGAGCAGTTTTTTCTTTCTCTCATCATGGCTTTTCCCGCCTTCGTAAACTCCATAGGTCTCTCCTCCTCTTCCCCTGAGCTCTAGTGGCCCCAACTTGGCTGTCATTGCTTTTTTATAGATGTAAACTGGTTGATCTGTGGGAGGGAGTGATGCTGGGGACCATCTATTCTGCCATCTTGACCACAAATCAAAAGCTTAACTATCATTTTAAAACAAGGAGAAATAAAAATATTTTTAATTACTGACAAAGAGAATTTACAATTCAAGGACTCTTGTGGGAAAGATTTCTAGAGTATGCACTTTAGGAAAGGAAAATCAAACCCAGAGGGAAGTCAGAGTCAAGAAGAAAGAGTGATCAAGGAAGCTGTAAGCAACTAGGCAAAGCCAAAAATGCATTAACTGCTCAAAAACCACAGTAATGAAAGTATTAATAGAATTGGGAGGTATAAAAATAAGGTGAAATTATCTAAAATGCTGGATGGCAATATCATGTAAGATGGGTTAGAATGTCTAAATTCTCACTGTTATTTGGGAAGAAAGTAGCAATATTAGCCAGACTTTAGGTCAAAGGTGCTTGGCAAAAGTTAAAGGTTAACCACTAAGAGTATAAACAGAGCATGTAATTTCTAAATTAATAAAGGGAAAAGAGGAAAATAAAGAAAGCGTGATTGATCCAAAAGAAGACAGGAAAGGAAGAAGAAAATGCATTAAAAAGCAGAGTAAAGAGAAGTAGAAAAAGAAATGGTGGAAATAAATCCAAATATATTAGGAAACTATGAATTTAAGTGAACTAGACTCACTAGTTAAAGGACAATTGTCAGGTTCAATTTTTGAAAAAATATAAAGAAAACTTGCTTATGGTGTTTTAAAAACACATACCTAAAACAGAAAGATACAGAAAGGTCAAAAGTAAAAGGATAAAAAGAGATATACCAGGCAAATACCAAAATAAAATGGTACCTATAATAACTATACAGAATAACATCTTTAAGGCAAAAAGATGGTCATTATATAATGATAAAAGGAACAATTTAGCAGGAGATTACAACAAATCCAAATGTGTGTAGTATCTGTTATAGACCCTCAAACTTTTAAAGCAAAAGTTGACTGAATTATAAGGAGAAATTGATGAATCTTCATAGGTGATTTTAAAACAGACCTGTCTGGTAACTGGTAGATTAAATGGTATTAAAATTGGCATGAATTTGCAAGATTTGAATGACACAATGAACAGGATTGACCGAATAGATATATATAGAATCTTGTAACACAATGTTTGTAGACTGCACGGTTTTTTCAAACATACAAGAAATATTAAGAAAAATTGACAAGGTACAAAGCACAAAGCAATTCTCAACAAAGGCCAAAAAATAAGTATCGTATAGTCCACCTTCTCTGACCAAAATCTAATTAAAATAGAAATGAACAACAAAAATGGAAGTTAAAACAATCAAAACAACATCTATCTAGAATTTAAAACATTTCTAATTAACTCATGGGCTAAAGAAAAAATGACAATAGAAATGAACAAATACTTAGAATACAATTTTAAATCCTACTTAACAGAACTCGTAGGATATAAAGTACTGAGAGTAGTGGTTCTCTACTGGGGCACTTTTGCTCCTCAGGGGCATTTGGCGGTGTCTGGTGGCATTTTGGGTTGTCACAACTGGGGGCAGTTGCTACTAGTATCTAGCAGGCACAGGCCATAGATGCTGCTGTCCCTACAATGCATGGGACAGCTCCCCACAATAAAAAATTTGCTGGCTCAAATGTAAATAGTGCTAACTTAAGAGGAAAAGTTATGGTCCTAAGTATTATGTTAGAAAAGAAGAAGATAACTATATTGGTAAGGTTGGGGATAGATTAGAAAAGACAGCCACGGGTGATGGAGAAAGTAGGCTATTGTGATAACTAAGGTGGACAGTAACGAGATCTTAGTGTAAGGCGATGGCCACAGAAATGGAAAGAGGAAAAAGATCTGGGGTAAAATTGACAAGCTAAAGAGAGGGACTAGTGAAAGATAAGATGGCTCAGGAGGGATACCCCAGTGTAGAAACAAACCACAAAACTTCGCCACCGATTTATTAATTGGCCATGGTAAACTACTGGGCTGATCCTAAATGAGCACCCACTGGCATTAAGCCCTGGGGAACAGATCATCAGTGCAGTGTTGGCTCCTGCACATTCAACTCCAGGCTGAACCATGGCTCCCAGAAGAGGACACGAGGTCAAGGCCATGTACAGGGAGGCAGGATGACTAAAGGACACAGGATCCCAGAGAGAGGAGACAGTGGGAAGAGGACATTGTTTGTGAATTACCGCATACAAGATCAACTGAAGTGGGGGTGAGTGGGCAGGTCTCCAAGCCTTTGCCTTGTTCACAGTGACATGATACGAGTCACCAAAGAACAGTTTCCAGTTACACCATGGCGGAGAAAAAGAAATAAAGAGACACGACCGCACGTACCACAGCTCAGAGTTTCAAAGACCACATGTAAGGTGTGCTTCAAACAGCCATTGTGCCCCTCGAGCACGCCACAGCCTCACGTCTGTGTAAACAGTTATATTTACCAGCACCAGGCCTGAAATAGAAATCCGGCAGCAAGCTCTTCTCTCATTAATGGTATTTCTTTGATACCCAAGTGGGTACCCGTGAGGGGCCCTATGTCAATTGTTAATGCCAGAAACAGTGGCAGGTGGGGAGGGCTTTCCCTTTCACATATTACAGGGAAATTCACACTTCCATTCACATGGCACCAGTCATAGTCTGGGATGTCCTCATTGGAAACACTCAGATTTTTCTCTCTTTAGCTGTAGCTGGTCTCCACGGGTTGACATTTGGTACCAGAAGAGCCCCACGCAAGTGGCCGAGGGAACTTGTGGGCTCATTGTTCAAACTCATGCTTAAGATGTTCACAAAATTGACTTCTCTGAGCCCCTAAGGTCCTAAGACATTTCTGATCTAACAAGGCGTTTTGGGTATTTTTCCATCTAGATGAAAGACATTCTGTTAGTCATCGTAGTTGGTTATTTTATTCATTTGTTTTCCATCACACACTGTCTCTCTGAAATAGACGTAGATCTTGGTCTGGTTTGTCAGCGTGTGGGGGGGACCCAAAGAGAGGCAGAGACGCAGCACCTGCTCTGTGCTTACGTTTCCTGCCCTGTTCAGTCGCCTCTCTTGTTGAACAGTCTCCATAAAACTAGGAATGAACAGAGCTTCCTCTGAGTAAGTGGTGGTGGTGGTGGCGAGAAGAGATGGCAAAGAGAAAGACCGAGAAATGCAGAACGAGAGATGCAGAACGAGAGAGGAAAGCAAGAGAAAGACAGGGTGGATGGCAGGAAGTGAGGAACCTGAGTGGCCTGTCTCACTGCTCTCAGCTGGCAGCTTCTGGGCACTCTGTCTGCCTGTGGACAAGACAGGTCCATGTCCCTGAGGGCGGACCTACCTGGTTCCCTGCAGCCGTAGCCACGTGGGGCCTTAGGGGGTGACAGCTGGCAGCTTCAGCCTCAACTGGAGAGGCGGTGCGGAGGGGAGGGAGGCCCAGGACATCTTGTCTAATGTCACTGCCCGACTGGCGCTGGGCGGTTTTCCTACTTTAATAAGGGTCAGGAAGGGAAGTTGGTGGGACTTGTACAGACTGGCTGAAATTTTTGTGGGCTGAAGTGATTGTTGAATTTCAACTTTAAGAGGTTAGCCTATGGGAAAGTTTCTTTACCTACAAAGGTGAATTTACTTAGCACTCTTCCAGGAAAAACAAAGATGTTACAATGAAAAACTTTCTCTTTTATCCTGTGGAAGAATTCTAATACTAATACCTCCCTGCATGTCACAGTATCTGACGTTTACTTAAGCTATTTTCACAGCTGCAATCTCGTCTGGTTCTGCAGGGACATGAGAGAGATGCTGCTGTCTTTATTTTTATTCCTGGGACATAGGTATTCTCCTTTCTGATAATAAGAATTATGCGACTGATTATCCCTTATCTTCTAGGTTGCTTAACGGGAAACTCAGAACCAAATTTGTAGTTCAAACGTCACTTATTCTATTTTTCCTGGCTTTGATTTTTGCTCATATTTCTATTTTCTCTGGGTCTGTTTTTCATTTTGAATTATATTTTGTCATTTTATTCTCCTTTGAGTTTTGGTTAGAAATTGATAGCATTCGTTTAACAAATATTTACTGATCCCCTTCCTCCTTATTCCTCTGTCCTGTTTTATTTATCTCTATTGCACTTAACATCATCTAATATGCCACTTATATTACTTATTTATTGTTTATTATATACCTTCCCTGACTCCCTAACACCATCAATGGAAATTAAGCTCCATGAGGGCTAGGATATTTTTCTCTTCTGTTCTATACAGTATTTCCAGAGTCTAGAGCAGATCCTGGCATGTGGTAGGCCCTTAGTAAATACCCACTGAGTAAAAGAATCACCTACACGCCAAGTTCTGTGGCAGGAGACAGGAATCAGAGCTGGCTTCATGGGTCTGACCAGTGCAGTAGCACTTAGACCATGCCCTGCTGTCTGCACCTTGAAATTCTTAATACACTTTGAACAGGGAGCCTCATGTTTCTGTCTTGCACTGGGCTCTACAAATTCCATGACCAGTCCTAAGGGGAATACAACAGTGTCAATACCTTCATGAAGGTTTTGATCTACCGGGTGAGGAAGCATAAAAAAGATGCAAACCAAAAATACTTATTTTATCGCAAAAGATAGATAAATATGCACACACACACACACATCTTCACATGAATCTTTTGATGCTGAGCCAATGCCTTTTTTTGTCATCTTTCTTGTGTAAACCACACCCTAAATGCATCACCTATGATTTCCTGTTTTCATTTCTTTAAAGGGGAGGGAGAAGTTAAAGAGGCACTTGAAAAGAAATCTGATTGCAACATTCTTCTGTAGCTTTATACCCACTCCCCAATCTTTTACAAATGTTTCACTCACTCCTAAATAAGCAGCGAGTTTTGATGCCTCACCTTTATCAAGTCTTTTCAAATTTTTCAATTTAGTTTCACATCAGTGAATACTTTTGTACCCACATTTCATTAGCTTGCCTAATATTTAATTCAATTGTGTTAATTACAATAACATGTACCAGTGGCATGAATCAATTTCAGAACAAAAACAAATGACTCTTGAGTAACAAGAAGTAAACAAGGGAGAAGCAGAAATACACAGTCATGTTAAACAGCGGCCTGCTGGCCTCCAGCATTCAAAATACAGTGGGCATCAATCAGTGCGCTTCACAGGGAGGTGGAAAGTGTTGACGAATCTGGAAGTCAGTTAAGCGGAGGTTGGTTAAGAGAATTTCTCCTGTAATTCGGCTGTGAGAACATATAACAGGGAGGTTCAGCTGGGTCTAGGAAACCACAGAAGTTTTCCCTGAGGAAGTGATGACTGAGACGAACAAAGGATGAAAGACATAGGGGGAGAGGCGGCCTAGGTGAAGGAAGAGTGTGCGAGGCTGCAGGGACAACCTGCGTGAGGCCCTGGGGAAGGGTGGGGACGGACGTGGCATTTTCAGAGACCTGAAAGAAGGTGGGTGTGACAGGAACTACAGAGGGAGAAGCGTCAGGGACATGATGAGCCAGAGAGTTCAGGAGAGAAGCACCTGACAGGCCCCAGGGACCACGCCAAGGACTTGGGGTTTCATGATGGGAGCAAGAAAAGCTACTAAGGATTTTAAGCAGGATGATGACATTAGCAGATTTAAGTTTTATGAAGACCACTCTTGTCGTTAGGGTTCAGTAAGATAACCAGGGAAGCGGCCTGACACTGGCAGCGCTCAATAAGTGCCCTTTTCCGTATCCTCCTTACCTCCCATCTTCCTTCTCTTCGTAACTCCAGAAGAGAGGAATAAAATGAAATGAGGGAGAGCATGTGAACATTTATTTTGAAAAGGGTGATGAGCCAGAAATGAGGCTCAAGTCCGCTGGAGAGATGTAGGTTAGATGAGACCAGCAGCGCACTGGCTGCAGAGCACGGAGAGAGCAGAACAGCGCATCCAGGAGAGCTGAAAACTGTCTCTCCCTGGAAGTCCTGCAGCGGAGGCAGTAAGTCCTTTCTGGGTGCTTCAAGCCATTTGTTTAGTGCCCCATCTCTGGCCTTCAGAGGAAGTGATACATTAACATGTCTGAGAACTTTGCAAGCAATTCTGAAATAAACTCTTCATTAGCATTTCAGAGGAACATGCAAATGCCAGCCTTAAAGTACAGGCTTCCATGCCCTCCTCCAAGTGCATTGGGCAGATTCCTGTAATGCCAGGTCATTAAGCTGAGTCTCCAAGGGTGACTGAGTGGGAATGAGGCTGCTCCCTCCCACGTGCCCACCTCTTCATTCTGTCCGGAGAGTGCAGAAAATGTGGATTACCCCAGAGGCCTGTGACTGGTTGTCCTCTGCCTTGGCCCAAAGGTGTGAAACCAATATAGGTGGCTAGATTTTGGCAAACGCCTTAACTTTTTCCAAGCAATTTTTCAGGCATCCTGTTATTTTCCTAGTGAAGCCCAACTTAAGAAGAGCTCCTTATCAGCCTGAATCGAGCTCAGGGCTGGGGTGAGGGTGGAGAGTGAATGACCCTCTCAAGGTCTGCCCAGCACGAGGGGCGTCCAATTTGCAACTCCATAGATTATGCTTGGGTTCTCCTACCCAGTGAGGTTTTTAGTTATTGTTGTTTTAGTTCTTTGTTTTTGTTTATTTTTTCCCCCATGAAACCCCAGAAGTCGTAAAGGCCTTTCTACAAGCTTGAAGAAACTCTTTCCAAGTAATTCACTCAGCATCACAGGGATAGCCAGAGGCTCTATTTCCTGCTACTTGCGGGAGGGTGGAGGAGAACTGGGGAGAAAATAAAGTGGGCTGGATGTAGTCAGAATAAATTTGAGAGGGGAAGAGCTGCATGGAGTGAAGATCAGAGTGAAACAGAGGAAACTCAAAACCTACCATCATTTCAGAGAGGTTTCTGCAATTCATGGACTTAGCTGTCTTCCAGGATCCCCTCTTCAAACAGCTGTTTTCTCTCCACCCCACACCAACACAAAGGTTAAAAGCATTTAATCCTTTTTTCAAGGAGTGGGCACTCAGCCATGGCATCTCTTTCCTTGGTAAGTGTTAGGCAGTGGTTCAACACTTGGTTTACAATTTAAAAATCACCCTCAAAAAATAATCCAGAGTGTTTACAAGCAGATAACGCTCAGTCTCTTTCCTCATACAATATTAGAGAATGTCTTAGAGAATCTAGGACAATTGAGCATCAAAATAAAAAATAATAGCAAAAGAATATAACCCATTAATAAGTAAGAGTCCATCAGTCCACATTGAAATAAATAAATAAACACGTAAAGGAGAAGAAAAAACTCTTCCATGCCATGGAAAGCCAATTAATAAGCATAGGAGAAATGATGGAATTAGAAAATCACCATTTGGCAACTATCAGACTAATCATTGGTTTAGGCCAATTATTTTATGATCAATGGATCATAAAACTTTGAGGAGTATTAGAATTTTACATAATCTCAAAGTGTCTTCCCATAAGACACTTAGTAATTATAAGAGGGAAAATTGTCACTTTACAGTGGAGAAACCCGGCAGACGCCATCTCAACTGATCGATCAAAAGTTAACATCACCAGTAGTGAGACAGATTGACATTGCATGCCTCTTGATATTATGTGCTAAGAAGAACACATCATTTCTTGTGGTGTTCCTGCCAAAAATGCATAATCTAATCACAAGGAAACGTAAGCCAGTCCCAACTTAAAGGACATTCTTCAAAAGAACTGGGCTGTATTCTTTGAAAATGTCTATAGCTTGAAACAAAGACAGGCTGAGCAACTGTTCCAGATTAAGGGAGCCTAAATTAGAGACATGATAAATGAATGCAATATGAACCTGGATGTTCTTTGGCGATAAAGGACATTATTGGTGCAATTGGCAAAATCTTTATAAAGTCTATAGTTTAGATGGTAGTATTGAAGTCATTGCTTATTTCCTGATTTTTGTAATTGTACTCTGGTAACATTAGAGAATGTTTTGTCTTCAGGAAAGGAAAGACTCTCTGAAGGGCCTGGGGTGAAGGGCATTGTTTCTGCAGCTCGTGCTCAGACTATTCACACGTGCACACACAGAAAGAAAAGGATAAAGCAAACAGGGTGAAATGTTACTCTTGGAGGAATCTGGAGGAGTATATATGAATTCTTTGTACTATTTCCACAACTTTTTTTGCATGCCTGAATTTAAACCTTAACAACTTTCAAAAGAAGGCTTAGAGAACAGGTGTCCAGTCTTCTTATTTGATGATGCAGGTTATTCCCGAGGCCATCCAAGCCAGTGGGGGAGCTAGGTGGGAGTCTCTTTCTCATGCCATATATCCAGATAGACAGAGGAAAAACTCTTTTGCCTTTCGTTGCCAATCACTTTGTAGGACCTCCTTTGAGACTTTTTTGGATCCCTCATGGCCTTTTTTAATCTTGGATAATGTCACCTATGACAAAAGAGGACACACAGCACAGATGCTTGGAATTGGAGTTGGCAATAGGGCTTCCCTGATGACCCCTCTCCAGAACCATCCTTGATTCAATGATTTCTGAGTGCACCCTGGAGCAGTGAATAAATCTATTGCCAAAGAGGAAGGCGTTTTGAGTACTTTCCCTGGCATTGTCTAGGCAGATCTGTGACCTTGGGCAGGATGTTGAATTTTGTGGTCCTCAACTGCAATTCTGCAAAATGAGCCCTTTGTCTTTTTGTCCTCCCTCAATAGTCCAGGAATGCCTTGATGTGACATTGCTGAGATTTAAATATTTTCAGGTTCTTAGAGGACACTTCCTAAAACAAGTATTAAGTGAACATGGCCCTTGTATTCACTATCCTTGAAGAACTACCCCCACATGGCTTTTCTCCATCCACAAAGCATCCTGATGATGTCTGTATTCTATCTTCATGAGACATTGTGTGGAAGAGCTAGCCTGAGGAGAAGTAATAAAAATCCAGTTTCCACCTGGACTGTGAAATCCATAAGATGTGGGCATTCCTCCTCACCTCCTCCTGTCTTCCATCAGCAAATCCAAACTTCTTAACCTGCAGTTCATAACCTGTCACCAGCTGTCTTCTCAGCATTTGGGCTGAGGATGACGAATGGAAATAGCTCCCTCCTCCTCCCACCTTTTAACAGCCTCCCCCATGCTATCCGCCATCCCCTTCCCAACTTGCCACCTTTAAATCATTGTTGAAATGCACATTTTCCATGGAGACTTCCCAGATTAACACCACTTCACAATAGCAGCTCACTTTTATTGAGTTCCAATTTGTAACAGGCTTTATGTGCATCAAATGAGAAAATGTATGCAGTATGTAGCACTGTGCCTGGCCCATAAGATACATTTAATACATTTTAGCATTTACAGTTCCTCAGTCTTTATCCCAGGCCCTCAGGGCCAGATGAGTTTTGAAATCAATCTATGATCTATCTATTTATTTGCAGATATTAGAAAGGTAATAAGATACCTGTACTATATGCTAAAAAAACACCCTCAGCTGGGTCTGGGGCAGCATGCTTTAATCAAATGCACAAATATTTCTATGGTGAAATATATGAATATTTACATTAAGTAGTGAGTTCTGTTTGTTCTCAAATCTCTGAACGACAGTTGTATTTGTTATTATCACATTATTTAATTAAGTATTAGGTAACTCAATAAACTTAGAGTGATAAAAAAAGAGTTTCTGTTTCTATGAAAATAAAATTGAATGATTTGGGAAGAGCCAGTAAAAGTTATTTTAAAATCATGGTTTAGTTAGAAGTGGTTGAGATAACTGTGAAAGAGAGAAAAAAGTTATTAAAATCTAAAAAAAATCTGCATGCAAATTGCTTAAATTCTCACTCTACTCATAAACCCTGAAACTGACAATTGCACACATTAAATTATGAGTATGATTCTTTCAAGAAAGGTTATGGGGAATTCCAATGAGCAGACCTACATGCTAAGAAAAGATCTTTATTCTACATCAAGTTTGGTGAACAAATATGAACATATATTTTTAAGTTAAGGTAAAATGTTTAAGGTAGATAGGTATTATTTTTTGTTACTTCCCACTTTATTAACTTTTTCTACTAACCAACCAGTTACCAGGCTTGATTGTAGGTCACAAAGGAGATTCTACTGTAATAATGTTCTGTGTCAAAAAAAAAGTCTTGTTTATATTCATTTATTTTCTCTGCTAAATTAATTTTATAATCAGTTTGTCAAGATACATTAAAAATCCTACTGCAATTTTCATCGGGATTTAAAATTTTTTTATGCATCGATTTGGGGAAATTGAGAATAATATAGAACATTTTCATTGTGGTACAGATTTTTCTCTCCTTTTACTCAAGTCTGTTTTCTGTTCTTCAGTAGAGTGCTATAGTTTCATCATATGTATTTATATATTTCTTATTAAGTATAAGCTTAGGTATTTTCAGGTTTTTGAGTTTTTTGCTACAGTAAATGGCATTAGATTTTCTAATTGGTTATTGCTGATTAAGAGGGAAGCTATTGATTATTGTATATTGATATTGTATCTAGCACTATCTGACATCTATTGATTCTAATAATTAAAAATATATTATCTAGGATTTTCAAAGTAGATGATCAAGTAATCTGCACATAAAGACAATTTTGTCGTTTCCTTTTAAATACTTCTTCCTCATTCTTTTTTGTATACTGAACTGGTCTGAACCTCCAGTAAAATGTTGAACAACAGCAGTAGTCAAGGCATCTTTCTTTTGTTTCTCATTTTAATGGGTAGACTTCTAAGGTCTTCACCATTCCTGGTAGATAATCCACATAAATTGAAGAAAGTTTCTTTGTATTTCTAATTAGAATATGGGATTTTTTTTTCTCATGGTGTGAATACATCAATTATATTCCCAGTGTTGAACCGTTTTTGCACACCTGAAATAAATCTTATTTGGTCATGAGATATTATTCTTGTATAACATAGTTGGATTTGATTTGCTAATATTTCATTTAGGATTTTGTGTCTAGTTTATACGTGAGATTGCTTATTATTTCTTTCTCGAGTTTTGTCATCAGGATTATATTACAGTCTTAAAATGAGTTTTGTGTCTTTTCATCTTTTTTCTCTGCTATGAAACAACTTATATTTCATGAGGATAGTCTGCAACTTTTAGGTTAGGAAGAGTTCAGCCGTGGTTACATCTGGGTCTGATAACTTTTTTAATAAATTAAACATTTTAATTCAGATGTATCATACAGGGAAATGAGCAACCAATTCATAAGTGTATGGCTTGATGAATTATCCCAAAGTTAATATACTCATATGACTACTACCCAGGCCAAGAAATAGAACATCCCTTGTACCTGAGAAGCCCCCTCCTGCCTCCTCTCAGCTGCTAACCTCCACCTTCTGCCCAAAGGTAATCACTGTCCTGATTTCTACCATGGCTTTAAAAATTTAAAAAGCACTCCTTAATTAGAAGTGGTTGAGATAACTGTAAAAAATGAGAGAAAAAAATCATTAAAATCTAGAAGGCTGCATGTAGATTGCTTAAATTCTCACTCAGTTTAAAAATAAATAAATAAACCCTGAAACTGACAATTGCACATGTTAAATCATGAGTATGATTTTTGCAAGAAAGGTTCTGGAGAATTCCAATGAGCAGACCTACAGGTGAATGAATATGCACATATATGTTTTAAGTTAAAGTAAAATGATTCGTAAAAATAGATTAGTTTTGCCTGCTTTTGCATTTTATATGAATGGAATTCTATAGTATTTGTATTTTTGTGTTCTTTTGCTTAGTAGTTCTTTTCCTTAATACTGTGCTGTGAGATTCATCTTGTGGTGTGAACTAACAGTCCGTTCACTTAAATGGCTGTGTTGTATTTTATTCTATAAAATGTGCTACACTTTATTTATCCACTCTGCTGCTGAAGAGCATTTGGATAGCTTTCAGTTTTAGAATATTATGAATAATCCCACTCTGAACATTTTTGGGCATGTGTGTTCGCAGTTCTAGTAGAAGTGGAAATGTAGGTCAGTCAAGATGTGTATGTTCTTCTTTAGTAGGTACCACGAACTCTTTTCCAAAGTGGTTGTATAAATTTATATTTCTTAAGTACTTAGTTGTTCCATATCCTATCCTACACTTGGTACCACGAGTCTTTTCTTTTTTCGATTTAGTCATTCTGGTCAGAGTCTAGTCGTATCTCAGTGAGTTTCAATCTGTTGTCCCAATGACTAAGTGGTGGGGCACTTTTTCTCACATATTCTGGCAACTTGAATATCTTCTTTTGTGAAGTCCCTGTTTGGAATGTTTGCCCATTTTTTCTTCTTGGTTGTCTATCTTTTTCTTATTTCTGTGTAGGATAATTGATTTTCACCATAACTTCCTTTTTTTCTCCCTAATACATGGATTTGAATATATTTCCCTCTAAGTTCTACATTCAGTGCATCCCACATGCTTTGATGTATTATATTTTCATTATAATTTAATTTGTAAAATTTCTAATTTATATTATTGTTTCTGCTTTGTCTTATGGGTTATTTAGAAGCATATTGCTTCATTTCCAATCACATAGAGATTTTATGGCTATTTTTGTGTTATCGATTTCTAGTTTAAGCTACTGTAATCAGAAAACATGTTTTGTGTAATTTGAAAATGTTTTGAGACTTGCTTTATGATCCAGAATTTGGTCAACTTTGGCATATGTGTCTTGTCAAGTCCAAATGCATTTGAAATGGATTTTACAGTTATTGGGTACAGTATTCTAAATTTGTTAATTATGTATCTAAATCTTTTGTAACCTTGCATTAGTCCGTTTTCCATTAATTATAACATAATACCTGAAACTGGTTAATTTATAAAGAAATAGAATTTATTTATTACGGTTTGGAGGCCGGGAAGTCAACAGTCCAGGAAGGGCATCTGGTAAGGGACTTCTTAGTGGGAACTCCCCACAGCAAGGCAGGGTATCCCATGGCAAGAATGGGATCAGCAAGAGAAAACTAAAGTTCTCACACACTCTCCTTATAAAGCCATCAGAACTACACCCATTACTCCATGAATGGATCAATCCATTCACGAGTGCACAGTCCTCACAACCTAATAACCTCTGGAAGTTGCCACCTTTCAAAGGCTATAATTGAGTTTTTCACTTAAACACTGTTACAATGATGATCAAGTTTTCAACACATGAACTTTTGGGAGACACATTTAACCCACAGCATTCTTCCTCTGGCCCACAAAGTTCATGTCCTTCTCACAGGTAAGAACATTCCTTCCATCCCCAAATTCTTAACTTGTCTCAGCTCAAAAGATCAAAGTTTCATCTGTGGAACCAAAGTTATCTACTGCCAAGATACAATGGTGGGATAAGCATAGGGTACATTTGCTCACTCAAAAAGGGAGAAATAGGCCAAAAGAAAAGGGCAACATGTCCTAAGCAAGTCCAAAACCCGGCAAGGCAGGCATCAAATCTTAAGCTGGAGAATCACATACCTTGCCTCCATGTCTGGCATCCTCTGTACTCTGGTTGGGCCTCCAAGTCCTTGGGCAGCCCCACTCCTATGGCTTTCCAGGACTCCACCCATGCTTCAGCTCTCTCAGGCTAGTGTTGCATGCTGGTGGGTCTACAATTCTGATGTCTCGGTGGTGGTCCATCTCCTATGGCTCCACTAGTCACGGCCCTGGTGGTGTTTCTCTGCTGCAACTCCAACCCCTCATTTTTGTTTGGCATTGCTCTAGTGAAGGCTCTCTGCAGTGACTCTGCTCCTGTGACAGATGTCTTCCTGGACCCCCAGGCTTTTCCATACATCCTTTGAAATCAGGGCATACATCTGGTGTTCTGTGAGTCTGCATACTTAACACCACATGGACACTGCCAAGGTTTCCAGTTTATATCTTCGAAAGCAGTGGGTCCAGCAACACCTAGAGCCAATTTAGTCATGGCTGGGGCATCTGGAGCATCCAGGGTGCTGGGAGAAGCATCCTGGAGTGGCCCTGGGCAGCAAGCCCATGGAGGGCATGCCAGGCCTGTTCTCAAAAGCATTCTGTCTCCCTAGGACTCTGGGCCTATGATGGGAGGGGCAGCCTCTAAGTCTCTGAAATGCTTTTGGCATCTTTCTTCCATTTTCTTGATGATTTCTTCTTTCTGCCCTGATCTCCTTAGCAAAGGGTTGCTGGTCTGTTCCCTGGGTTTTCTCTACTGAACACATTTTTTCACACTTTATGTGGCCAGGCTGAGAGTTTTCCAAATTTTTACCCTCTGCTCCCTTTTTATTATAAATTTTGGCCTTACATCATGCCTTTACTGCAATAACTCAGTGTAGGCTGTTACAAATATCCACACCGCTGACTGAATGCTTTGATGCTCAGAAATTTCTTCTGCCAAATGCCTTGGCTCATCACTTTTGAGTTTCACATTCCATAAAATTTTTAAGCATGAACAGAATGCAGATAAGTTCTTGCAACTCTATAACAAGGGTGACTCTTGCTCGAGGTTCCAATAAGCTCTTCCTCATTTCCATCTGGACCTCCTCAGAATCTTCTCTAATGTCCATATTTTTGTCAGCATTCTGCCACCACAACTTAACCAGCCTCTTAGATATTCCAAACTTTCCCTCATCAGAATCTAGGCTTTCTTTAGCTTGCTCCTCCAAATTCTTCCAGCCTCTTCCCATCACCCTGTTCCAAAACTGCTTCCACATTTTCAGGTATTTGTTATAAGCAACACCCGACTTCTCAGTACCAATTTTCCATATTAGTGTGCTTCAGTAGCTTGTAATAGAATAACTGAAACGAGGTAATTTATAAAGAAATAGAATTTATTTATTACAGTTTGGAGGCTGAGAAGTCTACAGTTCAGGGGGTGTATCTGTGCAGGGCCTTCTTAGTGGAAATTCTCTACAGCAAAACTGGGTATCTCATAGCAAGAATGTGCTGAGCAAGAGAGAGCTAATTTCTTGCTTGCTTTCCTTTTAAAGCCATCAGAACCACACTCATCGCTCTGTTAATGGATCAATTCATTCACAAGGAGACAGTCTTCACAATCTAATCACCTCTTAAAGACCCTACATTTTAAATACCACAGTTGTATTTTCCAATCTCTTAACACTCTTACAATGGATATCAAGTTTCCAATCTATGAACTTTTGGGGGACACATTTGACCCATAGAGAACCTTACTGATTTTTGTTGCTTATTCTATAGTTCCAAGGAAATATGTTGTAATCTCTCACTGCGGAATTTTACACTTAGGATCTGTGTGCTTTTCTATATATAATATATTTTGATTAAAATTTTACTAAAAATATCTCACCAAGATTGTGAATTTGTCTATTTCTTCATTAAGATTTGTCAAAATTTGCTTTATGTATTTTGAGTTTTTTTAATAAATATGAATTTATAATTTTTATATGTTCCTGATGAAATGACCTTCTTTATCATAGTAAAATGGCTTCCTTTGTTTCTAGTAAAGAGATATGTCTATATTTTTTGCTTTAAACTCTACTTTGTCTAATGTTAATATAGCTACAAGTTTTGTTTTGGTTAGCATTTTCATGGAATGTTTTTTCCATTCCTTTATCCTTAAGCTTTCTGTATCCTGATATTTAAGGTATACTTTAAGGGCCATGACTAGTGTTGTTTCATCTAGTCTGCAAATGGTTGTTTTGTTCATTAGACATTTAATGTAGTTATAGATATGTCTGAGTTTAAATATATTATCTCACTACTTAACAGCTGATTAAACACAGTTGAGAAGAGGATAACTGAATAGAAAGATTAGAAGAAAACTTAAAGATGGAAGCAAACAGAAGCAAAAGGATACATACTATATATTTATGTATATGTATATGTACATATTGAAGTCTCAGAAAGAAAGCAAATTCCATTTCTTTCTTTCCTTATGTTCTTTAAAAATTATATATCATTACAATTCTATTAGTTTGTTAATTATACATTCTTTTACTTGTCACCCTAGGAATTACAACCTTCAATTTTTATCTTATTATAGTCTAACATAAATGAGTATTTCTGCTACTTTAACTCCATTTTTCTCCTCCTTTCTTTTGTACTATTATTGCTGGTAAATTAATTTCATATTTATTTAAATTTAATAAGATTTTATTTTTTATGTAGTTAATATCCCTTTACATTTACCCACATATTTTCCCTTTCTATGTCGCATTTCTTTCTAAATCTTTGTGCTTCCATTTAGAATAATTTTTTTTATCCAAACAGTTTCATTTGCTGTTTCTTTACGTGTATGTCTATTGTTAGCAAATTTTCTTAAATTTTCACTTGTCTGAAATATCTTTATTTCACCTTTATTTTTAAATGGTGTTTTGCTAAAGAAGGAATTCTAGGTTTTCAGTTATTTTCCCCAGTCCTTTGAGGATATAACTCAATTGTCTTCTGGATTTTATCATTTCTGTTGAGAAGTAAGCTATCAGTATTATTTTTGCTCTTTTGAAAATAAAATGTCTTTTTCTCTCTGCTCCTTTTAAAATTTTTCTGCCTTTTTTTCCAGAATATTTGCTATAATGGGTCTAGGTGTGGATTTCTTTGACACATTCTGCTTAAAGTTCATAGGGTTTCTTAAATTTGTAGCTTAATACTTTATTTCACTGGGAAATTCTCAGTTAATATCTCCTCAAATATTGCTTTTGTCTCATTTTTTTTTCTCCTGGGATGCCAATTAAATATACACTAGGTCTTTTCACCAACCAGTCAGTCTTTTTGTTGTTGTTGTTGAACCTTTTATTACTCTGCTTCAGTCTAGATTTTTTTGGCCTGTCTTCAATTCACTAATTCTTTGTGCAAAATATGCTGTTAAATCCATCAATTGAGTTCTTAATTGCAGTTGTGACATTTTTGAATTCTAAATTTTTGTTTGAATCTTTTTTTGTAGTTATCAGTTCTCTTCCAAAGTTGATATCTTTTCATTTGATTTATTTTACATATTTACACATTTTTTTAAAAGTCGGTGTCTGGTAACTTCACCATCAAAATGTCTTTTGGATCCATTTCTATTGTCATTTATTTCTCTTGTTTTTCAGTCAATTTTTGCCTTTTTGTATGCCTGTTTATTGGGCAGGGGAGAGATAAAGACAATACCAGACACTGCGGATAAAAAATTGGAGAGATGATTGATTTTCTTTTTTTGTTTGTTTGGTTTTTGTGACCGGTAAGGGGATCGGAACCCTTGGCTTGGTGTTGCCCGCGCCGCACTCAGCCATCCCTATATAGGAACCGAAGCTGCGGCCTCGGCGCTCCCAGCACCGCACTCTCCCAAGTGAGCCACGGGGTCGGCCCGAGATGATTGATTTTCTAGGTAATATCTCTCTCCTTAGAGTTTTGTGGTTGTTGTTGTTATTGTTATACCTTGTAGACAGTTAGATCAGGGCCACTCAACGAATACAACTAGACCCTTGAAGCTGGCTTCAGCTTTCGTGAGCACCGTCTATACTACAGTCTTTTACGATCCCAGTTGAAAACCTGAGAGGCTAACCAAGACTTTTCTCTTGGGTTCTGTACTTCAAATTTTGTGCCCCGAACGTCAAGAGGTTGCTGAAAGTTCTACTTGGTTTTTCAGCCACAATATTTGATCAAATGTCTCCAAGGAAAAAACCACATGAGATGATGGAATCACCAATCTGGCTTCTCTTCCCTCTAGGATCCAGTTTTTACAAATATTTACTGGCCTGGTAGCTCAAACCATTAGTTTGTCTGTTTACCATTTATTCCAGTTCTTCTGGATGTTCTCAGGGACAGATTGGTCTGAAATAGGCTGGTACAGCTTCCATTGCTGGAAGTGAAAAAGTTTTAGATTCCAGCTAAGGGCTGTATCTTTTACTACCTTTTCGATTTTTGCTACGATTATTGCTATATATAGTCAGGTTTTCCACATCTTTTAAGTAAGTCTTCTAGAAAATCACCCATTTCATCTAGAGTTAAATTTTGTTACAGAATTATATATGGCATTCTCTCATAATTTAAATTATTAGTATATATATGTTTCCTCTCTCATACTTAAGTTATAAAAATTATTTTTCTTTATCAGAGTTGTCAAATGTTTACCTATTTTATTATTCTTTTCAATAATCCAATTTCTTACCATATTGATTGAATTTATGGTTCTAAAAATTTGTTCTTTAGAAGATCTCAGTTTTTGGCCAAGTCATGATAACAACCTGAGAGTCAACATGATAATCTTTTAAAACTTCCCTCTGGTGTAGGAGAGCATCAGATTTCAATCCTGACTCCCTCATTAACTAGATGTTTCATTTCAACTTACTCCACGTCTCTGAGCCTCATCTGTAGGAGGAGAGTAATAATATCTATTTTGCAGGCTATTGTGAGGAAACATGTTAAAGAACTCAGTGCAATGCCTGGCACGTGATTAAATGCATGATAGGTGGTTGCTATTATACTAATATGTGAACAGTTGAGCAACGATATAGTTAGAATTGTCATAAGGAAACATCACAGTTGCTGACAAATATTCAAAGGGGTGTCATGTGAGGAGATTACTTTTACACGATGGAGGAACAGCTTAGATCTGTAATTAGACAGACTTAGGTTTGAATCCTGGCTCCACCATTTATTCAGCTGTGTGACCTTTCACGTGGTACTTCACATCCCAGCCTCGGTTTTCTCATCTGTAAAATGTGGATAACAATAGGATCATTCTGAGTTCTAGCTGATATAACATACACAATGTTCTTAGTAAAGGGCCTAGCATATGCTATTCAATACATCTGAACTATTATTATTAAGTTATAAACTCTAGAAGACAGAACTAGGACCAACAGGTAGAAGTAAATAGGGGCAATTCTTGGGTCAATGTGAGAAAGATGTTTCCAAAGATTGAAATTTCCAGCAAAAGAAAGGGCTAGCATTTAAAGTAACAAGTTGTGCATTGTGCTATGCATTCAATCTCCAAAGTGTTTTTAGCTTTGAAATTCCATGATTCCATGATAGCGTCACTCTTGCAGATCTTTCTCCTTCTAGATTCGTAGAACACTTTTCTTTTGCCTTCTTGCTTGACAATTACTGTGCCATGCTGTGTGTTCCTTTGCACTTGTTTGTTTATTCATTCGTTCAATCACAGTGCAGAAGGCCCTTGTCAGATGTTGGAGATAAATTGGGGAGTAAAACCAGATGAGGCCCTCCCACCCCACTTCCCTGAAGTCACAGTTCAGAAAGGAAGAGATGTCAGTCAACCATGCTCACTGCCGAGGGTGTGACTACAGTCCGAGATAAGTACCCTGAATACCAGGGAACATGGAGAGCCTGACCCAGACCCACTCGCACCCCGGGCTCCTGTTGTCATGTTGCATCCGCTGTCAAGCAGCTGTTAGTGGGGGGTCCTTCCCAAAGCCACCTTCCCTGCCTTGCTCTCACCAGTCAGAACATACATGTCTGGGGTCCCATTTCCTTACGCCTGGCTTAGAGCTGAGTATTTAAGTTAGATACAAGATAACACTTCTTTTGGATCAAATCTTTGCATTTTATCGAGGCTTTTAGAGTATTAAAGGAGCAAGATGAGTGATAAGAGCATTCCAGCATTCTCTCAGGCTGGAGGAAGGGAAAATTGGGGGCAAAGAGCCGTTCACATCCTCTCCAATCAGCCCCTGCAGTGGTTGCAAACTTTACCTGCTGCTCCCCACTGCATCCTCCACCTCGATGCCCCATCGATCTTCTCACACCCACAGCCACTCACTGCCGGCCCTGGGCACCCCCTGCACAGCCATGCACACTTGCAATGTTCTTTCCGCGGGGCTCCGAAGGAAACAGCAGACGCGGGAATCTACTCCACCTAACCAAAGGAACAAGACCTCTTGAGGAAGGACACATCCTCTGTTCAGCCTCTACCTACTGGGTTACAGTTGGGATCCACTGCCAGCCCCAGCCCCAGGACAGACAGCCACAAGAGGCAGAGAACTCAGGAGCGTCTGCTTCATTAGCTTTGTGTCTGGCTCGGCCAGGTCGAGTTACCTGCCTCACATCCCTTTCTTAGGCATTGGAATGCATAGAATCATTTTTATTTTTGGAGCAAATTGACTATAAAATGAGAAAGCAGTCAGAGGGACTCTACTGAAATAGATATAAAATCTCTCTATCTACTCTAAAAAACTGTATGATATTAGCTATTTACTTATTGTTTTTTTTTTTTGTTTGTTTTGTTTTGTTTTTTCTTTTTTGCTCCCTCCTCATAAAAACAAAATCCAGGAAGCACCATTTGGTGGTGGTCTAGTTGCCACTATTACTATCACAGAGTGTTGTGCTGGTGACGATGGTGATCTGGGTGCATATACGTTCTGCCCAAAGTCATAGAAGAATTATTTTTATATCACTGATCACAAATCAACTTATGGATGTGAGTGGGAGGAGCAGGACTTGTATTATGGAAAAGTCAATCAGTGCTGTCGAAGTAAAGAAAATAGATTCACGGTATGGATAATAGACTGATATTGAGGGTTTCAATAGTCCACCAATATGGCAATGTGGTGGACTAATGGTTTGGAGGCGATGCAAGGGATTGCAACTATGTGCAAGGATGACGGCTTACAGGAGGTCCAGAAGAAAGCTCCATAAATGATCAAATGAGCAGAACGTGGGATCTTGGAAGGAAAACACCAAAATTACGTATTTCAGGGAAAAAAAGATTAAGAGGTCTTCGAGGATATGAATGAGCTGATTGGCACTGATGTACCGCTGTTCTAGAATCCAATATTGTTTTGAGATTGCATCAATAGATACGTAAGCAAGACATTTCTGGTGAGAACTAGTGGTTAGATACTGCCGGATGATCACTGTCTGAATGTTTAGTCACATCTTTGCTTAGAAGTAGGGTTATGGAGAAGGCACTTTCCTAGTGGTTGTTCTAAACTTTCCTGAAACAGGATTTTCTGCAGGATGGGCTAGTCCCATACACAGGTTTAAGAGAGCAAAAGGCCCTGCAGCCAGCAAAGAGCTGCCCATGGCCCTGGCTACCTGCCCCTGCCCGCCCCCCAACCCTTTACACTTTTCTTGGGATGGATCTTTTGAAGTCTCTGAGGAGATGGGATACTGGACAAGTAACTTCTGGCAGGTAAGAGATGGAAGAGACTACAAGTCAGAGCAATACTGAGGACAGCAGGCAGGGGAAACATGGACAGTGGGTGTCCAGTATAATCCAAAAGGCTGAGGGACATGTTCCAAAGGAGAAGGCAGTGGAGCCAAAGAACCGCAGATTTCATGACTCGTCTGTGAACCCTCAGAGCCAGGGGAAGCAGAGTCCTTGTTGAGCTTTCACTGGGTCATAATTCCATGGCTGAAATAGCCTCTTTCAGCTGAGGCCATCAAAGCCACCTCTTCCGTCATTCTTAAGTACCTCTTGCCCTCTTGTGGGCATTTCTTTACAGCAAAATTGAAAGTTAATCCTTTCCCAGTTTGCAACCAGACCACTTCACTTTCTGTCCTTTTGTCACCACATTTCTACCCAATGAGTATTTCTTGCATGACAGCCAGATGTCAGAACCCATGGCTATGAAGATGCGTAGTCCACTGCTGAGCAGGAGGGACTCTCAGTACCACATGACAAGGCCATGGCAGAGGAATGCCCTGGGTGCTATGGAAAAGCACAAAAGATGAAAAACTGGTTTTGGCCTTCCAAAGTAGGAGAGTATCACAAAGGAGACATTTGAGATGGGTTTTGAAGGAAGAGTAGGTTTGCCAGGCAGTGAAGGAAAGAGAGCAGCAGAAAAGGAGGTTTGGGTAGAGGAAATAGTGTGTGCAAAATACAGATGCTCTAAAGAACACTCTGTTTGGAGGCTAGTAAGTAGTTCTGCAGAGCTGTATCAAAGGCTAATGTAAAACATTAATAGAGACCAATATTTATCGAGCACTCAATAAGTACCTGGCACTATTCTAAGTGCTCTAAGTGTATTAACTGAACCAATTCTCAAAAGTCACATGAGTTTCATTATCCCCATTTTACAGATGAGGTAACTGAGGTTTAGAGATATTCACAAGTGTGGAGGGAGGGTATAAGGATTGGGGGATAAAAGGCTGGAAATCTTGAAGACAGATTGTGAAGGGTTCTGTGTGTCCTGCTAAGGAGTTTGCATTGTGTCCCTTCAGCCAATGTTTCTCAAGCTCTGTCCTGCGGCAGCCTATGGGTCTTTTGGAGGTGCCTTAGGGACACTTGTTAGCATCAAGGGGCTGGTGAATCAGGCTGTTTCTAGCTGTTACCTGTTTTATTTAATGGGTCGTTGCATAATATCTCATTTGGAAGAATGGTGCTGCTTTTCAAAGGAATGTCAAAAAAGCAATCCTTTTGGTTATGGCCAGACATTATACAGTTTTAGACAGGAGGATAAAATTATTGTATTTTTTAATGTAGTTCAAGGTAAAGCATGGATAGGGGGATACTGAGGACAGTGAATTGGCTTCATTTTCAAGAAAGAAAATACCATGGTGTTTAGAACGCAAGAAGCCCCACTCAGATATTAGCTAATGATTCTCACTGCCTTAAATTTCCAGGATAGGCTTTTTAGACTTTACAATCCAGGCTTTATAAATCTGATAGATCAAGAAGTACATATTTAAAAAGGGAAGGTATTCACCTCTGCATCTGTTGGAACCAGAACAGTTTGTATAAGTAAGTTATTTGTAAATTCAGAATTACTTATTTTACAACTTCAACAGCCTAGGACCAGGAAGGCTTCAGAGGGGTCAAAATAGACAACATAGTGCCCATGTGCTGAAACTCATGGATCTTACCCATTTATTCTTGCTGACACATGATTCTTTCAAGCAACAATGCCTTATCAACTGCTTTCACATGCATTATCTCACTTTAGTTTTTACTCTCTTTAATTTCTGAGCACTTCCTTACTTTCTGAGAACACAAGATGCTCCAGGCTCATTTTGCATACTTTCTGACCCAGTCCTAGAATCAGCTATTTCTTCAAGGAGCCTGTCCTTTTACTGGAGAATAGTATTAGAAAACAAGATCTAGGTGCTAGCTGTGCTCATTGCTGCTGGAGCACCACTGCTTCTGGGCCCTTTCATCCGGCAGCCAAGGAAAAATACATGGGTGGCTACCAGCCTCTGTATGTACACATGTCTAGAAATATTTCTTTGTGTAACTGTCTGTGAATATGAGTTCATAGTGATGTCTCCAGCTCTAGTCTATGACCACGTGGTTTATCATAGCCTCCTCTCTTGCCTGTCTTATTCTCTCTCTCCAACACTAAGAATCTTCTCCCACCACCCACTGTCCATCTACTTCATTGCTCAGTTCCCGTGTACAGGTAGAGCAGTATCAGACTGTGCACTTGTGCACTCAGCTACAGGACGGTGTTTATGTACAGTTTTGCCCTTAGTTTTACAGACTCCATTCATTTCCAAAGTTATTTAAGTCAACACACTCCCCCGACACCCTGCAGTTAAGGTCGTTTCACATATTTATAATACAGTTAGAATGTTTTATCACACTTCCATCCTAACATCCCCCAACCTCTTAAATTATTTTTTAAAATTTACATACAAGGTTCATTCTTTGTGCTGTAAGGTTTAATGGGTTTTGACAAACACTTAGTGTCATGTACCCAAAATTATAGTATCATACAGAATAGTTTCACTGACCTAAAAATCCCCTGTGCTTCACCTATTTAGCCCTCCCTCCTACCCCCTGGACCCCTTGCACTCACTGATTTTTTTTTTTTTTTTTTAACCGTTGCTATAGATTTGCCTTTTCAGACTGGCTTCTTTAATTTGTCAATATGCATGTAAGGTGTATCCATGTCTTTTTTCCACCTTTTTTCCAATTTTAAAAATCACTGATTAATATTCTTTTGCACTAGCTATTCTCTTCCCTGTCTGTTTCCTTGTACCATGGGAATTTACCTGCTCTACCTTGTGAATATTGTGTTACTGTACTCAGTAGTCAATCCTTCTGAAGGAAGAAATGATTTATACTGTTTCACTTGATTCTCTTTATATTGATTAGAAAAATACTATAATATCCTTTTCTTGTTGGGGTGCTAATGTAAATGGCATTCTGTTTTTAAATTCAAATTCCACTTGATCATTGCTGGTATATAGGAAAGTGTTTGACTTTTGTGTATTATCCTTGTACCTTTCAACCTTGCCATAATGGCTTATCGGTTCTAGGAGTTTTTTGTCAATTCTTTCAGATTTTCTACATAGACAGTTATGTCATCTGCAAACAAAGACAGTTTTATTTCTTTCTCCCCAATCAGTATATTTTTTATTTCCTTTCTTGTGTCATTACACTAGCTAGGACCTCTAGTATGATGTTGAAAAGGAGTGGCAAGAGGGGACAACCTTACCTTCTTCCTGATATTAGTAGGAAAGCTTCTAGTTTCTCATCATTAAGTATGCTGTTAGCATTAATATGATGTTTTTGTAGATGTTCTTTACCAAGCTGAGGAAGTTTCCTTTTATTCCTAGTCCATGAGAGTTTTTATCATGAATGAGGTTAGATTTGTCAGATGCTCTTTCTGCATCTCTTTACATAATGATTTGACTTTTTTTCTTTAGACTGTTGGTGTAATAGATTACTATATTTTTTTAAAATTAGTTAATTAATTTTTTTGAAATATTGAGCCAGCCTTGAGTACCTGGAGTAAATCCCACTAGACCATAGTATATAATTCTTTTTATACATTATAGTATTCAATTTGCTAATATTTTGTTGAGGATTTTTGCATCTATATTCATGAGAAATATTGGTCTGTAGTTTTTTTCTTCTTATAATGTTTTTGTCTGGTTTTGGAATTAGGATAACGTTGGCCTCTTTAGAATAAGTTAAGAAGGATTCGTTCTGCTTTTATCTTCTGAATGAGACTGCAGAGAATTCGTATAATTTCTTCCTTAAATGTTTGGTAGAATTCACCAATGAACCCATCTGGGCCCGATGCTTCATGGTTTTGGAAGGTTACTAATTATTGACTCCATTTCTTTAATAGATACAGGCTGATTCAGATGGTTTATGTCTTCTTTGGTGATTTTTGGCAGATTGTGTCTTTCAAGAAATTCATCCATTTCATCTACGTTATCAAATTTGTGGGCATAGAGTTGTTTATAATATTCCTTTATTATCTATCCTCTTTATGTCCATAGGGTCTGTAGTGATGTCCCCTCTTTCATTTCTGGCATTAGTAATTTGAGACTTTCCTCTTTTTTTTTTTTTTCTCCCCTTAGTTAACTTGGCTAAAGTCTTATTGATTCTATTGACCTTTTTTAAAGAACAATCTTTTGATTTTATTTATTTTCTGTATTGACTTCCTATTTTACATTTTGTTAGGTTCTGCTCTAATGTTTCTTATTTCTTTTCTTCTGCTTTGGATTTAATTTGCTCTTCTTTTTCTAGTTTTCTAAAGTGGAAGCTTAGATTATTTTCAGGGTTTTTTTTTCTTTTCTAAAATAAACATTCATTGCTATAAATTTCCACCTAAGCACAGCTTTTGCTGCTTCTCACACATTTTGGTATGTTATATTTTTTAGTTTTATTTAGTTCTAAATATTTTTTAAAAATTTATCTTGAGATTACTTATTTGATCCATGTGTTATTTAGAAGTGTATAGTTTAATCTCTAAGTATTTTGAGATTTTCTGTTTATCTTTTTGTTATTGATTTCTAGTTTAATTCCATTGTGGTCTGACAGCAGATATTACATAATTTCTATTTCTTACACATTGTTAAGGTATGTTTTATGACTCAGAACATGATCTAGCTTGGTGAATGTTCAATGTGACCTTGAGAAGAATGTGTATTCTGTTGTTGGATGAAGTACTTGATATATCCAGTTGGTTGACGGTGCTCAGTTCAACTGTGTTTTTACTGATTTTCTGCTTGCTGAATCTGTTCATTTCTGATAGAAGGGTGTTGAAGTCCGCACCTATAATAAGGGACTCATGCATTCTCCATGCAGTTCTACCAGTTTTGCCTCGTGTATTTTGACATTTGCTAGGCACATACATATTAAGGATTGTTATGTCTTCTTGGAGAATTGGTCCCTTTACCTTTATGTAATGCCCTTCTTTATCCCTGATAACTTTTCTTATTCTGAAGTCTGCTCTGTCTAAAATTAATATAGTCTCCCACTTTCATTTGACTCTTGTTAGCAAGGTATATCTTTCTCCATTTTTTTACCATTAGCCTATACTTGTGTGTGTCTTCATATTTAAAGAGGGTTTTTTGTTTACAACATATAGTTGGGTCTTGTTTTTGAATCACTCTGACAATCTCGGTCTTTTAATTGCTGTATTTAGACCGTTAACATTTAGACCATTGGATTAAGAGATTATTGATGTAGTTGGGTTAATTTCTACCATATTTGTTACTGTTTTTGATTTGTTATCCTTGTTCTTTGTCCTCATTTTTGTCTCCACTATTTTTCTGCCTTTTTTTTATTGTGGTACAAAACACGTAACATGAAATCTGCCTTCTTGACAAATTTTAAAGTATATGGTACAGTATTGACAACTATATGCACACATTGTTGTGCAGCAGATCCCTATTCAACTTGCATAATTGGAAATCTGTAACTACTAGGCAGCAACTTCCCATTTCCCCCTCTGCCCACCCCTGGGAACCACCATTCTACTTTCTGCTTTCTATGGGTTTGACTATGTCATATACACAATAAGTGGGATTATGCCGTATTTGTCTGCCTGTGACTGGCTTATGTCTCTTAGCATCATGTCCTCAAGATTCATCCACGTTGTAGCATGTGACAAGATTTTCTTTATCTTTTTTTAAGGCTAAATAATATTCCATCATATGTATACACCACATTTTGCTTATCCATTCAGCCAATGATTGTTTTCACTTCTTGATTACTGTAAATTATGTTGCTATAAACATGGGGGTTCAAATATCTCTTCAAGTCTCTGCATTCACTTCTTTCAAATAAATATTCAGTAGTGGGATCACTGGATCTTATGGTAGTTCTATTTTTAAGTTTTTTGGAAGCTTCATACTGTTTTTGATAATGGCTGTACTATATTAAAATCCCTCCAAAAGTACACAAGGGTTCCCGTGTCTCTACGTCCTCACCAACACTTGTCATTTTCTGTTTTTGTTTTTGTTTTTGATAGTAGCCATCCTAATGGGTATGAGGTGGTATTCCATTGTGGTTTTGATTTGCATTTCCCTGATGATTAGTGATGTCGAGCATCTTTTAATATGTTTTCTTTGAAGAAATGTCTATTCAAGTCCTTTGCCTATGTTTTCATTGAGTTATTTGCTTGTTGTTTTTATATTGTGTTGTATAAGTTTCTTATGTATTTTGAATATCGACCCCTTATCATATATATGATTTGCAAATATTTTATCCTGTTCCCTATGTTGCCTTTTCATTCTGTTAATTGTTTTTGTTTGTTCATTTGTTTTTGCTGCACAGAAGTTTTTTAGTTTGATGTAGTCCCACTTGTCTATTTTTGCTTTTGGTGTCATATTCACTGCCTTTTGCGGTTTTATTTGAGCATTTTATATGACTTCATTTTCTGTCCTGTCTTAGCATATCAGTTATACTTGTTTTTTTGTTTTTTTTTAACTTGTTTAGTGGTTGCTCCAGAGTTTGCAGTATACAACGAATTCAAGTCCACTTTAAAATAACACTCTGCTGCAAGTACTTTATATCTAGACACCCCTAATTACTTCCTCCAGTCCCTCGTACTATTGCTGTTATTCTTTTCACTTATACATGAGCATACATTGCATATGTACAAGCATAAAACACATAATTTTAATACATTGTTGATATTATTATTCTGGACAAACCATTATCTGTTAAATCAAGAATAGGAAAAATAAGGTTTTTTTTTTTTTTACCTTCACTTATTTCTTCTCTAATGCTCTTCCTTTCTTTATGCAGATCAAAGATTCTGATGTATGTCATTTTTCTTCTCTCTGAAGAACTTCTTTTAGCATTTCTTGCAAGGCAGATCAATTGACAACAAATTCCCTTCATAAAATCCTTATTTCTCCCTTATTTTTGAAGGATAATTTCATGTGATACAGTATTCTAAGTTGGTGGGGGGTTTTCTTTAACTATTTTACTCCACTCTCTTCTCCCTTGCATGCTTTCTTATGAGAAGTTGGAGGTAATTCTTATCTTTGCTCCCTTCTATGTAAAGTGTTTTTTCCTCTGACCTCTTTCAAGATATTTTCTTAATCTTTGATTTTCTGCAGGTTCAATATGATATTCTTAAATGTACTTTTGCGAGGTTTTTTGGTGTTTGTTTGTTTGTGGGCATTGATCCCACTTGTGTTCTCTGAGCTTCCTCAATTTGTATTTTGGTGTCTGACCAAACACAAATTTTGGAATATTGCCAGTCATTATTGCTTCAAATATTTCTTCTGTTCTCGTCTCTTTCTTTTTCTTCCAGTATTCCCATTGCATGAATATTTCACCCTTTGTAGTTGTCCTGCAGTTCTTGGAGTTTTCTCTCTTTTTAGTTTTGCTCTTTCTCTTTGCTTTTCCATTTCGTAAGTTTGTATTGACATATCCTTAAGCTCAGGGATTCTTTCCCCAGCTGTGTCCAGTCTACTAATGAGCCTGTCAAAGCTGTTCTTCATTTCTGCTACAGTGTTCTTAATCTCTAGCATTTCTTTGTGGTTCTTTCTCAGAATTTCCGTATCTCTGTTTCCATTTCCCATCTTTTCTTACATGTTGCCTACTTTAGGGATCCATTAGATCCCTTTGCATATTAATCACAGTTGTTTTAAACTTCCAGTCTGATAACTCCAACATCCTTGTCATATCTGAGTTTGGTTCTGTTGCTTTCACTGTCTCTTCACGCTGGTTTTAAAAAGCTTTTTAGCGTGTCTTATAATTTTCTTGATAGCTGAACATGATGTACTGGGTAAAAGGAATTGCTGTAAATGGGCCTTTAGTATGTGGAGGTAAGGTGTAGGGGAAGGAAAAATGTCCTGTAGTCCTGTGAGTAGGTCTGCATTTTTTAGTGAGCAGCTGCCCCTGGACTGCACACTGCAAAAGTGCAGTGGCTGGGGTGGGCTGGAGCTGGGGGTTTCCCTTCCCCCAGGTCAGCTAGGTTCTGGTAAAACCCCAATATTTCAGGTTCTGATAAAACAGTTTCTCTTGAAGTCATGCATTAAGAAGAGTAGAGTACTCTGGTATGCCCCCCCACCAGAAACGCAAGGGGATTTTTCTCTGATATTCTGTGTGAGAACCTGATGGAACTCCTGAGGTAAAATTCACAAAAGTGTGGCTACGTCTCCCCCTCTCCCCAGTGACTGGGCCACTGTGGAGTTTTCAGCTCTCGGCTTCTCTGCACTGAGACTGCAGTAATTTGTTCGTTTAGCTTTTGTGCCCTGACACTGGTTTCTGTGGTGGTTTCTGCTGGAGGGTTTCTGCTCTGGTAAGTTGTGATTCTCTGTGTCTGCTTATCTGTTTCTCCAATTTGGGGGGCAGCAGTTTACTCTGTGACCTTACTTCTCTGATGAACCTAAGAAGAATTAGTGATTCTTCCGTTTGTTTATCTTTTTACTTGTTAGAACAGAGTGACAACTTCCGAACTCTTTACATGCCAGACTAGAAACCGGAAGCCCACAATACCTTTTCCATCCTTAGTGTGCACAGAAATCTGGATCACACCTCCTTTGACCTTTACAGTGGTCCCTAAGCAAGTAACTGCTATTCCTGCCACAGGGTTAGGTGGCAGCTGAAATGTACATGTCACATGCGCACAGTCTAGTGAGTTCATCAAATCGCTAATTAGCTCTTTGGAGGAAATTATCTTAGGTCAGTAGTGTAATAGTCCCCCTTACCCACAGTGTTTTTTACAAGGTTTCAGATACCTGTAGTACAATACAATAAGATACTTTGACAGAGAAACCACATTCACGTATCTTTTACTGCAGTATATTGTTATTGTTCTGTTTTATTATTAGTTATTGTTGTCAATCTGTAACTGTGTTTAATTGATAAGTGAAACTTTATCATAGGTATGTATGTACAGGAAAAAATATAGTGTATATAGGGTTTGGAACTATCCACAGTTTCAGACATCCACTGGACGTCTGGGGATGTCTCTCCGTGGATAAGGGGGGACTACTGGAGTTCTCCATTGACGGAGATTTTTCCCTCCAGGGAACATTTGGAAACACCTGAAGAAATTTTTGGTTGTCACAACTGGGGGAGGTGCTCCTGGCACCTAGTAGGTAGAGAATACTACTAACCATCCTACATTGCACAGGAAAGCCCCCCACAACAAAGAATTATCCTGCTCAAAACGTCAGTAATGCTGAGGTGAAAAAACCATGTTTTAGATTGACCCTGACATTTTCTTCTCCTACTCACCCCACTCCCTTATCTTCAATACGACCATGGTGTTGAACCAGCTCGATGCCTTTCATGCTATTCTACAGCTTGAAATTCACCTGTTCTCCTGATTAGTTTTTGTCTTGTCACCATAATTAGAAAGCTAGTCAAGATTCAGCCAACCCTTTCCTGGGCATCTCCTGCCCACTCGGCAGCATGCTTGTGGCTTTCTCGTGTTATCTTGCTTTACTTGTCCTCATCAAATATGGATTGAGCCCTTACTATGTGCCAGGTACCCCACTCCAATATGAAGGAAAGACCGCTATCCCTGTTTTTACAGACGGGCAAGCCAAAGCTCAGAGAGGTTAAGTGATGTGTCCCAAATCACACAGCTCGGAACTGGCTTGCCATTCGGACTTGGAGGCCATGGCTCTTTCTAGTGTGTCGAGCTACCGCTACATGTGCTGAGAGAAGCCACCAAAGCCTTCACTCTGCTGGGGCTTTGGGGTGCTCAGATGCCCTGGCTAACAGCCTAGCACTCAGCATCTGCCTAAGTTGGGAAAACTGAGGCAGGGTTGAGGAGGTGACACCATCGCGGCAGGGAGAGGAAAAGAACCCCAACGTTCCAAGTCCCCACCCAGGTGCTCTGCAGGCCTCCCAGAGAGTGTGAATGGGTTTTGATGGGGATAATAGTCTCTCCAAATACACTCACTGCTAGCCTTTCCTATTGAGCCATTCAGCTTTCAAACGCTCGGTACATTAGACCAAAGGATGGGTGTTTTGTCTTCTTTTTTTCCCTTGCCTTTTTCTTTTTTAGGGAAAGCAATTTGCTCCTTTCTGATTTAGAATGAGATCTGGCAAGTAAGTGCTTGCTCTCGCTTCTGCCCTTGTTCCTCCCCACCCTCCAGTTAAAAAAAAAAGTCTGTGGGGGGAGGGAGGGGGGTCTAAGAACACAGGATCCGTGCTAAGCAAACCGATTTGCATAAGCTGTACACTTGGTTCTTAGAGCCTGAGCTGATCTAACCTATGACAAATTCCTCTGTCTCGGCTACCTGCCAGCTGCGTTTTCATCCGGGCTGGCAGGACAACCAAGTCTACACTCTGTACTAATTAACGACCTTCGGGAGAGGACCACCAGTTGCAATGCCAGCACACTTCGCTTGTTAAAGGGGACAGGGGCCTTGTTGGACAAGGCCCAGGCTTTTTTCTTTGGGTGGTGGGCGGGTAAGCAGGCTAGGAAGGGTGAGGGGTGGGCTGGGGGTGGGGGTGCAGTAAACAGACTAGAAAGACAAACTCCAAGTTGTAGTAAGAGTTTGGAAGGCATCTGCTTGTGGCCGAACGTTGCAGTGAACCCTGGGCTTCTGCAAGGTAACTTCTCAGCAAGCAGGAAGGGGCCTGGTGGTGAGGGGCTCTATTTTGGGAAAAAGACTTCTGTGGACCTGAGAGCTACAGGCAGAGCCCACATGACAACAGGAAGCCCTGTGTGAAAACATCAAGGCTGCCTTGTCTGGCTGGCTTTATGGTGGGAGTTGCACTGGGGCCTGCCAGCCACACCCACAGCGCAGACAGCATCATCAGCGCTGGAGGCGTCGTCTTCTTTTGGTGCGATGATCAGAGATATGTTGCTACAAGCCACAAAGGGAGAGAAACCTCTCCTCCCCAGGATTCCAGTGATTGCATTTTTCTGTACTGTTGAGTGTGCGGCTGAATGTTGAGAGGACATCCTTAAATTACATTTGGAAGTGGGGAGGAATCATGCAGGACCTCGCCATGGAACCCAGCCACTTGTTTTGCATACTGTCACCTGTTGTACTGCCTTTGGCCACCTTAGGTGGACCTTGTAGCCATCCTTCTTTCTCTGGATGGAGAGGACCTCCAAATGCAACAAATTAGGACCTGAAGGGACTTTCAGAGGTCATTTCGCTGACCCTCCTGGCTCTAGGAATAACTCCTTAGAAGCTAACCCCAGGTGAATGGTGACACAGTCAGTGTTTAGAGAAAGGAAGGGGATGCTCCAGTGTCCTGTCATTCCCGATCATATGTTGGATGGCGTCAGGGATCTCTCTGCGGAGAGGGTGCAGGCAAGTGCCCTTAGCTGATGCTCCTTCTCTCAGGACCTCCTCCCTTCTCCCTCCTGGAGGGAGAGTTGAACCCTCTCTCCAAGCTCACCCCCTGCCACCCCAGTCACCAACACCCCTGACTTGGGATTCGTTCCTTTCCTGCAGGCACATGCATTTGGACAGAGAGAGGTCAAAGGGGGCAACCGTGCTTTCCCTCCGAGGAGGCTACGGTAGAAAGGTGGGGTGCCCCTCTGCTCACTCTTAGCCCCTGCAGGCCCCAACAGCTCCGTATCACCAGCCCCATGCTTCATTAAGGGAGCACAATGTGTCCCCGTGGTCGCCTGCCAGCCGGGATGTCCTGTGTGACAGCAGATGCAAAGAGAATGAACAGGCGGCTGAAAGGGCCAGGGACAAAAAGAGCACATTGTCCAGAGCTCTGAAAGGGCTGCCTGAGAGGGGACATATGCATCTGAAAAAAATACCCCAGTGGGTCCCCCCCTGCTGGCCTCAGCCCGCCCTCACCCAAACCTTCAACTGATACTGCACAAAGATGTCTCCAAGCCAGGCAGGGCCTGGCCAGCTCTGGGCTAGCAGCAGGCAGAGGGCTAGTGAATGAATGTGGAGGGAAGGGTCTCAGAGGCACGGGTTCCCTCAAGGGAAATTCTCCACCAGAAGACAGTCATGGAATCAGAGTCATCGAATCATAGAAGACTAGATCTGGAAGTGTCTATAGAAATGACCTGGCCTACTCCTTAATTTTACAGGTGGGAAGACCGAGGCTTGGGATACACGACTTGCCACAGCTGGACAGTAGTGGCAGAGATTGCATGGGCACCCAGCCCTCCCACCTTCCAGTCAGGTGCACTTTTGGGTGCCACATGTACACATCCACAGGGTGATGAGGGATTTCCAAAGGGGTCAGATGTTCTCTCTGGACCTCCCCTCTGCTGCTCTGCAAAGGAATGGAGCCAAAATCCCACTTGGAAAGTAATTGTGTCACACTTATAAAAATCCCAAGGATTGGTTGGATTTGTGAGACTAGGGCTCCAAGAAATGGAAGATGAAGGAAAAGCTAGTGTACAAACCAGCTGTAATTCTGCGAGAGACAGCTTCATGGGTTAGCAAACAGAAAAGTACATGGGCTTGCTAGTCAAATATAAGAGTCCAAGTCCTTTGCTCTGTTTTGTGAACTTGGGCAATTCATGAAAGCTCCGTAAGCCTCAGCTCCAACATTAGAAAAGCAGGGCTAATACTAAGCCAATGCCAATATCCTTTTCAATACCAACTCTGGTACTAACACTAATGTTAGCAATGCCTGCCTTGCCTCTCCCAGAGAGCCACGTGTGGATCGAATGCTACACCATGGGTGAAAGCTCTTTGTAGACCATAGAGCACTGTAAAAACTAGAATGTTATTTTTAACATTAAAAAGCTTGGGGGAAGCTGTCGTTGCTCATGACCATATTTCTTTGTAGGGTATTTTCTAAACCAGAGATTGCTTCTTGACTTTCTGGAGGAGGGGAAGAGGGTTTGATGGAAGTCAAGGTTCTTTTTCAAATTAACTGTAAATTTGATAATGCCTCCTTTTAACAATAATGAGCAAGGGGGCTCTCTAGAAAGCAGACTTTCCTAGTTAAGGAAGGAATCTGTGGGATTACGCCCCCTGTGGCCTGTCTCCAGTGAATTTTCTGACAAGTGACCCTCCACCTGGAGCCACTTTCTCTTCTCTCCTCGGCCCCTCCCAAGGTACACGTAAGTGGACCCCACAGACTCAGACTACATCTCCCGGGGAAATGAGCTCACCGGCTGTGTGCTAGCAGATGTGGGGAAGTCTGTGTGGTCTCTTGCAACAGCTGTTCAGAATTCTTTTCCCCTGAAAGTTTCTGTTCTGTGTATGGGGAGGTGGGCAGGCCAGAAGAGAATGTGAGTTCTCCGCCCTGCCTTGGGGCTGTTTTGTTTCTCTGAGATCTCAATGTTTCAGAGACATTGCACATGCTGGAAGATGTCATAAACGAGTTTACTTTGTTCCAGATGTATGACACCAGGATCTCCGAGTCAGATTATGCACATCGTGTTGCCATGCCAACACATACACACACATGCCAGTGTCCTGAATGCTCTCGGCACTAAAGAGGAAACAAGGGGGCTAAGAGAAATACTTTTTTCTCTCAAGTAATTTCCCATTGAGAAGTCAAGTAATGTATTACTAAACCAAGCTAAGTAGAGGCCTGTAAATGCCACACTGACCAGAACCCAGAGGAGGGAGATTTCCCTTTGGACTGGGCTGTCTAGAAGGGGCTTGGTGGAAGAGGGGAGCCTTGTCCTGGCTGGGAGGAGGGTGTAACCTGGGCAAAAAGTCAAGCACTGGGTATCCTAACCAGGGTGAAGGAGTGAGCAAGAATGCTGAAGTGGGGAAGAGCCAGTTCCTCCTGTCCACAAGCATTCTACTTATGTCCAAAAGTGTAAGACCAGCACTAAGAATGGCCAGTGGGTCTATCCCCACCTCCAGACAGGATCATGACCAAATCATCCTCCCTTGTTTGTAAAACTTATCCAAGAAAAGGATTCCAGAATCTTCAGTATGTTGTTCTGGAGTTTCATGGCCTTAATTATTGACAAGACTTTCCTCATGTTTGCTTTTAATCCCTTTGGCAGCCTGGTGTTCACAACCTAAAAGCAGATCTTAAACTTATGAAACTCAGGGCCCCCAAGAAGTACTATAGGCTGAAAGGGCCTGCTGGCTCATCAGACACTGCTGAACACGTACCATGTGCCAGGCTACATGTCAGGCTCTAGGAATCCAGAGGTAAATTAGCGTGTTCCTGCCTTCAAGAGACGGTGTAGCAAGAAATTAAAGCATATTGTCAGAAAGTCCACTATAAAATGTAGGCAAACAATCTCATAAGAAAAAGTTACTAAGTCTACTTAGAGGTTGGGGGATGTTAAGGAAGGCTTTGTGGAGGAAGTTATAGCTGCACTGGGCTTTGAAGGACGAATAGGGGTTCGCCAGGTAGGGAGGAAACAGCAATCCAGGCACAGCAGTGGTAGGTATGAAAGCATGCAGAGATGGATGAGCACCCCCGTTATTTCTTTCACGATCTTGCTCTCACACTTAGCACAGAGTCAATCAGCATATGCTGAAATAATAATAAATGAACACAGAATTGTCCAGGGGATTTAAAAGGCTTATAGGTGCAAGTGCCCATAGGGTCTTTTATGAATCGTTTGGCACCAGGACAAAGTGTCTAGGACTGATTAGGAATGTGAAGGCTCCTAAAGAGTGCCCAATGTATTGAGGCACTTCATTTACTCATTGTCCCTCATTTACTCTTGGGCCACCTTGAACACGGGGACTCCAGTGTGAGGTCAGGAAAGCCAGAATAGCAAGAGAGAGCTTGGGATTGATGTGATGAACAAGAGTCATGTTTGTCTACTCTGTGTCCCTTGGTCTGTTCTCAGGTGTGTCTGTAACATCATCTAAGTCCATTTCCCTGCCTCATTGGGCTGGAAGGGCAGTGCCGTACGGTGATATGAACTGCAATAGCAACAGTGCCGATGGAAGCCTGCCACGAACGGGCTCTGTTCTCAGCTCCTCATACTTATTCACTCACTCGGTCCTCACAACTCTGTGAGGTGAGCGCAATTAGGAGCCCCTTATTTTATAGACAGGGCAACTGACTAGTCAGGTCAAGAGATTTGCCCAGGGTCCTGTGGCTCCCGATGATCAGAGCCTGGAGCTGAAGAGCTTGGTCCTCTTCCAGGACATAGGGTAAAGCAGAGCTCTTTCCCTGTCCCCACCATGCCCACTAACTGAGGTGCAGATAATAAACATTATGGATGCTATTATCATAACTGCCTTTCAGAGTTCCTTTCCTCCCCTCCCACCTTCACTCCTGTGGTAATCGGGGGGGACACCAGGCTGACAGAGAAAAAATAGACATTGGAGCTGGCGTGGAGGAGTAAGTATCCTATATTGCTTGATGATTGGAAAGGGGTCCTGGGCATCTCCATGTCCTGTACCATCTTTTCTTTTTCTAGAGGGATTACAAGCTCCACTTCGACCTCGGCGTTACCCCTCCAAAACCCTAAAAGAAAGAGAGCTCGTTATGTAGATGAAAATCTGAGGCACAGGGACATTCACATACCTGAACCTTCATAGAACGCGAGGGCGGGACAGGACAGGGACTCCCACGCAGGGCCAGACTGGAAGGGGTGGCAGCCCCGGCACACACGGTCCCGGTCCTCGTTCCCACACCAGGACAGGCTCCTGAGTGGATCAGGGTATGGTCTCCACAGCCTTCGCATTCTGCCTCAGAGGACTTCTCAACTTAGGTTTCAGGCAGTGACCACCTCACCATCCAATGTGGCCTGGGAGATAAAACCTCTTTGACATCCCTGGACCAACGATTAGCTGTTTGAAGGGACTGGAAAGAACTTCTCGAGTTCTGTCCTTGATCTAGGCCAGTCTCCTGTCCCCAAAGGGAGCTGTTGAGCTATCTGCTGTTTTTTTTCCATCTTTTATGTGACTAGCATGGGAAGAGCAGAAATCTGAGCAGTGGCCTTATATTAGGTCAAATAAAGAAAGTTTTATTGTGTGCCAGGCCCTGTTAAAAATAAGATTTAACTATCCCCAAAGCAGGGTGCATTAAGACAACAATGTGAATGGCACCCCACAGGGTTGGGCAGTGCACAAACTGTATGACTGTCCCCTGTGGCCCTCATGATCCCTGCCCTCAGGCAGCTCAGAGTCTAGATGGGCAAATGGTATCTAAACAAGGCCACCAAAACTCAGTCTCATCGGCACTATCACAGGGCATATCAAAAGAGGACAGAGAAGGGGGAAATCAGAACCTCTGCTTGGGAGCTAGGGAAGACCTCATGGCACAAGTGTCCTTAAAGCTAAGCATCGAACAATGAATGGGGGTTCCCCAAGCAGCGCAGGAAAGAAGGGGCATTCTAGGCAGTTGGGCCAGAATGTGGAAAGGCACAAATGCGTGGAGAACAGTTCACTGGTGGGAGGGGGTGAAGTAAAGGGGCTGGTGCTGGCAGAAGTTCTCAACCACAATGGTGATGTCTGGGTGTCTGCAGTTAGGCCAGGCCCCTCCAAGAACCTTCTTGTCCACCCTGCTCAGGGCTGTCTTGGAAGGTCCCCCGAGACAAGTATGTCCAATGCAGAAAGGAGATGAAGAGATTTATTTATTTTTTAAGGCAAAAGCCCCAGACCTCAGCCCCACGGTACATCACCATGCAGAAGTGAGGCAACACGTGGCCGCCTGTTCACACCGGCCAGGCGGGAGGCTTTCTGGGAGTGAGGCGGGAGTGAGGCTGTTCCCAGAGACTCCTGTCTCTGTTTGTTCAGACAGCGTGGAATCTTTTCAAGCCATGACCTGTGGCATCCGCCTTCTCCCTCCAGGAAAATCCATGATGTGTGTGGAATGGGCCAACGTGGTCTGCCAGAGATGGGGGTAGGCATTCTGGGACTCTTTGCCACTGTGGTGGCCAAGCCTTTTGAGAGACCATAGAAGTTCAAAAGACCTCTTTGCTCAATCTCAAGCTGAAAGTAAAAATAATACCCAGGGTGTGCAGAGGGAAAGGAGAGAGGATTTTCAGGGACCATCCCTTTCTCAACAAAACACTCCAAAGACAAATGAACACACTCCTAAGCAGATAACCCCCCAGGGCACCAGGCTACACAGGGAAGTGTCGGGGTGTCTGGCTAGAGTTCTTTCTCCTGCAGCTTTGGGCCACACTTGCAGAAAGGAGCAGCAACCTCAGGCCCCGGGGGCAAACAGTGCTGGCATCCCAGCCAGCACTATCTTGTCAAAATCAGATTTTGGTACACACCACTGTTCCAGAAGCTTCAGTCACTGATCTTTGCCTGTGAGTAGGATCCAAAGTCCCCACTGTGGCTTACTAAGATCCATCACCATCTCCCCTGCGTTCCTGCAGCTCATCTGCCGGTGCTGCAGGCCGCTCCCCATGGGCCACTGACCACACCCTCGAGCTCTGCCCCCAGGCGGCACTGCCTGCCCTCCCTTGTCTGTCTGCTGAGAATGCAGCCTGCCACCCAGAGCCGACACATGCTGCCTGCTCCACTACCAGAAGTCTGCGATCTCTTTTCCTTTTCTTCCACGGGCCTGCCCTGTGTCATTTGAAACTTAGCTCAGTCTAAAACAAAATTAAATTTGTCAAATAAAACTATGGGTGGTTGTGTATCTTGTATCTTTCATGGGAGTTCAGACTTGGTAAAGGCAGGAACCAGTGCTCCACAGTGCCTTGTGCAGTGCCTCGAATGGGCCTGCTGGAAGAAGGGAAGCGGGGGGAGGGAGGAAAGGCAGGAAGAACAGGTGGACGGAAGGAAGGAAGGAGGAAAAGAGGGAAGGAAGGGAAAATCATGTAGTGTTTTGAAAACTACTCATTTAATGAGGTGATTTCTTGTTCTTGATGGCAGACCTGACGAATACTGCCTTCCGATGTGGATATAATAAATTTCGTCTGAAAGAGAAATCCTGTAAGCCAGGTGCTTTCACAGTGATAGCTACATGAGATGTGGCATATGTATTTGAGTGCATAAACCATATTAGATACTTTTCTTTTTATTATTAGATACTTTTAATAAAGGTGTTCCCCCCGCCACCCAATAAAGATTTCTCAGGCACCTGCTTACTCTGTGACAGGCGCTTCACTGAAAATCAGGGACTATGCAAGCAGGTGTGGGCTCTGTCCTCAAGAAGCTCAGATCTCCTAGAAAAGAGAAGATGTGAGCCAAAATACCAGATGCCAGGTCAGAAGCCTTACGTGTGGTCAGAGATGAAGAGGGAGCTTGTAGAAATGTGGCGGCTGGTTTGCTGAGGATCCGGGGAGGGACTGTAAATCTGTTTGCTTATTGCCAAAGAATGCCGGCCTTGGAAACCAGAGAGCGCCTCAGATTCAGTCCCACTGATAAAGTGTCTCTAAATTGGGTCAGGAACAAAAACATCTGGCAGACAATACCATAAATAACAAACTTATAGGCAGAAGGTGTCAGCTCAAGTATTTAGAGGCTCTCTGCAAGGGAGAGGGAACTAAGAATGTAATGATTTAATGAGAGTTTTTGGAAGACTTCAGAATCAATAAATCGACGAATTATTTAGTGCAGCACTTTTCTCTCTCACCTATGCATATCACAGTTACTTCCTAACTGATTTCCCCAACTTCGATCGCTCCCAGGTCTCATCTATTATCCTCTACAGTATTCCAACGTGGATCTTCCTGAGATAATGCTTTGATCACATTACTCCTTTTCTGACAAACTTTCAACAATTCCACTGAAAAAGAATAAAAGTAAAATTTAGGTGGGCACTCAAAGCCATTCTAATTGCATTCTGTTTTAACAAGCCCTCCAAGTGATTCTGATGCATGCTAAGGTTTGAAAATCATTCACATATGCTTATCTTTTCTACACAGGAAGTGTGTTCTCCTAGGACAAGAGCCCTGCCTAATACATCCTTGGAGGCTCCCAGCTCAGAGGCTAGAACAGGCAGGTGCTCAAGACCTGGTGGAAAAAGGTAAAATGTATCTTCTGAGCACAGGCTGCTTGTTAAAAGGAGAGCTGGGTGCTGTGGGAAGTAAGAATAATCAGATGTGCTACTGTGCATTTATTTAGAGTCTATTGGAGGAGACAAACTCAAGACATGGAGTGAGTGAGAATAATTAAGTGCCAATCTGCACGGTACAGCTACTAAAAGCAACACAAGCACAGAAGAAGGGAAGAGACGCTGGGTAGTTGAGTTGTATGTGCTGATACAAACGAACTATTCCTTCATGGATGCTTGTTTTATTTCTTATCTGCTTGGGAAGAAGCAGCCAGCAAACTACAGGATGATGAGGATGATAAATATAATGATAACAACAGCAACGATCTACTACTACTTATGCATTTATTGAGGTCCCCTGTGTGTCATGCACTATTCTAAGCATTTTGTATATCAACTTATTTAATCCTCAGGACAACCCATTGAGAGAGGATACCAGGGAGAGATTGAAGTTGGGGAGATCAATTTGGAAGTTATTGCAATATGCCAGATAACCCAGTGAGGTAAGTTTATTAACTGATTTCACAGAGGTGGAAACTGAGGCACAGCAAAGTTAGGTACCCACTGCTATGAAGTGGCAGAGTCAGGTTTGAATCCCTCTGTGCACTAAGGGGATTGAGAAGGGAGAGATAGGGCTCCAGGAACTCGATGTGATCTTCAACGTGAAAAATGGGATTTTTAGACCAAACAGGGAAGTTTCGGGAGCCTTCAGCAATATCCTTCCTTCTGGATGGCTGCTCCGTATGTGGCCTTCCGTGAGCTTTTCGGCTGTGTGATCAGCGTGCTCTCTCACCTACGTGGGAGACCTCTCTTTCTCTTTATCGATTCAGCTTTCCTTAACATGTTTCCATCACCCTCCTGCCCCACAGAAATCCCAGAAGCCTCTCGGACGGCTGTGCTGGCATCTCAGCACCCTCGCCCGCCTTGCCCCTGCCTTGGACGGGCTCGTCTAGAATCCTGAGGATCTTTGAGGTCTGTCCTCCATCCTAGAACATTTTTTTTTCATTTCCTCCTTTTCTTCATCCCATAAGGCACGGAACAACTAGATTATTCAGCTCTTTTTACAGCTAGATTTTGAAAACAGATGTACAGCGAGTTATAGTTCAGTGTGACCCGCAAGGCCAATGCTCTGAGAGACTTGCAACAACTAAACTATATGCCATCTCTGACTTACTGTGTGACCTTTGAGCTAGCCGCTTGCCCTCTCTGTGTTTCAGGCCCCCATGGTGGGATCATCATATCTACCGCCAAGCAGTGCTCGGAGCATGCATGAATGATTACCCTGAACGCCCTCTGAGCTTCTGGGACAAAGGTGCTATGTTAACACACAGTATCCCTCTTTTTCTTCTTCTCATTAGTACTATTCAAACCCAGATGGCATTATTATTGTTGTTGATTGACAGCCCCGCATAGCCCCATTCACGGGTGTCAGAGAGCCAGGCGGTAGTTAACACAAGCAAAAACCATGTTTAAAACAAAGCCCAAGGAACACTCCAATAGTGTGAGCCTTGGGTTGCTATTAAAGCCAGAGCAGCTGCGGTGGCAACACGGAGGGACAGGGCAAGGAAATGTACCCCAGAGCACAAAGAGGGGAAAGTGGGTCTTGACACTGATCATATAATCGTGCTGGGCTTTTATAGACACTGGGAGGCCTCAAACAGAATAAATGCTTGAACTTTATCCACGGTTTACAGGCAGCGGCTGTAAAGGTCTTTGTTGCTGTTGCTGCCATGTTAATGACCCAGCTTTGGGTGCTGCCACCACCGTCGGCCACTTCTTCCAAAGAAAACAAATCAAAGTGAGTAACTCGATGTCCGGCAATGAGTTTTCCATTATATAAAAATAAGTATAAATCTTTCGCAGTTGGGCAGCCACGCTGTGATGTCAGAGGCTGGTAAAAGGGTCAAGGTAGGTAGACACATTGAACCCGGGAAGCAACACATCAAAAAGAGGCTCCTTCTTTTTGTTAATTGCAAAATAAACAGATAAAAATAGACCATGGTGCTGCAGCTCCATGGATGGTATTTGCACCAAAGAACAGAGGATCAGGAGGCAGCTGAGGAGGGGCAATGGGGTCCCATATCTTGTTCTCCATTACCTTTCCACTCTGCCTGCACTGATAAAACCCCACGAGTAACTGACCCTCAGCAAGCCGAGGAGACATGAATCTTCAGCGACAAGGCATGTCTTGCAACATTAGAGGAGTTAGTCAAAGTGGTGTCTTGGGTAGATGCAATGTACTGCGTTGGAGGTCTTAAAAAATAACTGTCTATAAATGTTCTTGTTGTTTTAACAGAATTTAGGTGTGGTTAGTAGCATTAGGAAGCTGGAAAGTGAGGCAGCACACTGCCAGTGAGGAGACGGACAAACGGGTAAACAGCACGAGCTCCTGGGACATGGAAAAATGCATGAATTGGGGGGCTCAGGGTGAGGAGGGGGGACATGTGAAATAAGGCAAGGTGGGAGCGGAGAAAGTGGGGATGCTGGAGCAAGAGAGAAGAATGGGGGAGTTTGTCCCTGGTGGATTTGGGGGTGCAATGAGGGGCGGAGTCAGTGCCAAGGGAGGGAAGTTAGACATCTGGAAGCCCAGGAAGAGGGGCCCTGGAGGGGAGGCGATGAAGCCTGAGTGGGGCTGGTTACAGGGTCTGAGACCTCCACTCCTTTCCACCCCTATTCTGCCTTCAGATGCAGCAGAAAGAACCCAGAGTACTGCTCAGATGTGCCATCCCCCCGCCCGTGCTTCAGTGGAAGTCAACGCCCCAGCAAAAGGAAATGTTTCTTTTACCGAAACACTGGTTTTCTTCTCTATGTTTTCTCATACTTCTCCTCCTCCCCAAACCTCTTCCCCGATCCCTCCTGCTGCCCCTTCTTTGCTTTGCCATTCATTCCCCCAGTCAACAGGATGGAACTCCTTTCCCACCAACCTTCCAGAAACCATTCTAAATGCTAATCAGGTAGGGTCTCTGTCCTGGAGCAGTTCTCTTCCTGCTGTCAGAGGCAGACAAGTTGGTGCTGAGAGAAGCTCAGGCAGAGGTGAACCCCTATGGCTGGGTCAGCTTTGCAAGCTCAGGGGCTGGGGCAGGAGGCTGTGGGTGGTGGGGGGTGGGGGGTGGTAACAACTGGAAGGATTCTAGGAGGAGAGAGTGGTAACGAGTAAATACCACGTTCAAAGGCACAGAAGTTGGACTGATGAAAGAGAAAGGACAGAGTGAGAGCCAGAGAAAAAGCAAAGCGGCTGGGGACGCAGGGCTCTGGGCACACCGAGCTGCCGAGAGAGGCAGAGGATGGCAGAAAGACCGGCTGAGAGGCAGGTGGGGACGGGTGACATGGGCCTGGCCTGCCACCGTGAGGCGTGCAGACTTCACCCTGGAGCCACAAGGATCCACCAGAGGACTTTAAGTATGGGCCTGGGTTGGGGATGAGATCCGATTAAAGAAAGGCCACTCAGGCTGCTGGATGAAGAACAGATTGGTGAGTTGGGGATGAGGGGACCAACTGGTGACAAGGCTGTTGCCATCTCCACACTAAGAGAGAGCTTGACCTGGACTGAGCTGGAAGGGAGCAAAGAAATCAGATGTGACCATCGAAAATGGTAGAATCACGTAAAGAGGAAGCCAAGGACAGAGCAAGGGAGGAGGTGTGTGGAATTCCAGCAGGTTCCCTCCCAGCTCAGTCCTTCCACAGCTCGTCGTGCGCATCAAACTCCTGTCCTTCGACCCCGTGCCTTCCTCTCACATGCACCACCCTGGCTCCACGCCACCTCTCCTCTCCAGCCTACTCGAGTTCCTCCTCCTCCAAGTCTCCTTTTCATCTCGCTCATCCTCTCCTTTGTCCAATTCCATGCTTTTTCCAGCTGGACAGCACGATGGGAGTCATGGCTTCCAGCCTCTTGCTGCTTGGGAGGAGCTGAAGGACTTTCCTGGGGAGCAGGATGAGGGAGCTTTGGGCTGGGGAGGAGAGAAACCCAGAGACATGAGCTCGAGGGTGGATTTAGTGCAGAAATAAAACTAAATTGGTCCTGTTTTGTCACTAAAGTGGTCATTTGGGAAAAGATTTAATGGAGACCCTGGAGAGTTTCACATTCCATAGTCCTAAATTTGGGATTTTAACTTATTTATTTATTTATATTTTTAGTACAAGAGAGAATCTAATTCCTAAGAGGGCAGGAGGGAAGTTGTCCTTCCCCTACTTCTTCCAGGCTACTGCATCCTTCCCAGGGAGTTGGAGAACAGATTTCTGATTTCAGAACCTTCTGGAAAGACAAACGGAGGCTGCAGAGGAACCATAAGGAGTCATTTGTGTGGTTTCCATGTTAATGAGTCCAGGATAATTTATTGATCATGTGCTAGAGGCTCTGCTTGGCGACTTCACATACATTGCATCTCCTCTAACCCTCATATCAACTGTATGAGGTAATTATAATTATAATGCTCACTTTAGAGATGAGGAAACTGGGCTTTGTGGGATGAAGAAGCTTCCCCAGGTTTCACAAACAGGCAAGCTCTGCACGAGTCCTCAGCTCACGGCCCTCCCTGTCTGCCATGCACTCTCCCACTGCTGAGCTACCACTGTTTAAAAATAAAAGTAAAGCAATAGTAACTCACATTAGCCTAACGTATAATCCTACATTTTTGCTTCCTCTCTTCTAAAATATTACACATGGATCTCATTCTACGGACCTTGCCCTCAAACAGAGAGTTGAAGATGTTTTCCACAGAATTTTGATAGTTTTCTCCAGATGAAAAATATTTGGTGTCCTGAAAAGTTTGTTTGTTTTTGAAGACAGCAGTTTTCACTAACCCTGTCTTTTAGCCCTTTACCAAGAGAGCGTCTCTGGGAAACCCACCATAGGAGGGATGTGTTAGAATCACGCACATTTCCCAGGACCTTCAGAAGGGGCAGAGGTTCTGGAAGGGAATCCCCTACTCTCTGCCCAGATGGGGATCCGGAGCTGGCTGGAGGGACCGTGGACGGAAATGTGAACAGGCAGGGGAGTCTGAAGCGGAGTGTAGAAGGTAAGAGGTGAGAGGGGCGTTGCTGCAAAGCAAAAACTAAAAATATGGGAGGGCTTTGGGGCAGTGGTGGGCAGGAGCTGGAAGGACCTCAAGTAGAGTATTAGTGAAAACCTGGAGCGACAAAGAGACTGTTAGCAGAAGCCTGATGTCTTTCAAGAAGGCTGTCTGTCAGGGATTAAAGAAGAGTAAGAAAAATGTTGCTGGAAAGTAGAGAGAAGAGGATCCATTATGAAGTAAAAGAAATTCAGCAGCCCTCTGGCCTGCAGTAATGTGGAAAATAGAAAATTTACCTAATGAACTGGGTGATCTTGCTAAGGAGACTTCCAGGCAGGGCGAAAGGTGGTCCTGCCTTCTTCTTGCTGCTTATACTAAAATATGAGGGGAGAGGGATAAGCTCAAGAAAAAAAAAAAAAAGTTAAATATAAAGGATGCAGAATCTGCAGAGTTTGAAGATCCCCTGCCTCTCCAGATAGACAGCAGTGAACGGTAAATAAGGAAATGGCTCTGGACAAAAATAAAATTTGGGGGATGGTCAGGGGAACATGGTCTAAAGATGAAATGAAACGTGTGACTAGGAAATCCTTGGTTAAGACCTTGGAAAGATGTAAGATAATACCTTAGCAAACTGTTTAGTCAAAACAAAACAGAAATAACAATAAGAAAACAGGGCCTATAGAATCCTGCGCAGCTTCAACAAAAGCCCACGGTAGAGAATAGATTATCTCAAGGAGATTTGGGGGTGTGACTTTTTTCCTAATGTGTGAACCACAGTAAGACTTACAGGAGAGTCCCAAAAGTTTTAAGAGAATGTTAAAAGCAGAAACGCCACTAGCTTCAACTAACAGCGTAAAATATACAACAGATTTTGAAGACTTAGTGTGAAAAAAAAGTAAAATATCTCATTTATTTTTCATATTGATTACATGTTGAAATGATGTTTTAGTTGTACTGGGTTAAATAAAAATATTTAACTTAATTTGACTTATTTCTTTTTAATGGTTCTAATGTGGCTAGTAGAAACTTTAAAATCACATAGGTGGCTTGCATATATTTCTACCAAACAGAGCTGCTCTAGAACTTAGCACAGGGCCTAGCACATATGTGATCTGAAATGAAATGAAACTAAATTTGTTCTCCTTTTCAAGCATTCTTAGTTGCTTAGCATAAATGATCAAGACAGTTATCCAAAAGACATTTCCAGATATTATTTCTGTAAATAAAAATCTCCATGTCTCTCTCCCTTATACCCTTCTCTGGATTATGACAATCTCTCAAGTGCAGTGAGATGGTTGGTCACTCAAGGAGAAAACGCAGCTTATCAACTTTGGGTCTTTTCTGTGGACATTGAAAGTGATTCCAAATTCTAAATTGTCTAAACTCTAAATTCTTTCCAAGGGCTTACCATGGATTCCAAGTTTATATCCATAGGAAAATACAGCGTCGATCAGAGTAAGGAAGTAATAATTTTCTGTTAAATGAAATAAAGCTCTGAGCTTGAATTAGGAATATGAGGGAAAATAGTGATTCGGGAAAAAATTTTAGGCTCCTATTTGCTGAATCACTTGGGAGAAGAAATCTCACGTGGGTTCCATTTCAGGATTTCAGAAAGCTGAGACTACTGGGATGAGGGAGCAAAGCTCGGCAGTTGGACAGGATGATAACTTCACATTCATTTTCTAGTTCTCCTACCCACATTTTCCACACATAACTTTTGCCCAACACAGAATTCTGTTGGCCAGAATGCGCCCTACCACGCCAATCACTGCACCAGGTGAGAGTGGGCTTTTGGGGATATCACTGGCCAGGGCTTTGGGGGAGGGGGTCCCAGGAGGAACTGGGCGTAGATGGGTGCCAGAGAAGGCAGTAGCTTCAGGGTATTTGTTGCCTTGTTCAATTACTTGTTAGAATGGATTTAGTTTCTCGCCCCTCAAAAAGAAATACAGATTTGAGACGAATTTTAAGTGTTTTTAAAACAAAAATGCTACTCAGCTGAATTTTCGTTTTTGCCATAGCTTTGCAACTAAGCTGGAGGACGAGAGAGCGCAAGTAACTCTCAGCAGCATGAAAACTGCTTAGTTTCTTCCATGTTACAGAGCCTTCATTCTGTTCCTGAGGAAGAGACAGTGTCTTGAAGGATTCCAGAAACGTTGGACACTCAGGCAAATGTTTTTGCTCGCACAGCATACCATTCAGTGCCATTTTTCTTGATAAATTATCTTCTTGTCAAAAAGTAACCCTTCTCCTGAGATAGAATCGTCTTTGATAGAAAGATAGAACTGGGTATTTATAGATGTTAAAGAATGCAAATGTACTAGAGCTTGAAGTAATTAAGCTTTTTCCATCATTTTAAACTTTTCTAAAAAGAAATAGAGCTTATGCTAACATCCTCCCCCATTCTTTTTTGAAGAATACCATGAAATTGAGAAAGAAAGTGAGACTATTTGTACTGTCTTTCTTTAATAGTTGTAAAAGCCACACTTTTCCAAAAGGTATATTGGAATATCTTAATTGGCTTCATGCAGAGTTAGCTTAATAGCTATGATACAAAAAAAAACTTCATGGAAAAAATGTGTTCATTGCTTTCTCCATATTTCTAAATGCAGTGGATAAATATAGTGCATTAAGGCTGCACAGAGTGGACACTTAGATAAACAGCAATTGAACATGGAGGTAACAATACGACAATAAGCAACATGTACTGTGTGTTTACTGTCTTGCACATCATACGATTCATCCATTCACTCTGTACACATGTATTGAGTACATACTTTGTGCCAGGTTCTTTGCTAACTTACAAGAATACGGATATGACTAAGACAGTGTCTGTCTTTAGGCAGCTCTCAGCCTAGCCGGGGAGATTTTAGGTACCAAAATCCACAATTGGATCACATAAGCAGTATGCAAAAATGGAGTACAGAAAAATACAGAATGCACTGTGCAATACAGTTTTCCCTCCGTATTTCTGAAGGATTGGTTCCAGGACCCCTGCAGATACCAAAATCTGTGAATGCTCAAGTCCCTTATATAAAATGGCACAGTATTTTGCATACAACTTATACACATCCTCCTGTATAATGTACATCATCTCTCGATCACTCATAATACCTAACATAATGTAAATGCTAAGTAAATAGTTGTTATATTGTATTTGTGTGTGTGTTATTTTTTATTGTTGTATTGTTATTTTTTATTTATATTGTTGGGTTTTTTCCCAAATATTTTCATTTTTTTAAATTCAAAGCATGAGTTTATTTTTGATTTGATAATAAGATGAGTTAAAATAACATCTTGTATATGTAAGAAACAATACAAAGCACTCTCTATGTTAGCTCAATTAGTACACCCGGTTGAATTCAACAGCTGGCTGAACGCATAGATGTGGAACCCACAGATTTGGTGGATTAACTGTAATCTTTGCATAGAGTAAGAATAAATAACAACCTGTGGGATCCGGAGCCAACTTCCCAGTTGAAATGATTTTTGATCAAGATCTTGAAGATTACAGGTGTGGCAAGAGAGCTGTCCTGGCAGAGGGAACAGCATATGTCAATACATAGAAGAATAAAAGCATGTGCTGTGTGCAGGAAACAGGAGGTAACTTGATGTGAGTGGAGTGTAGAGTGTCTGGCAGTGGAGTGGGAAGTGGATTTCAGTTGTGAAAGATCTTGCATGCCAGCCTACAGAGTTTATATTTTAATTTTTAGGAAAAAAAAATTATATAAAATGGACCTCCAGTCAAGTTGGCTCTCTTTAACTGTGCACTTCTACATATCCCTTGTGCTCTAAGTACAAAGTAAAGAAAGACGGAGTGTAAAAAGATATAGCCAAACTCAAAAGTAAGAAAAAACTTCTTTATGATCACTGCAAAGCAGTGAGTAGGGATGAAGCCATGGGCTTGCAGGGCTCTGGGCCCAAACCAGGCAGCAATGGAAAGGAGCCTGGCTCTTCTAGGGTCACAGAGACTAAGTATCAATACAAGACATGATAGAACCAGGCTAACTATCCAAAACCAGGGTCTGGCTCTCTCAGAAGCTATGGAACTAGGGAGATCTAAAACTCAGACTTCTAACCAGAAACTGATTAGAAGTTCAAAGCTGAAATAAAGTCATCTGATGCAAAGCCAGTGCTGTGACTGGCTCTGTAATAGCTTCAATGACACTGTGGGGCAGGAGCCCCAGAAAACTTTCACAAGACCTGACCATGGACCGAGGGTACAGGGTGCTGGGTGACAGCTTCCACAAGATTTCTCAACCACAGTGAGAACAAAACAAATGAAACAAAACAGAATGCCTCCCATCAAAATGAGCCTGCAAACCTTCCAAAATATATGTAGAAAACAAATGCTAAGAAAGACAACAAAATAATTCACTCCAGTTGAAAACAATTTTATTAAGTAGTCTGACAAAAACTTAAACAGTAAGTTTAAGATAATTAAAGACATGAAAAAGGATTAGATGCATTAAAAATGAACAAAAATTGTGAAAAAAAACAGGGAGAAATTGAATAAAATAGACAGTATATCAATTGCATTTGGCTGCATCACACGCCACTCCAAAACACAGTTGCTTAAAAATCACACCTGTATTATTTTTTATGATTCTGTGTGTTGTCTGGACAGTTATGATAGGAGCTGGCTTGGCAGGTGCTTGTGGTCCAGGATGACCTCACTTACATGTCTGGGGCCATTGGGACAGCTAGTGTCTCTCTCTTTGTGGCCTTTCATCCTCTAGAAGGCTAGCCCAGGCTTGTCTACATGGTGGTAGAAGGGCTTCCTGTAACCAAAAAAGGGCAAGCTCCAATGCACAGGCACATCTCAATCCTCTGTTTGAATCATATTTTCCAATGGCCACTAGCCAAAGCAAGTTGTACAGACAAGACCCAATTTAAGGATGGAGAATATATATGACCAGGAAGAGAATAACAACCCTGAAAAAGTTTACGTTTACTAGTAAAAGAGAGTGTATGACTGTTAATTATTTAAGAATAACAACACTGAAAAAGTTTACGTAAAAGAGAGTGTATGACTGTTAATTATTTAAGAATAACAACACTGAAAAAGTTTACGTAAAAGAGAGTGTATGACTGTTAATTATTTAAGAATAGAATAATTATTTAAAGAATAGAAACGCACACTACAGATTCAAATCCAGTCAGAGAAAAAAAGTAACCATAAAGACTACCAATCCAAAGGCACAGAGGAAAACAGAAGAAAAAAAAAAAGGCAAAGAAAAAACATAATAAACAGAAAAGACAAAAGAAGGTAATAACTTACAATACTTGCATATTGATTAAAGCCAACAACTGAAAGCAGAGATTATCAAAATGAATAAAAGAGAAAAAGAGAACCAACTATATGCAATTAACAAGAAATACACACTTAAAATAATACCAATATGAAAGGTTGGAAATAAAAGGTGAGGGGAAAAAAGATCATTCAAATTCTAAAATATTGAGCAGTAATATTAATATTTGACAAAATGGAATTTATGACAGAAAGAACAAATAGGGAAAAAGAGAGACATTACATAGTAATAAAATGAACCATCCTCCAAGATGTGTAGCAATCGTGACCTTGCATGTACCTAACAACATGGTTTCAAATCATATGAAAGCTGAAAAATGATAATTTTAGTTTATCCACATAGTAGGAGATTTTTAACATTCCTCTAGCAGAAAATGATGAAACAAATAGACAAAAACAAAAAACGAACAAAAGAAACCTTGTAAGAATATTTAAGGAAAGTATCTGTAAGTTTATCTAATAGTTTTTTTTTAATTAATAGCACCCAATAAATAAAGATTATAATTTTTACATGTTAGGAAAATTACAAAGTTTGTCTTATCACAAAGATTATTTAAATTTTTAAATAATTCCCATCATACATATTTTTTTTGATTACTATGCAATTAGTCTAGACATCTACAAGCAAAAGCGAGAGTTTGCAAAACAAAAAAGAAAAAAATGCATGTTTGGAAATAATAAAGTACCTTTCTAGTTAAGTTTTGGGTTCAAGAGAAAATCATAAGAAAAAGTTCAAAATATTTTAAACTAAATGAAAATAAAAGGGTCATGTAAAAACATGTGATGCAGTTGAAGTGGAATTAAAAGGTGAAATTAGAACCTAAGATTTACTTATAAACAAAAAGAAGATAATAAGTAAATGAATTTGCAATGAATTCAAAAATCAAAGGAAAAAACAAAATACAGAAGTAGACCAAGAAGAGTAGAAGAAAGGAAATAATAAACATAAAGCAGAAGTCAGTGAATTAGAAAACAAGAGATAATAAAAGGTTAATAAAATTTGAGTTTTTGAATAAAAGAAAAGTTTCTAGCAAGGCTAATGCAGAAAAAAGGCAAAAATAAACAATATTGAGAACAAAAAAGGGAACAGATCCACACCACATTAGAATACAGATTAAACAAATATAAGACAAAATGGATAAATTTATGATAATAAATTAAAAAATTCAGAGGAAAGGATTGAGGTTTCTTTTACAAGGAAGAAGTGGAAAATAAATACTGGGATGAAATTAGCAGCCTCAGCCACACTTTCCAGTCCTAGTTCATTAAGAGTTTTTTAAAAATCATAACTCAGTGATAAATTCTATTGAATGCTTTTGCTTCATCTCTTGAGGAAAGTATATGTTTTTCTACCTCTACTATTAAGATGATGGAACAAAATGATGATAGGATCCTGGATCTCTGAGACTATGGCACACTATTTATGTCCTGAACTAACTACTTCTGGATATTTTGAGTTTAAAAAATAAGTTCCTATCTTGTATAATCTACTGGTATTTTGTCTTTTTGTGTTACTTGCAGCCAAGCCTAATCATAACTGATAAAGAAACACCTTAACCTAATAAAAAACATTTATAAAAATATATTACACAACCACTCATAATGGCAATGTATTATGAACAGTGCCCGCTGGAGTTGGGCTATGAAAAAGCCCTGAAAGATGAAAGTTAATAAATACTCCTATCAAGTGAGGAGGAAACAGAGCTGCTCACTATAACTGCTCCTTTTCAATGCTATACCTGAAGTCTTAGTTATTGTGATAAGACAAGAAAAATAAAAAATAAAATAATTTAAAAGCAAAAGAAAAACTGTCCTTATTTGCAAATGATGATAGTCCGTAAGAGACGTTACAAACTGTTGGAATTAATAAGTGATTACTAACCTGGATATAAGACCAACAAAGAAATCAATAGCCTACCTAATCACCAGTAACGGACAGTTAGAAATGTAACTTTTAAAAATGTTTTATTCAGAAAAATGCATAAGACGCTTGTGGAGGAAATGATAAAGTATTACTGCAGGAAATGAAAAAAGATCCGGTATACTAATTACGGTGTGTTTACATGCAAGTAACAGATACCCAACAAGAAATGTCTTCAAAGAATACTTATATTTTACATAAGAAGTCCAGCACGGGCAGGTCCAGGGTTGGTTAATTCTGCAACTCAAAGTTGCCGTCAAACACTCAGGTTCTTTCCATGGCTCCTGAAACATCTCCAGCTGGCTTTTATCCTCAGATTTGTTTTCTCACAGTGTGCAGGGTGGATGTCTTAGTGTACAGTCCTCTTCACATGGCCCGATTCTGAAGAAAGTAAAAGAAACACCTCTTTACACAGCTACTTTTATCAAAATTTCTCATAAAACAGTAGTTCATGTCTCTTTTCCCAGGGCTGAGAGGTGAAGCCCTGCTCATCAGCAAGGGAGGATGGGAAAGAATCTTATTTCCAGTCTCTATCATGCGAAGCACCCTCTGCAGATAAGAAACGGGGTGAAGTGGGGCAGATTGCTGATGAGTAGGCACTCAACAGGCTCTGCCACACCCAAATAGATGGGTCCTTATGTTGTCAGCTGTCCCCCAATTTTAACCTGTGGATTCAGTGCAATTGCAATTAAAATCAAAATGAGTTTGTTTTTTTTTCCCCCAGGAAGTTGAAAAGCTCATCCTAAAATTAATATGGAAGGTCAAAGAGCTGAGAATAGCTAAGACAATTTTGAAGGAAAAAAATTGGGGCCCTTGCCCTACCAGAGATCAAAACACTTTATAAAGTCATAATAACTAAGATGATATGGCTTTGGCACAGGAGCCATAGACTAATCAAAGAAGATAGAGTCCAGACACAGGCCCATACATGTTTGGAAATTTGATATATGACAGAGGTGACATTATTTCACTCCTTAGGTCAGTGTTGCTGTTTCTCAGACAATGATGACAACAAAACCTGTGGCCCCTTTGATGAAAATAAAAGTCCCATGCACTCCTCTGCACCCTTAAAATAATGTGCTCTCATAAAAGGGTCTCTCCCAAGCAAGAAATATGTTTATGAACCAATTGCTCTAATTTTTCCTTTCAGATAATGTCTTATTGCTTCTGCTGCTTCTAGCCGTACTTTTCTTCCTCCCAAGATTCTGAAATGTGCACCACTCTCTTCTCCCCAGATCCTCCCTGCTGGCTTAACAGTCACTGTGGGAGGCAATGGAAAGCCAAAGAAGAATTTATAACAGGGGGCTGGCATGATCAGATCTGCATTTTAGAGATCATTGAACAGAAAGAGGATAGGGTGTAAGACAAAGATATCATATTTTTTTCCCCAGGAACCCATGTGGGAAGAGCAGCATCGCGTTGTGGGAAGTGCAGGGAACTGGAAGTGGAGGACTGAGCTCTGTCACTTTAGCACTTTGGGCCTCAATTTTCTCCCCTTTAAAAGTGGGTTGATGTCAACACCTACTTCACAAAAAAAGCAAAGCTGTTACAGGAATTAAATTATAAAGGCTGTATGAAAAAATGCTTTGTTGACAGTGAAAAGTGAGCCAATACAGAGTACCTGCAAAGATGTACAAAAGTGCTGCAAAAAGTTGGTGGGAAAATAGAATTAAAAGATAATGCAAATCTTTCTGTGAACTTTTTGAAGTACCCTTGTATATTATATCTCTGAGCTACAATGCTTACTCTAGTGGTAAATTTAATGACATCAACTCCTTTGTCCTAACCTGCCATAAATTTTTTCTATAAGTGAGGTCAAAGGAGGACAGTTTGATAATTGAGAAACAAACACCAAATCTTCCAGTTGGAAGGCATCTTAGAGGTTATTCTTTTAGTCTCCCACTCAATGTAGGAATCGTCTACAAATTCCCAACCCAAGTGGCTCTCTCATCTATGCTAAGCTTGAGGATTGGTGGGCAGCAGGAATTGCTATAAATGGCTGAAATCAGACTCCCTCCAACCTCTTTCCACTTGTCTTAGCTCAACTTTCTGGAGCCACACAAAACTAATTCACTCCCTTTCCCATTTGTCAACTTTTCGAGAGATTGAAGACAGCTATCAAGGTTCTCTAAGTTTGCCCTTCTCTGGAATAAACATTCTTCGTTTTTTGAACTGCCCCTCTCATGACATAATTTCTAAGACCCTTCACTAACCTGGCTGGCCTCCCTGGATTGCTCACTACTTTGTCAGTATCCTCCTTAAAATCTGGCGCCACCTTCCTGCCTCTAAATGGAAACAGTGTAAATGTCCAAGAGTGAGTCAATTAGAACAAATTAAGACATAGTCATATTGTAATGTATTGTGCAATGATTAAAACTCTGTTTTCAAAGTATATATAAAGGCTTGGGGAAATAATTCACAATGTAATGTTAATTTTTAAAAAAATACTTAGAATATAAACTCTACATAAACCACTCAAGGAGGCACACAAAAAGGATTTGAATTACACCAAAATGATAACAGTAGTTAGCTCTAAATAGTAAGATAATTTTTGTTTTCTTCTTCATACCTTTCTTTTTAAAAAATTTGTTTATTATTTTTTTTTACATTCTAAGATGATGTTGTGGAGGAGGGGAGGGCTGGGGGAGGGGTATGGACATGGGGGTGGAGGGCAGGGCTGGCTCATGGCCGGCTTCTTTGCTGACCTGGTTGTGGAGGGCAGTGGGGTGTGGCTGAGGCCCTTGGCCCCCCTCCCACCTCAGCTCGGAAGCCTGCAGGGCCTCTGGTAGCAGCTTGGTCATCACCGGGCTGGATGCGGATGTCAGGGGGGCGTAGCTGAGGCACTCAAGCTCTCCTCACCCTGGCTCAGGGGCCTGGGGGGCTTCCAGCTCTTCTATATTTTATAGGTGTTCTTTGGTGGTGTTAGACCTTTACTGGTTAATATCAGAACTTTGTCTCTGATCTTTGGGTATTTTGTTTTTTCTTTCAGTTCTGTGTTGGATTAGTCACTGTTCTCACCACATAAACTCTGCACTGGAACTAATTTGTTGTCCTTTGCTTACTTCTTAAATGGGGGAACTTCCTATGGGAACCAGCACTTGAGCTTTGTGGTTGAGCTAAATTGCTGCTTTGCTTCTGATTTTCTGGGGAAGGCTTTTTGTGCAGCTCAGGTTTTAACTGTTAACCTTGTAAGCACTTCCAGGTCTTGTGAGGTCTGGTACACCTTGGTTGTGTGAAAACTCTGGTCTGGGCCTCAGTCTTTCCAGCAAACTGCACCATCTGCAGTTCTTTATTCCTGACCAGTCTCCACTGAGTGGGCCTGTGCTGATTGGAGGGCAGATCCGCTGTCCTTGCTGTGCCCCAGTGTTCCCCTGGTGGGCCTATCTCTCCCACTGCCCGCACTCCAAACACTTCCCTTGGGGCAGGCTCTTACAATGCACTAGTCCCTTACAATGACTTACCTGCCTCTGAGTGGCTCCTTTTCTTCAGTTGTCTGTGGCACCTCTCTCCTATGTGGGTCCACAGGAACTCTGTTAGTGTTCTTGCTGGCCTGGGGGCCACCAAGGCCCTCTTCTCCCCTTCCACCTCCAAGCAACCTCATATGAAGGGCATAGCTGCAGCTTTTGCCAGCTCTTGCTCCAAGTGCTCAGGAGCTCCAGCTTGACGTGGCTGGGGCTCGAAATGTACAGAGTGGTCCCTTCTTTCTCTCATTGTGGCTTCTTCCACCTTCATACACTCCATAGGTCCCCTGACCTCTAGCAGCCCCAGCTTGGGAGCCTTTGCTTTCTAATGGTTGAAAATCGTTTGATTGTGTGGCAGGGTGATGCTGGGGACCGTCTTTTCCACCATCTTGATTCTCTGCCCACTCCTTCATACCTTTCTGCATTTCTAAGTTTTCTGTGATGAATATAATCTGCTTCTATAATTAACAAAAATACAAAGGCCCACAAAGTTTAATGTGAAGGAGAAACATGGTACCCAGAAGGAGCCCCGGTGCTCTGATGCAGGCAGCCCAGCACCTTCTGCAGCCTTCTCTGCCTGGTACACTTCCCCACATGCCGCCCACCGAACCTGAGCTTTTCTGTAGCTCTATCAGAATTTTGGTGCTTATATTGAGCTTTTTGTTAACTAAAATCCTCAACACTTTTCACAGTAACAATTGTCAATAGTTTGAATAACTGAGTTTTTTTGAAACCAAAGTGAAGAACCTTCCTTTTCCCCAATTAAATTCCACTGTGTTTATTTCGGCTCCTTGCTCAGGCAAACCATATCCTGTTTCTGTCATGCAGCATATGACTTGTATTTCTTCATTTTATGTCAGCCCACATTTATATGTCGGCATATCTTTCATGTCATTGAAAGATTTTTTTTAATGGAACAGGGCCATAAACAAGGACCAGTGGCATCTTGCTCTAGACCTCTCTTTGGGTTGACTTATCTGCTTCAGTCAGTGCTTTCTGGATATAATGATTGACCAGATGTACCTTCAGCCTGCTGTAGAGCATCCGCTCCCTAACTGTTCATCTTATCATGAAATATTTTGTCAAAAGCCTCTAGGACAATCTTGTGAGTTTTGATAACCTTTCAAAAAAAGGAAAAATATGAAATAATGTTCATATGACGTGGTTTGTTCTACATAACTTGTGCTGGCTTCTTGAGATTACCACTTCCTTTTCAAAGCGATTACAATCTGACTGTTTAATAACACAGGTTAGAGTTTGCTGGGGATCAAAGTTAAACTCAACAGTGCAACATTTCCCAAATTTACATATTCCCCTTTTGACAGCTCGGGATAGCTGCCCATCACTAATCCTTTGGCGTCACTCCTGAGATCCCGGAAAGATTGCTGACAATGCTTCTGTGATTAAATCTACAAGTTCTATCAGTCCCCTGGGATGCAATTTGTCAGGGCCTGGAGACCTGAGCTTATTTGGAGAAGCCAGGTATTCATTTTCTAAGGCGCTTCACACCTAGGGCTGCAATTCCCTCTTAACCGTGTTTATACTACCCTTTCTAGTTTGAAGATCATTCCCAGAGATAGGGAAGATGGAAGCTGAGTAGGAGTTGAGTAATTCTGCTTTGTATCTGTCATCTGCTAGCATTACACCACCTGCCCCAAGCACTGGACCTGGCCGTTCCCTATTCTTCCTGCTCAGAAATACTTGAACAAAGCTCTTTTTACTGTTCCTGAGCATTTTTTGCAAGTCTCAGCTCATTCTGAGCCCCAGCCTTGCTAACACTATGGCTACAAGCCTGTGACACTCGGCTTTTCTTCTCTGGTCATGTGCTCTCTTTCCCACTTTTGTAAAGGTTCTTTGAAAACCTGAGAGTGCTGGAGGGTTTCCCCTGCTGGCTCTGGGTGTTTCTTTTGCTTCCTAGTCAGAATCACTGGAGACCATAGTGTCTGAATTTAATTCTGGAAAGAATTGTTGCTTTAATACCTCCTCTTCTTATCCTTCCTTTGAAAAACAAAACAACAACAAAATAAAACAAGACAGTACAATGACATCAACAACCCCCTCAAAACAACAACAATTCTCTGGGCTTGTTTCATATCACAGCTGCAAATGAGGTCTGATTAGCAACTGGTATTTTGCATTTAGGCTCAACATGATAAATTTTCCTAGAAAAACATATGACAAATGGTAAAAAGAATTGCTTAACTTGCTTTAAATAAGCATGTGGAGGAAGCATTCTTTCCAGAGTTTCTTGAAGGTCATTTTCCAGGGGAATAATAAGGCTGAATTGAGTGCAAGGGACATATCTTTGATTTTTGTAGCCTTTGCTCCCTTCTTTTCCATATGGCAGAAGGCTTTCTCTTGAAAACCAGGAAAAACAATGGAGCAACAGCATGGCCTAAGGCATTGCAAACTCAAATATCTAGCAGGACCAAGTAGGGAATATAAATGAGGGAAGAAGTGGGGATTACCGTGGGGATTACAGCAACCAGAGAGGGCAGGCTCTCTCCAAGGGGATCACCACTACTTGGTTTGGCCAAGGATTGCCATGGGCGCAATGTGGGTCCAGAGATTTTTAAATGAAGCTGGAAATATAGAATTTTATGTAAAATCTCCTGAACTATACATTTTGTCAATAAATTCAAATTTTTATATCTGCTGTGTGGGCTAAGAAACACATCTCGGCTGAATGGTCTTACAAGATGCTTACCAACTGCCTGTCAGGTAGACAGGAGAGTATGCCTGGTACAATCGCACCACCTGGCTTTGACTCCTGGCTCTACCCATTGGATAAGGAACAAAGTTATTTCAAGTCCCTTAACCTAAACTTCATTTGCTCCATCTCTAAAACTGAGGCACGATAGAACAGGGACATGCCCCAGGGACACTGTTCATAAATATTCAGACTGGATCAGCACTCCCCACCTCTTTGCCTGGCAGTTAATGGACCCATAATGCACTGACAACAACTTAACCACCCTACCAATCAGCATGCTACACCTAGAACTTGGCAGATTACAAAAAACCTCTGCACCTGCGCACTAGGAGGAACAGAAGTACAGACCACCGTCATACAATCTTCCACCCGTGACACTAGACTGGAAAGGACAAAGTTAAGGGAAAGTGACTCAAGTGCACACGACCAGAAATTCAGGAACTCAGGGACGCGTGACAGGAAGCTGATGAATAGGCCTTAATTACCCTAGATCCTCCCCCACGGCCGAAAATCCCTCCCCTTAGTTAGGATAGAGAAACACCCCCACCCCAGAACAGCATATAAACCCTCCCCTTAGGAATCCACAGGTGGTCCTCATTTTTGAGGCTGCCCCTGCACACTCTGGAGTGTGTGTTTGCATCACAATAAAGTCCAATTGTGTGAACATTCCATCTGTCTATCCCCTTCCTTTTCTTCTGCTGAGCAGGTGCTCACCAAGTTGTGGACTTTGATTGGTTCTGTGAAAGGTCCTCCTTATACAGTTCGACCAAGAACCTAAAACCTGCTGACTGGTATCAAAACCAGGACAGTCCTGGGCCAGCCCGTGGCTCACTCGGGAGGGTGCGGGGCTGGTAGCGCCGAGGCCGCGGGTTCGGATCCTACATAGGGATGGCCCATGCGCTCCTGGTGCTGACAACACCGTACCAAGGGTTGCGATCCCTTACCGGTCAAAAAAAAAAAAAAAAAAAAAAATCCAGGACAGTGCTTCCAGGATTAATATGAAGATTAAATGGCATAATGCAGTTGGTACTCAATATTAATTTCCCCTCTTTCTCTAACCTCTGCCCTCTCCTCTCCTTCCTCACTGCACAAATCTCATTTACAGTTCAGGAAGTAGGGAGATGAGTCATGGAGATATTGTGGGGTAGATTCCAGGCAGAAGGGACAGCAAGTGCACAGATCCTGAGGTGGTTCCATGCCCAGCTGCCCAGCAGGGCTGGGGACCAGCAGAGGCCCGCATGGCTGGAGAAGAGTAGACACGAGTAAGGGAGAGAGTGGTCAGAAATGGGTTCGGGCAGGTAGCAGGAGCCCAGGCTGTGGACGGATGTGCAGGTCACTGTGTAAACACTTGGAGTTTTCCTCTAATCGTCATGGGAGGCAGGGGAGTGACATGATCAAATATATATTTGAACAGGATCACTCTAGGAATTCTGTTGAGAATAGGGTGTAGGCACCAAGGTAGAAGGGAGGAGACCAGTTAAGCTATTATATGGTGGCAAGACTAGGGAGGTAACCTTGGAAGTCATTATACTCTGTACATATTTTGAAGGTGAATTGAACAGGATTTGCAGAGGCATCAAAATAGAATATGAGAAAGAGAGACAGAGAGACAGAGAGAGAACTCTAAAGTTTTAAGCCTGAGCAACCAGAAAGATGCCATTAACTCAGACGGGGAAGGCTGTAGGAGGAGCAGGTTTCACCATCAAGATCAGAAGTTCAGTTTTGGGTGCATTCAGATACCTATTAAACATTCAAATAAAGATTGGGAATAGGCAATTGGGTATGTGCATGTATAATTATAAATTTGTAATTATAAAATTAAAACTTTAGATTGGATAAGATCACCAAGTAAGAGAGTATAATTAGGAAAGAGAAGAGGTCCAAGGACTGGGCCCTGGGCATTGTAACAGTAAGAGGTGGGGACATAAGATGAAATCAGCAAAGGAAACTGAAAAGGAGTGTCCAGGAAGGAAGGAGGAAAACCCAAGGAGGGTGGCTTCCCAGAAGCCAAGTGAAGAAAGTGTGCTAAAGAAGAACAGAGTGACCAACTGTGCCAAATGCTGCTGGGGGGGTCTAGCATGATGAGGACTTAGAAATGACCATAGGATGTAGTGGGCAAAAGATTATTGATGGCCTTGATAAGAACGGTTTTGGTGGTGGTGGTATGTACGCTGGGGAGAAAGAGGGAGGGCTGGGTGCTGTGAAGTGCTAATCAGAATGACTTCAGCAGAGAACATAGGAGAAGAGAGATCTGAGATGATGAGTGTAAATGACTATTTAAAGGAGTTTTTCTGAGTAGGGAAGGAGAGAATGGGATGGTAGCTGGAGTAGGAGGTGAGGTTAAGAGAGGTTTCCTGTGTGCGTGTGTTTTAAGATGGGAGCAGGTCTGAATGCTCGTGGGACAGAGCTCTTGCAGAGAGAACTGATGACTCAGGAGAGAGGGGAGAAAGCTAGGACAATGTCTGAGTAAACTTGAGGGGTGGCATCTAGTGTACACGTGGAGAGGGTGGCCTTTGCAAGGGAGAAGGCCAGCTCATCCTGGGTAATGGCATAAAAGAGAGACACAGATAAGTTGGAAAGTGGATTGACAGAAGTCTACACATCAGCCTGTCTCCTCAACAAGCTGAAAATGGAGTATGCAGGCGGGGTAGAACTCAGCAAGCTGGTGCAAAGCCAGTGGAAGGTTGGTAACAGGTTGGTAAGGTTGATCTCTTCTAGTAACTGAATCCAAAAGGATACAAACCATGAGACAGAATACACCTATCACAATTAGAAATGAAGACTGGGAGCTGCCATCAAAGCCGATGGCTAAAAACATGACATCGGATGAACTCCCTGAGACAGACAGCACAGAGAGAGGAGCTGGGCTGGGGGATGAGCCCGGCAGGACCCGCACCAGGGACTTAGGGAGCAGTGCGTGCATGTGAGTGCGTGTACTTGTGTGTGTGTGCATGTATTGGGAGGGGTAGCAGAGACAGAAATAGGGCACTGCTTTGTTCATTCCTCAACTTATTCCCCAAAGAACTGAAGATGACTGAGTGTGCAAAGGAGGACAGGATGTAGAGCATTTCCTGAAGGAAAGAGCCATCAGCATGGGGAGGAAGTCTTAGAAATATCACTGGATTTGGGAAGAAGAGAGTCTCTGGCTTTTGAGAGAGAGCAGGTACAGGTGAGAGTTCGGGCAGATGCCCGATCACAGGGGCTTACAGTGTGATTAAAGGAAGCGGAGGCTGTAGGTGGATGGAAGGTCACACACGCTGAAATAGTGTTCCTGTGACTTGGAAGAAAATCACATGCTGGCTCCAAGGACCAAGTAAACAATCTTACAGGAGTTCTAGTATGACATCAGGAAAGGGACCCATGGAGAGGACAACATCTCGGGGCAGGGCAAGCAACTGTGGGGGCGGCAGTGTCGCCACATGATCCCCAGAGCGTTCCGTCTAGGCTGTCCTCACAGCATAGCTGGAAGCTCCACGTGGCAGGTGGAAGGATGTTTCCAGACCTCTTGTGTGTCCCATAGCCTCCTGGCAAGATAGAACATGACAAGAAATGGGAAAGTGAGATGTATTGTGTCCTAAAACCCCGCACGTCTGTTGGGGTGGGAACTTTCACTGCTTGGAAGACACCATGGGAAGCAGGACATACAGATACTGAGTCTTATGTCGCTTTCCTCATTCCCTTTCTTATTTACTTTCCCCACATGCTTCTAAGTCTGGATGCAAACGCATGTCTCTGAGACATGCTCTAACAGGGTTCTAGTCAACAGGACAAGTCTAGAAGTCTCTTCTTGGGGCAGGTGACTTCAGGGCTGGGCTCTGAACATTCGGAGAATAATAGAGCATCGTGCTCTGGGCTCTAAAACATCCCCCTAGTACCATCTGGTAGAGACCTCTGTGGACACTCAGAGCCAAGCCCTTTATCCACAGCAGAGTAAGACAGCTTCAAACTCCTTCTGCTACTGTTTATTTCACTTATCCTCTTAGATAAGGTCTCATTCAGCCTTCAGAGCTGAAGGACCAGTGAAAATTTTTACTCTGGAAAGAACTTTTATTTTTCTTACGTTTTAAGGATACATGTGTTTTCTTATTAATAAATACATTAATAGACTTAATAAAATATTAAATTTCAGAAAATAAAGTTTAAAAATATTACCTCTCATTTAAGGCAAAAGTCACCTTCAGGTGGTAAAACATATTGCTGAGTACAGGAAATATGCCAGTCATTGTGCCACATACTTGGCATGAATTATCAGATTTAATCTTCAAAACAAATTGAGGAGGTAAGTATTTACTGTCCATATTTTAGAGCTACAGAAAGGGAGGCCCACAGATAGTTGCAGGCCCAAGAGCAAGAGCTGGCAAGTGACAGAACCAGGTCCCATTCCCAATCTGCTCCATCAGGTGCATGTTTCTACACAGCTGGGATCTGATGGTATTTAATGAGTGTTTTTTCACATAGCTGCTTAATCATCACAGCATCGTGGGGAGGAGTTTCCAGCAAGAGAAAGACCTATGGGGAGGCCTCCAGTCCATCCCTTTTCCTCCTGGACTGATGATGCCTCAGTGACAGGGGAGTGTGGACCACCTCTGAAATTCCTCCGCCTCACCGGGCACCTGTGTGGGTGGCAGGAAGCTGAGGCAGAGCGATGGAGCTCAGCTTCCTGCAGGCAGGAGGCAGGATGTGCAGACAGCTCCAGGCTAGGAAAGCAGCCTGGCTCTTGCTTTTGAGCCTAGCTCTCACCAGGCCCCTTACAAGAAGTATGGCCTTGGACGAGGGACTGGACTTCCCTGGGCCTCAGTGTTCTCAGATCCCAGCTCTGCTGCCCAAGCCTCACAGGCATCGCAGCTCTTCTCCCAAGGGATTCAGCAGGGATGTGAGGAGGAAAGGAAACCCACCCAGTCATCTGGAGATGACAAAGCACCAGAGGAGGAGAGATTGGGTGCGGAATCCGTGGTCTAGGCAATGGGCTGGCCTGGAATGTGTAATCAAATGAAGGCTGGGGGTGGGGTGGGGTCAGGGGTTCAAGCATGTGAGGTTAAGGGTGGCTTCACAGGGACAGATTTCCCAGGGGAAGTACTTTCCTGGATTTGAAATGACAAGGTCAGACAACACTCTTTGGGAAAAGGGGGAAACCTGGTGCAGATGGTGTGATTTCTGGATGATAGTTGCTCAAAAGGGAGCCGAGGTGCAGTAGATTCTGTCCCCACGCCTCATGAGCCCAGCAGTGCATGTGGCCAGGCTGCTGTTTCATACCCTCTACCTCTGCTTTCCTGTAACAAGCTCCAGAGTTGTCATTACGTTGAGCAGTTATGAATACTCCCATTTAGTACGAGCTTACTAAACACCCACTTTACTTCTACTTGCCTGGGAAATCTGTGCATATCACCCCCAGCCAGGGCAATGAAAGAGCTGTATGAACACTGTTTCGTAAGCCTGGGACTGACTCGTTAGTCTGTAGCTTTCACCACAACAGTACACGGTTTCACCTTTCAGCTCCTGACTTTTTCCTAGTGATCGCAGACTACCTCGGGGCAGAGGTAGCGAACACAGGAGAAGTTACTGAGCCTCTCCTTGTGAGAATAGAGAGGTGTCAGAACAGAGAGAAGGGTGAGTGTTTGCGGGTGGGCATGCCCCGTGGAACAAAACTGCGCCTCTTCTCCTGCCTTTGGCTCAGTCCTCAGCCCCTGGTCGCGGTGAATACACAAGTCACTGTTAGAGCATTTCTCATACCACACGGTGTTATCTGTTTATATAATTGTCTGTCCTCCAAGCCCAGGAACTTTTTGTGAGCAAGGTCTATATATCTTTTGTGTATTGCTACGTAGCTAATCCTTATGTCCCCAGCAGGGTCTGGTACACAGTAGGTGCTCAGCACATGTTGACAAATGAGTGGCTTACTGTTTTGGCTCTGTTTCTGACATGTTTGGTGAGCTTGTGAGCAGCTGATTTGGGGAAAGACTTTATTTTTTCTGTGTTACCATTTTATCACAAGTCTTTTCTCACAACTATAGTACCGTCATGACAATGTTGTGATTCTAAAAGTGTTCTATTAAGATTACTTATCACAACTTACAATTTGCTAGGAACAATTATTTCACAAATGTTGGGGGAGGAGAGACAACTCTCCCTTTCCATGCAGTGACATATTTATACATCCATGTACAACTGGTATGATATAGGACTAAAAAAAGTAGTGTCTCCGTTGTTAAGAAATGTAACTATACCGCTTATTAGATACAATATAAACCTGGCCTCCACCCCAAGATTTAGGCAGTCTTGGCCAATATAGGAAAGAAAAGACACAAAAGAGTCAGACTTGATGCTGAATCAATTAGTAAATTTGTGTACAGTCAACCATCCGAATTCACGGATCCTGCATCGGTGGATTCAATCAACCGTGGATTGAAAATATTAAAAAACAAAAATAAAAAATAACAATACAACAATTAAAAATAAAACAAATTAGAAAACAACACAGTATAACAACTACAGAGCATTTACGTTGTATTAGGTGGTAAACATAATCTTGAGATGATAGGGGAGGATGTGTGCAGGTTATATGCAAATATTAAGCCATTTTATGTAAGGAACTGGCGCATCCACAGATATTGGTATCCCCAGGGAAAGGAGGAGATCCTGGAACCAATCTCCCACAAATATAAGAGACAACTGCATTCTGCAAGTTTTCTCAATCCCTTATCTGTGGTAGCTTGGAGAGGAAATTGAGCTAGTTTTACCTTCATTATCAATTGTATAATAAAATTATTTTCTTGTCTTAAAATGAAATGTTTTCTAGTATTAGGCTCACCTTTCTATGACTTCTAAGATGAAAAAGAAACTTCCAGGTATTAGATAATTACCTAAATGTTTTGATTAAGAAAAAAACTGATAATGGCTTCCAGTTCATTCTATATTCCTCCAGGGGTTATTGATCACCTCCATGACGGTGCTCAAAATGGGGAAGGGAGGACGATGGGGAGGAGGGAACCCAAGGCATGTAAATCAATAACAATACAATTCAACAACACATCCACACCCAAATGCCAAGAGGCATTGTCACGATGAAGGGTCAGATGATCTGCACTGAATGCATTAGAAATCTAGAGAAAGGAGCACACTGTGACTCAGAGTGGTTAGAAAACACCTCCTGAAAGAGAATTGGTAACTAAATGGGGCCTTAAGGGAGGAGTAGAATCTGACTGAGAGGGGTGGCTGGGGAGATATCCCACCTTAGGTAAGCGACCTTAGCAAAATGACAGCATGTGGAGGCACATTTGGGATGAGTAGCCAGGGCCACCGGATGCACCAGGGAGGAGCAGGAGATGAAGCTGGAATGAAATGCTTGGGCCAATAGTGTGCTCTGAGGGCCACACTAACTTATTGCGATCCTAAACCAAAATACATGTTCAAAACGAAAAAGGGCAGGACAAATTTTATTGAGAGTAAACTGCAAAGCCAGGACAAATGAGAAAAGTTAGCAGGAAAATGTTAGATTACTTGAGACAGAACATAGGCTATCAAACCTTGACAGGACCTTAAAAATTCATCTGGTTCAAATGCTGTATTTCACAGATGGGGAAATTTAGGCTAAAACAAAGTCAAAACCTGCCCACATTCTCTCAGCTAGTAAATGGCAAAGCCAGAGCTAGAAACTAGTGTGGTGTTCTTTTCACCCCCCTTAATAAATTCAAATCTCCAGACTTAGACAAATCACGTCCCAGGTTGCTCAAAGAACTCCCAGAACCATTGTCAATAATCTTTGCAAAAGCATGGGGAATAGGAGAACTGTTAACAGACAAGAGAAGGAGAAAGTTGTCCCTATTTTCAACAGGGGAAAGGGGCATATTATAAAAACTATAAGCCAGTCAGCTTGACAATTATCCCTGGCAGAATTCTAGAACAGAATTTTAAAAAGCTATTTACTCCACAAACATTATTATAATAATAGAAACGAAGGGGGAAATAACCCACAATTTCACCACTTTAACCCATCAACTGAACAGATTATTAAGTAGACTCTTTGTAAGTCTTTAGAAAAGCAGAGATCACTCAGAGCCAACCCCAAAATCTCAGAAACAAAACGTGTCTTCATTTATTCTGTTTTTGATAGGGATATTAGATTAGCAGAAAGAAGAGGCATCAAAACCATACTTGCTCTCAGTGTGGCGTTTGACAAGATCTATCATAATTACCTTGTGATAAGACTCAAATTGGCTGCTAGCTAGTGGGTACAACCATGGGGTAGGAATTACACCTAAAGAGTGCTAATTAGTGCATATATCAGCCTTAAGGGAAGCTCTGATGGTAGGACATGGAGATCTCTTTTTTACCCCTCCGAAACAGTATTTTTGCCTGTGTCTCACAGGAGATACTCATCAGATTTTCATATGACATAGACAAGGAGGGATAGTTAATATGAAGGTTGATAGGATGATATTAATAAAACAAACACTTATTGAGGATTTACAGTGTGCCAGGAATTATGTTAAATATACTTTTTCCACAAAATTATTACATTTAAATCATATCACTCTATGAGGAAAGTAGTAATAGTATCCCCATTTTAGAGATAAGGAAACTGACATGATTTGTCCAAGATGAGGAACAATATTTTGAATCCAGGTATGTCTGGCACCAGAGCCTGAACTAAATGATTTTAAGTAATGTTGACAGACAACAGCTTCTAGCTTAAATCCTCATGACAGCATAGGGCTTGCCGCTTGCATTTTAATTCTAAAAATCAATTGCATTTGCAAGGATGGGGCAGGTCTTGCCTTGTCTACATGAACGACCTTGGGAGTTCTAGTTGACCACAGGCGCCCAAGAGAAAACAGTGTGAAATAATTGTGAAGAAAGTTAACCAAATTTGGCTCCGTTCATAGAAGCATAGTGTTTAAATCAAGGCTACTGACATAGGGTTGCTGGCTATGTGATCAGATCACATTTTGAGATAAGTCAGAGAAAGGTAACCAGGGTAGATGCAGAAACCTTGTCATGTGAAAAATGGTTGCAAGAACTGATGCTGTCTGGGGCTGAGAAGACCTAAGGCATCACATATTTGAGGAGTAGTCACATGAAAAAGGCAGTTTGTCCCACCTTCCTCTAAAAAGAAGAATGGGAATATTTGAGTAGAAGTTATAAAAAGCTGCACTTTGGCTCAGTCTGAGGAAGAGCATCCTAACTCTTGAAACAATTTAGAAATATAGTCAGCTGCTTCTCTGAGTGGTCCATTTGCTGTTACTACGAGAGTTTAAACAGAGTGGGTGACCACTTGTTCATGTCGAGGAAATTACTGTGGGGGTGGGGAGGAAGAGAGGCCATGTAAGATCCTTTCCAAATCCAAAACTCTAAGACTCAGCTTAGATATTAGCTTCAGAACCTACATGGTGGTTATGTTCAAATAGTGAATATATGCACCAAGTGATTTATCAACAGTCCAAATAAGTTCAAACAGTCTGGTTTGTTGGGTAGTAGGAGAGTTCATTTACTTTTAAGCTACCTGAGTTCTTACTAGCATTATTTAACTGGCAAAGACCCATCTCACATCAGAATAACAATTTAAGACTTACCATCTTTGATTACAATGCTGTTAAGTCTCCTGACCACTTACGTCTGTTTTTGACACTACAATAGCTGCAGGATTTATAGTTCTTTTTAAATACCTTTACTCCTCAGCATACATTATATTGCTTTAATTGTTGATCTAGGGCAAAGCAGCATGATTAGATTATTGCTGCTCCGAAAACTATTCTAAAATGTACTTGACAAAAGCTGGTCTTGTCCATCCAGAAACAAAGGAATTCCCTAGCTTATTAGAAAGTTTGTGCTCATGGTTTTTCTGTTTTGTTTTTTTAAAATCAGAGACATTCCTGCCTGTATGCCAGCGCCATCTCGTGTTAGAAATGAGCACATTTTTTAGTCACTAAGAAAATACCTATTTGGGACAATCTGTGAGGGACCACTTCTCCTTTCTGCACCCTAGAATATTTTGGACTGCAAGAAACTCCCAGGGGTCAAATATTTAGTAATCTTATATTATCTAGGCAAGCTTTCCCCAATATCTCTCCCAGAGGTAGAGATTTTTAGTATAATCCCAGAATAAGCATAAATCCTGGAGTCTAGGGCTGAAAGAAATCCTCCCAGGATAAATGAAAACGAAAGAGTTGAACAGGAGGGACCTCACGAGCAATTTCTCCTTTCTATTTTCTTTTAGTTTCACTTTCTTAGAACTCCTGGCATGTTAAAACAAGCAAAGACGTGTGAGTGGAGACTTGCAGAAATGCTCAGAAAGAGCCTCAGGGACTAAGAATGGTCTGAAATGAAAGGATGAGATAAGAAAATGTGTAAATATTCTACCACAGAGGATAGGAATTTATTGTTTTTAGGGCAATGCTTTTTGAGAAGTGGTTGCCAGACAGATCTTGTTCAACCCTAGGCCATTGATAAGACTTAGCTTAAAATCATTCCATATTCAATTCACTGGGCTTTGAAGAGAAGAATATTACATGCGTTCCCGTTCCAGTTTCAGGATTACTTGGAATTTGGGATAATGTTAGGAATCTTCTATCAGATAAACATACTATAAGAGCTAGACAAACATTATTCCAAATTCTGAATGTAGATGGACGGGTTTGGATTAGATGATTGCTAAGATCCTTTTTCTGCTCTGAGAGTTTCTTATTCTGCGATTTGGAGCCATCCACGAGATCAACAAGGCATGCTTTTGTGTAAGGGTGGCCTGGCCCAAAGGGCTCAGGTGATGGCCGGGTAAAGGGCCTCCTTGTCGTTTTAGTTGTACTGATGATTCAAAGCAGGGGGATCTGGACCAGAGATCTGATCATTCATTATTCTCAGCTGCTTCTTGCCCCTTGTGTTCTCTGGTGGTTTGTAGATTTACTTTATATCTTTGTCAAGTCTTATATGTGGCCATTTTTTAGTGTCCTTTGGTATTTGAAAAGTTCCTCAAAGACAGGAACTGTATCTTTCACTTCCTATGTCTCTGGGCCTCTTGGTGCAGATGTGTCTGAGTCTAGCGTCTGATTTGTCTCCTACCACACCAAATCACAAACTTTGAGAGATAGCAGCAATCCTGGAGATCACCTGGTCCAATTATCTCACGTTTTAGATCGGAAACTGAGGCTCCAAAATGGGGTGGGATTTGCTCAATTTCTCACAGCTAGTTAGGGCTAGAGCTTGGGTCAGTCCATGAGTTACCTGACTGTTGTAGACACTAACAGTGTATCCCAATCTCTCTCTCTCTCTTGCAGTGGAAAAGAATGCATGCCCTCCCACCCACCACCAGCTTAGAGCAGCTAGCCACATACAAGAAACTACTCCAAAACCTCGTTATGTGAATATTGCCATCGACTCCATACTTTACATGTTTGTTTTAACCTAAAAATAATATTAGAAAACTTTTTTTCTAATAAAGAAAATTGATTCTAAAGGTATAATGGGAAAGAGTCATTTATTTTCTTTGGCTTAATGCTGTGATTCCTGGAGTCAAAACAAAGTTGTAATTTTGGGTGGAGTGCTTGGGGTTTGAGAATGGGTAACATCTTTCTGAGTGTGGTTCTTTGCACCCTGCAGCTTTGTGAGGGGGGGATAGAGGTCAGAAGGAGGGTACACGAGGGAGGAGAAAGCTAAGATCCTGTCTTTTCGGTTTTTTTTTTTAAATTGGCTTTAGCAGATTTACTGAAGTATAATTCACATACCATACAATTCATCCATTTTAAGTGTATGATTCAATGGTTTTTAGTATAAAGGTGCTGTGTCTTGAGAGAACAGGAAGAGAGCATGAGAAGCCAGGAGCTGGTGATGGTTGTGTTACAAACACATTCCCTCCACACAATGACTTTTGGAGTGGAAAAAATGGTGAAACCTAGTTTTTAAACTCAATTTATGCTCTGTCCTGCCTCTTAGTGATCTGTAGGGCATTATTAATCCACAGAAGCACCGCATCCCCTGACCCTTGAAAAACTGAACTGAAGCTCTGTTCATAGATATTTCCTTGATTTGCTGGACAGAAGCAATGGACTCCTGGGGTTAACTTGCAGAAAAGAGCAGTGCTTGAGTTGATGGGGGAGGGTGACTAAGGCCCAGGGAAACCGTCATAAGTGATGAAGCAGTGAGCAACACCGCTCTTTTTAAAAGAAAGACAGTATCCTAGGAGGGTGCTTGAATCAATCCAGGGCTGAGTAATCAGGGCTGGTATCAGAAGTAGATGGCTTAAAACCACAGTGAGAGATGGCATAAGGTGGCCCTTAGGAGCACAGGCTCTGGAGGCAGGCACCAAGGTTTGGATCCTTGGCCTCGGGTAAGCTAATCAATCTCTTTGTGCCTCAGTTCCCTTATATGTAACATGGGAGTAATAAGAGTAGCCACTTCATAGGGTTGCTGCGAGAATTAAACTTGTTAATATATATGAGTATAAAGTGCTTGTAACAGTGTCAGGCACATACTTGGTGCGAGGTAAGTACAGTATTTGCTAATTATTATACCAGGCTTTGTTCGGTCTGTACGTTTGCCCCATTCCGCCTTCCCCAAACACACTCTCCCCACCCACCATCCACCCCCTTCTTAACACAGCAAGTGTATTGCTGCCTAGGAACTTCACGCCAGCTGTTCCCTCTGCATGGAATATTCTTTGCCTAGTTACGAGTTATCTATTAATCTTACTCCCGTACCTCCTCCAAGTTGTCCTCAAATGTCACCTTTTCAATGAGGACCATCCTGAGTACTCCCGATGTTCCTGCTCTATGTTTTTTTCTGTAGTTCTTACCACCTTAGAATATATTATACAATGTACTTATTTATTACACTATATTATTGTCTGTGTCCCCCACCCCTACCCCAGCCTGCCCACCGCCTAGCATGTAAATTCCACAAGGACAGGGGGTTTTACCTGTTTTGTTCACTAATCTAGCCACAAGGCTAGAGAGAGTGCCTGGAACATGGAGGTCGCCTGCTAAATATTTGTTGAATGAAAAATAGAAGAATAACTCATATCGGATAACCTGTTGTAATTTCATGACACCCCCTGCTCATTTGGAACAGGCTAATCCCACGCGTGTCTGAAGTGACCTAAGTCCAGGCAGTGCACCCTCTGTCTGCCTTTTTACCACCCGAGGCTTTTACTTGCCTCCCTCTCTCCTAATTTGTAAAATTATTTCTTATAGAAGTGTTCTCCTGCTTTCTGCTTTTAACCTCAAAGCTTCTCACACTCTTTTCTGAGTCATTTGTGTCACCCTTTTCTGGATGACTCCTTTTAAGTCTTTTTTTACAATGTGATGACCAAAACCCTCATGTGGCATTCCTAGAAGGAGAGCCCCAGCCAGGAATGTCACTGCTCCGCGTCTTTTCAGAATTCTCCATCCTCTCATTAGGACGGCCACATCTCAGCTGCTGCTTTCGGCTGCTGCTGTGAGCTGAATGTTGATGCCCATCATTGTGCTTAGATAATTTCCCTGAACGGCTAAAACTAATAATCAGTGGTATTTTCAATAGAGCCTTTCCATTTAGTGTGGGTGAGTTATTTAGCACTTCACTTTTTCTAGGTTGAATTTGATTCCTTGTCATGTTTCCTAATTAAGAAGATTTGTGGGATTCGTTTTGATTTTTTGAAAAATTCCTTCCCAAGAATGCTTATCTCGGCTTCAGCGAATGTTTCATTTGCTTATTTCACCTCTTAATTCCTGCCGGGGTTGTTAACGTGTCAGACTTCAACAGCAGCACTGGTTCTGGGGCTGCCTCATTGTTGGCTCTTTTTCAGACCGAGGCTGTGTCTTTATATTCAAGGCCCATCGGCACAAATGCAGCTTTTTCTCCCTCACTCCTTTGGCCCCTTGTCTCCCATTTTGCACTTTCTACTGGTCTCTGGCTTCTCCTTTCTGACTAATCCAGCTTGTCTCCCACTTGTTCCTAGTGTTCCCCCAATTCTGGCTGTAAATGTAGCTTTTAAAAATAAAAACGATTATGATAATAACATTAAGATAACAGGTAATACTGTATCCTGCATAACACACTTATTGGGTTCTTTTGTCTTCATCTATTGTCTTAGAGGAGATTGATCTTTCCTATAATTTCACCTTGTGGCTGTCTTCATTTATTTATGTGTTTTCTCCATCTGATTATTTTCATGTTTTCCAGTGGGAGGTCTCCTCTGCTCCTTTTCTTCTCTCTTCTTTCCTCTTGGGCATTTCCTCCTGACTCTCTTGACATTCAAAGATCTTAAAAAAACTTAAGCAGGTGGGAGGACTGCAATCACTCAGAATCCCTGGGCTGGGTTGAGCATGGCTTATGACATCCCCACCTGAACATAACAGAAAATATGAAAGATAAAGTAAAATGTCATCTTCCTGAGAAAACTAGTGACTGTGGTCAGTATGCATAGTTTCTGCTACTATGACACTTTGCCCAGAACTATGATGGAAAGGGAAACATTCACCACACTGGACTCTATGTAACAGGGAAAATTACAGGCATTACACAGAGAAAACAATCTACTGAAAGACTGTGAGAGGCTGGGCCTCAACGATCGAGCCCATACTTGAGAAAGTCATGGGAGACTGCAGTGAAGTTGTTCTCTATGAGGATATTTTAGAAAGTCCTAGATCTATTACATTTCCTCAGCAAAATAAGAGGTGGATTATCATTAGTTACAAACCCAAATATCTAAAAGGGCTCAGGTAGGTTATTTAAATGAGGCGGAGAGCCCATTCCTAGTCTGAAGAAGTCAGCATGGCTTCAGCCAGTTGTTGCCATATAAGAATACAGTGTGAAAGTGAAGCTGGAAAGCCATACTGTGAAATTTCCCAGTTTTACGATAGTGGCCATTTATCAAAAAAATTTTAAATACTCTGTGTGTGCTAAAGCCCATTAACTATCAGTTTGTGACCTTAGGTAGTCCTAAGTCCTACATGATTGTTAATGTACCTTCTGATACTTGCTCTTTATTTATTTATTTATTTATTTTTTTGACCGGTAAGGGGATCACAACCCTCAGCATGGTGTGGTCTGCACCACGCTCAGCCAGTGAGCGCACCGACCATCCCTATACAGGATCTGAACGCGTGGCCTCGGTGTTGCTAGTGCCACACTCTCCCAAGTGAGCCATGGGGCCGACACCGATACTTGCTCTTTAACTCAGTGGTCCTAAATCAGTAAAAATAAGAAAAGAAAAAAAAAATCACTAAAACGTGCTCGGCCATTTACAGTTCCCTTCATATAACTTTGGGATATGGCAGTATACTTTAAAGGCCTGTCAACCCAATATCCAAACCAGTTGTGTTCTCTCCATCCCATTCTCCTACCACCAGCCCAGGCAACCCCAAGGATTCAAGGAAATGAAGTACAGTTCCAACCCCACAAAAAAATCGATGACCTGAACCTAACCTTTCTAGTTAAACTTGCTTTATAAAAATCCACTCCACTTTCAAGGAAGAGCTAATTCCTAAATTCCTTAAATTGCTACTGTTCACTTTTCAAGACTAATATTACTCTGATAACAAAAGTTGTTAAAGACAATCATAAAAATCACCAGCGATAATGGACCAATTTCATTAATTATAAACAAATTTTAATCCTAAATACAAGATTAACAAATTGAACCCAGTATTCAAAAATAATACAACTTGACAAAGCACAGTTTATTTCAGGAATGCAAAGATGGGTTGAACATTAGGAAATCTATTAGCATAATTTATTATATTAATAAGTTAAAGTAAAAAACAGATATGGTAATAGAACATAAGAGACAGTTGATAAAATTTAACATCCTTTCCCAATTAAAAGCTTGTAGTAATTTGGGAATAGAAGGACATTTCTTTAAAGATGATAATGTATTTAAAGAATAGTTAGCACCAACTAGGGACACATGCTTGCCTTACTGGATTAAAGCTCAATGTCCGTTATCTAGTCCTGTATTCTTCAAAAATTTTCTGAAGTTTTGGTCAATACAATCCGAAGAGATAAAACTGCATACTTTGCAGGTGACATGATTGTCTATATAAACATTCAGAAATATGAGCCAACAAGCTATTAGAACTAATAAGACATTTTCACAGTGTAGTAGGTTACAAAATAAACAAAAAAATCAACAGCTTTCTTAAATTACAGCAATGAGAAACATGTTATTCACAAAAGCTATAAAATATTTAGGAACAAACTTCACAAGAATTGTGCAAACCTATGTGAAAAATAATTTTTAATGTATTTACAGATAAAAAGACATGAAGAGATGTGTTCCTAAATGGGAAAACTCATGATTTTGAAAATTTTGAAAAATAAGAGAATTAGGAGAGGAGTGTTTTATATGAAAAATAAATTATATTACAAAGCTATAATAATCATAACAGCATTGCATAGCATAGGAATAAGCAGATAGTTGATAGAATAGATGAGAATGTTCAAAAACGGATATGTATGTATATATATATATACATGCGAATTTAGTTTGTGATTAACTGTGGCACTTCAAAGTAGAGGGGAAAGAATGAATTATTCAATTAATGATACTGGGGCAACTGGTTAACTGTTTGGCAAAAATTTCCACAATCTCTTATTGAACAATTTTATTTATAAGAATTAATTTAAAGGAGGTAAGTAAACAAATGTGAAGATGTTTGTACAAGAATGTTTATTGCAGCATATTATGAAACAGTAAAAAATTAAAAACCACTCAAATGTCTATCACAAATGAATGTGTGTTTGTGTATGTATGTGTGTGTGTAGCATATATACAAACTAAGAAACACCATGAGTCTACTTTAAAATAATGAAATAGATTAATACATATTGGAATGGAAGAATATCCACATCACATTAAGTGAAAAAAATCAGGTTCTAAATCTGTAGGTATTCTTTGATCACATTTTGCTTTTTAAAAAAAATGTGTGGAGGTACAGAAAAGCCCAGAAGAATATATAAGCTGTTTCTTCTTCATTTCCTATGCGTCGATCCTACTTCTTTGTCTGAAAAATTATTCCACCGTCTTGGCTCTCTTTATGCTGGTAAGTTCAGTAGTGCAGCCTTGTGGTCTGAGTTTAAACTTCTTGGGGGAGCTTCCCAGACACTCTACCCTAGGCAAGCATGCGCTCATGGAACCCTGTACCTGCCATACTACCTATAAACCACATGTACCTTTTTATTTTTCTAAACTACTTACTTTTTGCTTTTTTCTCTAGATTCTATACTCCATGAGGGCAGGGACTAGCAGTGTCTAGCAAGTAACCGCCATTATTGAACTCTCACTGTATGCTAAATATTGTGCTAAACGTTTTCAATAATGTCACTACACCCTTTTATCATCATCTCCATTTTGAGGATGAGGAAAATGAGAGTCAGATTATGAAGTCTGTCCCAAATGCCATTGGCCAAGCAGGGACTAATTCTCAGGACTTCTGACTCTTGGCCGCTACACTCACTAGAGTTTTGTAGGAAGGAAATACAACCAGCCCAAGCTTGGGATAACTTGGTTGGCAAGTAGTACGGGCAGGGTGGTTGGGCTAGAAGCTCTTCAACTTCCTTTACCACCCAGACATCCACAAGCCCCGCCTGTGACGACCAGCTCACAAGAGCCCGAGAGACAGTAGCAGGGCGGGGCAAACTTCCGGGGGGTGGGCGGAGCCAGCGCTGATTGGCCGGCTTCGGGCGGAAGTCGGAAGGTTCGGTGGGCTGAAGGCGCTGGTTAGTGACAGGGAGGGGGAGAGAGACAGCCTGAGTAAAGGTTGTCCCTCCGCCCTTTCGCTCCCGGGGACCCTCGGAAAAAACCCACCACCCCGGCCCCGCGGCTAGCCCCTTCTCACGGGCTCTCCCCGCTCGATCTCGCCTCCGTTATGTGGGAAGCGAATCCAGTGAGTAGTCGGGCGGGACGGGGCGGGCCCAGTGGGCGGGGTTGTGAGAATAGGGCGGGTGGGGGCTCCCGGGAATCGCTCCCCCGCCCCAGCGTCAGGCCGGGTGTTGAGTTCCGGGGGCCGAAGGGCCCGGCCCTTGCGGCCTCGCAGTCTCTTCCTTCTGAGCCGTGGAGATGGCCCCTGGGGTTCTTCAACGCTTCATTGCTTTCTTATGACAATTACTTATTTTACTTCCTGTGGTTTCTCCGCCTTTCTCCCTTCGTCCTTTTTTTAAACTTTGTGTTTTGCTTTCTAACTGGAGTTATTGTCTTTGGAACCTGTTAATCTTCCTTTGCCTCAGGTGTACCTGCCAGCCCCACCCACCTAAAGCGAGGGGATGCGACCCCTGTGCCTTGAATGGCCTGAGAGGAACCGTCAGTACTCCTTTTCCTTTCTTGGTGGACAGCCATTTAAAACTTGGGGGATCGAGTGTATGTTCTAAGATGGTGAAGTTCTGAGATGTTTTCTTTCAGTGGACAGGCTGATGATCTGGAACATTTCAGCTCCAAGTCTGTCTCCTTCCTTGTTTGACTCTGGTATTTGCGTTATGTCTGCATGTATTTTTGACTCCTTTGCTTTACACGTTTATTTACAGTGCAGCCCTCGAAGAGTGGGCTCTGTTTGCCGGTAGCGTGCCATTCATCTCTTGTTACAGTTGAAGTCTCCTAATAACACGGTAAATGTCCACTATTTACCACTTAAGAGTTGATGGAGAAAATGGCAGAATCACATTACAGCAAGTTATTCAGCTAAATATGTGAAACTACCCCATATGCTGAGTTAACTGCCTAAATTTACTTTAAAACCCTCAGTTTCCATCCTTGCAGTAACTCCTTTGCTATAATCAGTTCTCCTCCGTCCTCCCCATTTCTGGAATATATTTGCAGATAAGTTAGTTTATCAATAAATTTCCTTATGTTCTTAAGTTATTATCCCGCAGAAACTAGTCTGTTGGTCTGGATTTGGTAGTTGTACATTGTGGTTCCATCCCAGTTCATGGTATAACAGTAGTCATCATCAAAGACTCTTTTGATACATACATATAATGCTCTAATTAAGCCACATTATAGGAAAGTAATTGCTTGCATTTGATTTTAGCAAAAATAACTTAGAATTATGAAAATGTGCTCTTTACTTACATATGTTCATATTTTCAGTTTCACTATCTGCCACTGACAATCTATTTTATATCTATCTATTTGTATCTTTCTATCTCTTATCTGTCTATATCAGTATTGTGCTAGAAAGAGTTCTTTGTTCTCACCGTTTGTTCTCCCTCCTGCATCACACATACATCAGAATTTTCTATTGGATCATTTGTGTGTTTGTGAGAATTCTTTGTAAGGAATGCTCAGTTTACTCTGAAATCACCCTTATGATTTTGCTTGATTTCAGCAGAGCAGGCTGAGTTTTGTTGATAGTGGTGAACCTTTCACATATAATCCCACATTCTTCTTTTGGCCCATAGGCCACCCTAATATGTCTTACCACTACTGTGTTTTATTACCTACTAATCCTATTTTTCTTCCTGTGATCATATGAATGCTGTCAGTAAGCACAGTTTAGTTTTAAAAAATCAACATTCTGCATATGAGTTTCTCTACTAATTTGTTAGTTTCTTTTAATAGGAGGGGCATCTGGATAGTCTGTCTAGCTGTGTTTGAGGAAAAAAAGTTAATTTTAATGTTACTCAAACACAATTAGGAAGATTTTTTAAAAAACCGAAAAAAACCCACAATGCATCCTACAGATAAATGTAGATGACTTTTGCATTGGCCAGCAATTTAAATCACTGTTCACCATTCTCTTCCATTGAATGAGGTAATAAATTCTATTTTGTGAAGGAAGGCCATTGCTAACTGCTTTAATTGAAGAATTCTGCTTAATTTCTCCCTGTATATTTTTGGTAGCATCCATGATCTTAATGTGCCACTGTGACCTGCAGATAGACCTCTTATTCCTCCTACTGCAAAAATACCTATTGCGTGATACTGTGTTCCACTCACAAGTGTTTTGAGGAAATGTTACACTGACCCTAGCCATGGTACTATGCAGAAGCAGCCCATCCTTCCATGTGAAAAGTCTCCATGAAATGGTTAGTGGAAAATCACCACTGAACTTGCAACATTTCCTTGGGGGGAAAACCCCAAACAAGGTAACCAAGGAATTATAAATAAACTTTATCTCAGTTCACAATTTTATTTTAGTTTTCAAGACAGACGTAAGGTCTGTGATGATCCTATTCATACTTTTCACTGACCAGGAATCTTGAAGTAAATATAAGGTTCTTGCCAATGCAGGCCAGATGACAGAAGCAGCAGGCACGTTTTACATGAACTCTTGGTGTTTCTCCATCCACCTGATGGGAGATAGCCTATGACTAATGTTCCTTACTTTAGGAAAGAGGCAGCGTTTGAAGGAAGGAGTTGGAGGGGTTGCCATTCCTGCCTTGACTTTATGTATCCTGACTTTATCCTGCTTTTCTCTGCCTCTTTGTCATTGTCTTATCCCTCTTTGCTGAGACTGGAATAAGATCAGTACTAGATATGAGGAGTTGCAGTTTCTCTCTGTCACACTGATTTGGGGAACTGGAAAATGACAAACACCTGTTCAAGAGTATAAATTGTCTATTGTACTAATAATACCTTACTTTATAGAATGTAATAAACACTTTCAAGATTCTTTCTCATTATATTAACTCATATTATTAGAATAATCTGTTTAGTTAGCTAAGGGAAGTGAAAGTGATTTTCCCAAGATCATACAATGATTAAGCAACAGAATTGTCTTGATACCCATGTCCTCTTTCCACTCCATTCCTTGGTGGTAGCAGTGATAACATTTGCACGAGGGTGCTTCAAAAACTTCATTGAAAGATTTGTATTATCTTTTCATTCTATTTTCCATGAGCTTTTTGAAGTCCCCTCTTATATGAGTGCAGTGTTTTACCTGTGGCAACATCTTTCCCTGTTATTTTATCTTCACAGCTGCTTCTGTTCTCCCCTAGAGCAATGACTCTCTCTCTCCTTTTGCTGCCAGGCTTGTTGAAAGAGCAGTCATACTTTTTGTAGTTCTTACTTATACTCATCTCCTTAAGCTCAGCTTCTACCTCCAACACTACTTGCTAGGCGGTCACCAAGACCCTCTGAATCACCACATACGGTGGCAGCCTATATGCCTTATCCTCTTTTGTCTTTCTGCAACTTTGATGCCATTAGGAGTTTTCCTTAAAATTCTTCCCTTTTGGTTTCCCTGGAACTGAACTGCTATGGATTTTTTTCTATGATTTTTCCTTGTGTTATAATCTTGAGTTAGCTGTACTGCCTTATTCTGCTTCTGAAATGTTCAACCTTTAATCTTTTTTTGTTTTTTTCTCTCAGCACGTCCGTTTTTGGTGAGCTCCAAGGCTTTAAATATTACTCTAGTGAATGTGTGCCTGCCAGATGTACATCCTTGTTTCTGACCCCTCTCCTGAGCTAGGTGGCAGACAGCTCCACTGGTTGTCCTTCTGATAGTTCAAACATAGTATGTGTAAACCAAACTTAGCAAATATTTAGTAAGTATCTACTATATGTAAAATAAACACCATTCAAGACATTAGGGAGGGGGAATACAAATATGAATCAAATCAGAGCCTGCTGCTCAAGGGACTTGCAATATAGATTGGAAGAGAAGGTGATAGCCAAGGGTATCTGGGGGACTAGGAAAGTTTACCAAAGTAAGTTACATTTGAACGAGGTCTTCAAGTTATGGAAGTAGTCTTATGGGAAGGTCAAGGGAAGCAAAGTGACCAAAGCCCATGCAAGTGAAAGAATGGCAGGTACAGTTTGGCTAAAGGAGTGAAGTGGAGAAAGTGTGTGTCTGATGATGAGAGGCTCAATGTGGGCATCTTCAGAGAATGAAGAGAGAGGGGTTGTGCGCAGTGGCGACTAATATTTTTGGAATGTCTACTCTGAGTCAGGCAGCATATTTTACATATATACGCACGGGCTGGGGTGAGAATGGAGGTAGGATGTGTTCCTGGAAATGAAAGTTCTATAGAGAACATAGTGTCTCTATGTTCTATAAAGAACATGAGATGTGTTCTCTCTAAAAGTTCTACAGAGAACATGAAGATGTGTTCCTGACAGTGTAATTTATTACCAAGGACCAACATGCAGTCAGGGATTCACTTACTGATGTCTTTATTTTCTTGGTATTCTTTGTAATTGTTCTAATTGTGGATTTAGCTAAGTTTAGAGCATGATCCATATCTATCTGAGACTCAAAACAATGAAACTATTTCCTGGGAAACTAACTCTTCATCAGGAAAACATGGTGTTAATGGCTGAAGTGTACTGAGGGGAGTAGTGTGACGTGCCAGTGTTTGGTGGCTAGGGCAACGCTGAACAAAGTATGCCCACACTTGGTTTATCTAATAACTCTGAGATACAGGAATCATTAAATAATTATTAAATTATTATCCTCATTTTTTAGTGATGATACTAAGGCTTAAAGTTTGATGAACTTTCTGGCTCCAGAGCACATACTTTTTCCAGTCTAAATAGGACATAGGATTTGAAGTGAGTAGAGAAGGACCTGTGAGGAAAATCAGGGGGAGTCAGAGATGGAGGCAGGGTTCCTAAGCCACAAAAAAGCATGACTTTTATGTGGCTCCAACTCTCCATGTTTTTAGAACCTTTTTCTAGCAGTGCAACACATGAGCAGGAGTAGAGCAATGGCACGTCTTTCCCTAGGATTGACATGGCAGGTACAGCATAAGGCCAAGGCATTGAGTCAAATACAGTAGTCCCCCCGCATTTGCAGTTTCACTTTGTACAGTCTCAGTTACCTACAGTCAACCACAGTTCAAACATATCAAGATATTTGGAGAGAGAGACATCACATTCACATACCTTTTATTACAGTATATTGTTATAATTGTCCTATTTTATTATTGTTGTTAATCTCTTACTGTGCCTAATTAGAAATTAAGCTTTATTGTAGGTATGTATGTGTAGGAAAAACATAGTACATATAGGGTTTGATGCTGCAAACATTTCAGGCATCCACTGGAGGTCTTGGAATATATCCCCCGCAGATAAGAGTGGACTATAATAGTTTTCAGTATCAGGGAGGAAAACAGAGTTTGAGATACAGGCTGGAAGCACATGTTTGTAGAAGAGGTTTGAAGGAATAGGGTAAGAACATCCACCTGGTTTAAAATGCTCTGTCAGAAGTTGTGGTCTTTGGCTTATGCAACTCACCTCCAAGAGTTGAACCTGCTGTTGAAATAACATCTGATGGCACTCATTTATTTATTGAGCACCTATTACAAGCCAGTCGATGCCAAGTCTCAGGGTTTACAGTGATGAACAGAACAGACTAAGCCCCAGCCCTTATAGGTTTGCAGTCTGGTGCAGGCAGGCAGATATTAAATAAATAATTACACAAATAATATTTAACTACAATTGTAGTAAAAGCTATGAAGGAAAAAGAGTACGATGACAGTGTAGGGGTAACTAGTACTAGACTAGGAGATCAGGAAAGGCTACCCATGAAAGTGACTTTTATAGAGATCTGAGGGATTGAGCAAGAGTTAGCCAGGTAAAGGTTGGGTGGGAGGAAGGGAGGACTGCTCAGACCACAGAAATACTGTGAGCAAAGACCCTGGGGCAGAAAGGAGGGAGCTTGGTGCTTGAGAAGCAGAGAAGACTGTGTGGTTGTAGCACAGTGAACCAGGAGGCGAGCCCAGCAGGTAGATAGGAACCAGACCACGCATGGTTTTGTGGATCATGTTTAGGATTTTGAACTTCATCCTTTGAGCAGTGGCAAGCCATTGAAGGATTTTACATGAGGAGTGACATGAACATATTTGTGTTTTAAAAAAGATCACCCTGGCTGCTGTGTGGAAAATGAATTATATATTAGAGAGTATGGTAGGTAGAATGATGGCCTCCCAAAGATATCTATTTCCTAATCTCCAGAGTCTGTGAATATGTTAAGTTATGTGGCAAAGGGGAATTAATCAACTAATCAACTGACCTTAAAATAGGGAGATTATCTTGAATTATCCTTGGGGGCCCAATGTAATTATCAAGTTCCTTAAAAGTAGAAGATGAGGACAAAATAAGTGATGTGACTGTGGAAGAATGGTCAGAGATGCAACATTGCTGGCTTTGGAGATGAAGGAATGGGTCACAAGCCAAGGTATGTGGGTAGCTTCTGGGTGCTTGAAAAGCCATGGAAGTAGATTCTCTCCTATATCCTTCAGAAAGGTGGACTTGCTTTCAGTGAGACCCATATAAGACTTCTACAGAAGTGTAAGAAGATAAATTGTGTTATCTCAGCCACTAAGTTTGTGGTAATTTGTTCTAGCAGCAATAGAAAACTAATACAAAGGGACATAAGAGGCTGTGGAGAGCTGGCCAGTTAGCTCAGTTGGTTAGAGCAGGGTACTGATAACACCAAAGGCCCAGGGTTTCATTCCTGTACCAGCCAGCTGCCAAAAAAAGAAAAAGAGCCTGTGGGAAGACCATTTAGGAGGCTATAGAGTAGTCCAAGGTACAGGTGGAGGTGACTTAGACTGAACAGGTGGGAGGAGGGAGAGAGGTGGATCAATTCAGGCTGCACTTTGGATGATGAATGCCAGGATTCTGGCACAGGTAGCTGCGAAGGAGATATTTTCACTGAGATGGAGGAGACTGGAAAACGAGAAGACATATGGAGGATATCAAGAGTTTGGTTTTGAACCCATTCGATTTAATGTGCCCATGAGGCACCAAGTAGTGGAGTCACTGAAGCAATTGGAATAGGGAGGTGAGTCTGGAGCTCAGAGCAGAAGGCTGGGCTAGAAATTGAAATGTGAGCCTCAGCATCTATAGATGGCCTTTAAAGTCAGGGGAGGAGATGAGATTCCCGAGGACAGTGTTTTCCAAACTTTTAGCACCCATTCAGACTACCAATTTTAAGCAATAAATCAGTATTTTAAAAATTGTTTTTATTATTATTGAAAAGGATGATTTTTGCAGCCTTATACAAAGTATCTGTATCAAGTTTAGATACAGATACTCAGATAGATAGCTTGAGATGAAGGTTAGACTTAGATACTTTGATGTTTTTCCCCTATATTTCTACTAAATTAGGAAGTCCCATGTCACAATTATAGATTGTCAAGACTGCAGCTTGTGTTTTCTGGCTCTGTGAGATGTTTTGAAATATCAAGATCAAATATAGACTGAGAAACTGGGAAGATTTCTCCTTGAAGACTAGTGCTTTCTAGTGCTATGTTAGTTACCAAATTGACAAACATAATATTAAACAGCAATAGGGGTGAATGCTTCATCCCCCCCAAGTGTTTGAAAGATAGGAGCAAATGGATTCTTAAGTCATTGTTTGAATACTTCAGTGTCTGGAATCCTCATGCGTTGTTGTAATATCTGTGTGTGTTCTTTATATATCCATAGTAGTGTAGCCAGTCTCACTCTGTGAGTGAAGAAAACTGTCAGGTTTGGGGAGTAATCACACTGTGGCAATTGAGCCATTAGCACCATAGTTTGATGACTTTGAAAAATGTGACATCTTATTCTCAGCATTAAAAATTGGGGTATTTTGGCTTTGAAGCAGTAGGTTCAGAATATTTAGAATTCTAAATATATCTCTGCTATACTCCATATAAGCAGGCCTCTGGAAATCATGGAATGACTGTATTAGTATTATCAGCATCATGAAGAAATGTTTTTATCTTGTCCCTCATTTCAGAAACTCTTGTCGGCACTTTTTTCTTTGACAACCCAGCAAACCTGAGTGGGAAGAGTAATCTTGAAAACACTGCCCTTTCTTTCCACAACATCTGAGAGTGCGCTCTCTGAGTAGTCAAGATTCGAGGATATTTGGTTTCCATTATTTCCTTCAACAGTCAGCTACAATCAGGAGGCACAGTGAATATTTAAAGAATCATTTAGTAATATAGCAGCACCTTTCCTTGCTATCTGTATAGCTCTGATGTCAGTTTTGAATGTGTTGCACCTTTTTCAACCTGTCATATCTCATAAAAGTATCATTGTCTAAATAAAAACTACTTGCCTTGTACTGTGAGTTTCCACTGATAAGCAGAACAAAAAGTTCTTGAGTACATTTACCTCATCACATATCATATATTTGTCAAAGAGTGATTCATATTTTCTCCACAAGTAGTTTGTCCAATTGTAAATAAAATATATGACAAACACTCATGTATAAGTAATAATAATTGCAATTACTCTTCCATGTGATGGGCCATTGATAGTGTGTGACGTCCAGCAGAATCATTTCATAAAGAAATTTGTCAAGAGCTTATTTTTATCTTGGGTGTTAAATTTGGCATTAAATTTGAGTTGATAAGCTTCTCAGCAAAATCAAGACTTTTACGTGTTTTAGCTGAGGAATGCCTCTTTTGTCTTGGTCTCTTCTCTACCCTTACCAACAAAGCAAGTGGATTTTTGGTTTTGTATGAAAATGATATGAAAGTTTACTTGGTTTTACATGACTGTATTTAGTGAATGCTAGCTGATGTGAACTGACCAACACAGAACAAACAGAATGGGATTTTTTAAAACAAATTTTTGGGGGGCAGCTGGTTGGTACAGGGATCCAAATCCTTGACCTTGATGTTATAACAAGATTTTTAAAAATTTTTGATTGATAAATCATAATTATATACATTTATGGAGTACAGTGTGATGTTTTGATATATGTATGCAATGTGGCATGATTAAGTAAAACTAATTAACATTTATCACCTGGCTTACCTATTATTTTTTATGGTGAGACATTTGAAACTTACTCTCTTATTTTGAAATATGTAATACATTATTGTTGACTCTAGTTACCTACTGTGCAATAGATGTCAAAACCTATTCCTTCTGTCTATCTAAAACTTTGTATACTTTGATCAACAGTTCTTCATTCCCTCCCTCCCCACTGCCTCACTCCCAGCCTCTGGTAATCATCATTCCACTCTCTACTTCTATGAGTTCAACTTCATTGCATTTGACTTATATAAGTGAAATCACACAGTATTTGTCTTTTTTTGCCTGGCTTATTTCACTTAGAATAGTGTTCTCCAGATTTATCCATATGTTGCAAATGATAGGATTTTGTTCCCTTTTAGGGATGAATAGTATTCCATTATTTATATATGTCACATTTTCTTTATCCATTCATTTGTTGATGGACAATTACATTGTTTCCATATCTTGGCTATTGTGAATAATGCTGCAATGAACATGGAAGTGCAGAGATACCTTTGACATATTGATTTCAGTTCCTTTGGATGTATACACAGAAGTGGGATTACTGGGTCATATGGTAGCTCTATTTTTAGTTTTGTGAGGAACCTCCATACCATTTTTCATAATGGCTGTACCAATTTACATTCTCACCAACAATGTCTGAGTACCCTCTTCTCTGTATCTTCTCCAACATATTTAATCTTTTTGATAAAAGCCATTCTAATTGATGTGAGTTGATATATTAGTGTGGTTTTAATTTGCCTTTCCCTAATTATTAGTGATCATGAGCATTTTTTCAGGTTACTATTGACCATTTATATGTCTTCTTTTGAGAATTCTCTGTTCAGATCCTTTGCCTATTTTTTAATTGGGTTATTTGTTTTCTTATTGTTGAGTTGTTTGAGTTCCTTACATATTTTGGATATTAACCCTTTATCAAATGTATGGTTTGCAAATATTTTCTCCCATTCTGTGGGTTGTCTCTTAACTTTGTTAATTGTGGGGTTTTTTGTTGTCTTGTGTAAGCTGTTTAGTTTGATGCCATCCCATTTGTCTATTTTCACTTTTGTTTCCTGTGCTTTCTGGCTCATATGCAAAAAATCATTGCCCAGACCAATGTTGTGGAGCTTTTCCCCTATGATATCTTCTAGTAGTTTTACAGTTTCAGGTCTTATATGTAAGTCTTTAGTTCATTTTGGGCCAATTTTTTGTATATGGTATAAGATAAAGGCCTAATTTCATTTTTCTGTTTGTGGATATCCAGTTTTCTCAACACCGTTTATTGAAGAGACTGTCCTTTCTCCATTGTATGTTCTTGGCACTTTTGTCACAATTCAGTTGACTGTAAATGTGTGGCTTTATTTCTGGGTTTTCTATCCTATTCCATTGATTGATGTGTTAGTTTTTATGCTAGTAGATGCTGTTTTGATTGTGAGTGCTTTATAATATGTTTTGAAACCAGGGAGTGTGATACTTTCAGCTTTGTTCTTTTTGCTCAAGATTGTTTTAGCCAATCTTTAACCTGTTTGAGGTCTTTTGCAGTTCCATATGTATTTAAGGGTTGTTTTTTCCATTTCTGTGAAAAAATGACATTGGAATTTTGATAGGGATTGCATTGAATCTGTAAATTGCTTTGGGTAGTATAGACACTTTTGCAATATTAACTCTTCCAATCTACAAACACAGGATAACTTTCCATTTATCTCTGTTTTCTTCAATTTCTTTCATCAGTGTTTTATAGTTTTCAGTTTACAAGTCTTTTACCTCCTTGGTTAAGTTTATGCTTATGTATTTAATTTTTTTGTTCTAATGTAAATGGGATTGTTTTCTTAATTTCCTTTTTGGATAGTTTGCTATTGGTAAATAGAAACCATTGATCTGCATATATTGATTTCCTATCCTGCAGCTTTACTGAATTCATTTACTAGTTCTAACAGGTTTTTTTTTTTTTTTTCCAGAGTTTTCCTCTATATGAGGTCATGTCATCAGTAAATAAGAAACAATTTCACTTCTTCCTTAACTATTAGGATGCCTTTTATTTCTTTCTCTTGCCTAATTGCTCTGGCTAGGACTTCCAGTACTATGTTCAAAGGAAGTGGTAAGAGTGGGCATCCTTGTCTTGTCCCTGATTTTAGAGGAAAAGCTTTCAATTTTTCATCATTGAGAATGTTAGTTACAAATTTGTTATATGTGGCCCTTATTGTGTTGATGAACAGTCCCTCTATACCTAATCTGTTGAGAGTTTTAAATAATGAAAGGGTATTGAATTTTGTCACATGCTTTTTCTGCATTTATTGAGATGATCATGTGATTTTTTTCTTCATCTTGCTAATGTGATATATTACATTTATTGATTTGCATATGTTGAGCCATTCTTGCATCCCAGGGATAAATCCAACTTGGTCATGGTGAATGTTTCTTTTAAAGTGTTCTTGAATTTAGTTTGCTAATATTTTGTTGAGGATTTTTGCATCTATGTTTACCAAGGATATTGGCGTAAAATTTTCTTTTCTTGTAGTATCGTTGTCTGGTTTTGGTATCAGGATAATGCTAGCCTTGTAAATTGAGTTTGGAAGTATGTTCTCTACTTTGATGTTTTGAAGAGTTTGAAAAGAATTGGTGGTATTAGTTCTTCTTTAAATGTTTGGTAGAACTGGTGAAGCTGTCCAGTCCTAGTCTTTTCTTTAGTCAAAGATTTTTTTAGTGATTCAATCTCCTCACTCATTATCGTTCTGTTCAGGTTTTCCATCTCTCTTCATGACTGAGTCTTGACAGGTTGTGTGTGTGTAGTAATTTATCCATTTCTTCTAGGTTATCCCATTTGTTAGTGTATACTTGTTCATAGTAGTTTCTTATGATCCTTTGTATTCCAGTGGTATTGGTTGTAATGTCTCCTTTCTTTTCTGATTTTATTAATTTGAGTAGTCTCTTTGTTTCTTAGTGAGTCTAGCTAAGGGTTTGTCTATTTTGTTTTTCTTTTCAAAAAACCAATTCTTAGTTTTGTTGATTTTTTTTTTCTATTTTTCTAATCTCTATTTCATTTATTTCTGTTCTGATATTTGTTATTTTCTTCCTTCTGCTAACTTTGGGTTTAGTTTGTTTTTCTTTTTCTAGTTATCTGAGGTGGGTAGCATTAGATTATTTGTGATCTTTTTTCTTTTTTGATGTAGGCATTTATCACTAACAATTTCCCTCTTAGGACTGCTTTTGCTATATCCCATAAGTTTTGGTACATTGTGTTTCCATTTTTATTCATCTCAAAGTATTTTCTGATTTCCTTTTTATTTCTTCTGTGACCCATTAGTTGTTTAGGAACATGTTGTTTAATTTACACATTTGTGTATTTTCCACGATTTCAGTTGTTGTTTTCTACTTTCATGCTGTTGTGATCCAAAAAGCTACTTGATATGATTTCACTCTTTTAAAATTTGTTAAGATTTGTTTTGTGGCCTAATATATGATCTTTCCTGAAGAATGTTCCATATATGCTTGAGAAGAATGTATATTCTGCTGCTGTTGAATGGAATGTTATGTATATGTATGTTAGGTCTATATAGTTTAAAGTGTAATTTAAGTCCAGTGTTTTTTGACTTTCTGTCTAGATGATCTGTCCTTGTTGAAAGTGTGGTATGAGGTCCTCTACTATTTATTGCAGTCTCAGTCTCCCTTCAGATCATGTAATAATTGTTTTACGTATTTTGGTGCTACAATGTTGGGTGCATATATATTTACAATTATTATGTCTTGATGGTGAATTAACCCCTTTATCATTTATGTAATGACCTTTGTCTCTTTCCAAAGATTTTGATTTAAAGTCTATTTGTCTGATACAAATATAGCTATCCTTGCTGTCTTTCAGTTTCCATTTGCATGGAATATCTTTTTTTCTTTCTTCACTTTCAGTCTATATGTGTCCTTGCTAGTAAAGTGCATCTCTTGTAAGCAGCATATGGTTTGATATTGTTAGTTTATCCATCCAGCCATTCTGTCAAAAAAAAAAATTGAGGAATTTAATGCATTTTCATTAAAGGTAATTATTTATAGGTAAGGACTTGCTACTGCCATTTTGTAATTTGTTTCTTTTTTTTCTTTTTTTTTTTTTTTTTGTCGTTTTTTGTTTTTTTTTTTTTTTTCGTGACCGGCACTCAGCCAGTGAGTGCACCGGTCAGTCCTATATAGGATCCGAACCCGCGGCGGGAGGGCCGCCGTGCTCCCAGCGCAGCACTCTACCAAGTGCGCCATGGGCTCGGCCCCGTAATTTGTTTTCTGATTATTTTATAGTATCCTTGTTTCCTTCTTTCTCTCTTGCTGTCTAACTTATGTTTGGTAGTTTTCTGTGATGGTATGCTTTGAATCTTTTCTTTTTGTATTATGTGAACGCCTATAGATTTTTGCTTTGTGGTTACCATGAGACTTACATACAATATCTTTTCTTTATAACAGACTACTTTAAACTGATAAACACCTTGCCTTATAATTGCATACATAACTCTACATTATCCCTCCTCCCCTTTTATGATTTTGATGTCAAAATTTACATTTATTCTTCTAACAATTTATTGTAGCTACAGTCATTTTTTAACAGTTTTATCTTTTAACCTTCCTAGTAGGGATAAAATTGCTTTACACATATTCATTACAGTATTAGAGAATTCTGTGTACGACTACTTATACCTGTGAGTTTTTTACTTTTATATATTTTTCTTTTTTCATTGTTATTAATTAGCAGCCTTTCATTCATTTTAAAGAACACTCTTTAGCAATTCCTGTAAAGAAGACTTAGTGGTGATGAACTCCCTTAGCTTTTGTTTGTCTGGGAAAGATTTATTGATTCCTCATTTTTGAAGAACAGCTTTGCCAGGTAAAGTATTTTTGGTTGACAGTTTTTAATTTTCAAAAATTTTTTTCTTTACTCCTTTGAATATATCATCTCATTGTTTCCTGGCCTGCAGGGTTTCTGTTGAGAAATGCACTGAATGCTGTATTGGGATTCCCTTGAATGTGATATATTTCTTTTCTCTTCCTACTTTCAGTATTTTTTCTTTGTCTTTGATTTTTGGCAATTTGATTATGCTGTGTCTTGGTGAACTCTTCTTTGGGTTGAACTTGACTGGTGACCCCTGAGCTTCCTATACTGGATGTTGCCATCTTTCCCCAGATTTGGGGAGTTTTTAGCCATTATTTTCTTAAATATGCTTTCTAGGCCTTTTTCTCTCTCTTCTCCTTCAGGAAATCTAATTATGTGAAGGTTTGTTTGCTTGATGGTGTCTCATAATTTCTTTAGGCCTTCTTGATTCTTTTTTCTTTATGCTCCTCTGATTAGATGTTTTAGCCTGTCTTCTAGCTCACTGATTCTTTTTTCTGCTTGATGAAGTCTGCTGTTGAAGCTTTCTATTGAATTTTTCAGTTCAATTATTGTATTCTTTATCTCTAGGATTTCTGTTTGTTTTTCTTAATTATTTGTATTTCTTTGTCAAATTTCTCATTTTATGAACTGTTTTCCAAATTTTGTTTTTCTATTCATATTTTTTCATAGTTCCTTGAACTTCTTTAAGAGAATTCTTTGTCAGTCATTTCATAGATCTTTATTTCTTCTGGGTCTATTTGAGGAACTTTATTAGTTTCTATTGGTGGTGTCATATTTTCTTGATTTTTCATAATCCTTGTGTCCGTACACTGGCACTTGTGCATTTGAAGAGATGGTCACCTCTTCTGGCCTTTGCACATATTCTTTGGTGGTGATGGATGTTTACTGTTTTGTCTAGTCTGGGATTCTGGATGCATTGGCTGATAGCAACACCAGAGAAGCAGACCTTAGTGTTGGGTTCTTTAGTTGGGTTGGGCCACTTCCTGTGCTCTGAGGTTGAATGATATTGCTGGCTGGGCTCTTTTATCTGGTGAGATCACTGGCTGGACTTTGCCATAAGATGGGGCTGCTGGCTGGGCTATGTGATCGTATCTGATCAGGTAGGGTTTCAGGTTTTCTTCTCTGGCTGGGTGGTACTGTTATTTGGAATCTGTAGTTGGGCAGGGCTGAGTGGTGGGCTTCAAGGCTGGGTGAGATCTTTGGGATTGCTGCTTGGCCACAGAGTGGGCCAGGGCAGAGGCTATACTCCACTGATATTTGTGAACTTGGGCTTGCCTTCCAGCTTAGGTTAGGCATAAGCAGAGCACCAAGGTTTGCTGGAATCATCACTATATAGCTGGGGTTGGATGGGGCCAGGTACTTCCTCTACTGATAATCACTGACTTGCAGTTGCCTCCTGACTTGAGGAAGACTTAATGAAAGCACTGGCGATTAGTCAGATCACTTTTCTGCTGTGAAGGCTGGGCAGGACAGGTACTCCCTCTGTTTGTAATCGCTGACCTAAGTTTCTTCCTGGTCTGTAGAAGACTTGACTATAGCACTCAGACTGTGTGGGAAGCTAGCTAGGGATTTAAGCCTGGAAGACCTGTGGACTATGTTTCCTGCAGCATAGTGCTGTTGGCTAGTTTTTCTGGTGTGGTACCTCCATTGGTTCTGTGAGCCCCACTCCTGTTCATTGTTTCTAACTGACCCCAGGTGGTCTACTCCTGCCAGTTTTCCCAAAGTTTACCATGGGATGGGGAGGAGTGAGGCCAGAGAACTTATATTTGTTATCTTGCTGGCATCATTCTTCCATATCCATAATGAGCGATAGTGAGTGGTAACTTTAAAGAAAATAAAGGGATTCTTGTGAAAATTGTCATTAATTTTACAATTCTACTTTACAAAATGTATGTGAACAAGTGTATTGTATTACTTTTGCCTCTGAAAATGCCTTTGAACTATTTTATAATACCTAAAGACAGTGTTTTGTGGATGCTGAGAAAGCAAAGAAGAAGGGCTAGGACTGAGCCATGAGGAGCTCTAAGAGTTAGTCTGAGTAGAAATCGAGATGTAAAGGAGACTGAGAATTTGTGGACAAAAATATAAGATGATCTGGAGAGTGTGATGTTATGGACACTAAGAGAAGAGCAATTTAGGACAGAGTTTGGTAAACTGTGAAATATTACTGAGAGATCAAGTAAGATCAGGACTGAAAAATGTGCATAGGCTTTAACAACATGAAGCTCATTAGAGATCCTAGCAAGTGCTTTTTTTCTTTTTCAGCAAAGGTGGGGTGGAAGTGGTGGGCCATAAGCTAGAAAAGTTAAATTGGAGTGGATGTTGGAGTACATAGAAAGTGAAGAAATAAACATATAGTGTGTGTAGACAAGGAGTTATAGTTAATAAGTCAACAAATGAGATAAAAGTATTAGAAAAAAATAGAAAAAGAATGAAAAGGGAACATAGAACAGTTGGGACCAAAAAAAAGCAGTAGTGAGATGATAAACTCAAACTTAACCATATCAATGATAATACCACATGTAAATACTCCGAACACCCCAATTATAAGACAGATTGTTGGACTGAATTAGAAAAATAGGATCCGAGTATAAGCTATCTAAAAGAAACACACTGTGGATATAAACGCACAGATAGGATAAAACTAAATAAAGATATATAATGTTGACACTAATCAAGAGAGAACTTGAGTGGTATATTAAAGTAGATTTCAGAGATGATGATGTGATAAAGAATGCCATTTCCTAATGATAAAGAAGTCAATTAATCAATAGCAACCTTAAACATTTATACAGCTAATAATAGAGCTTCAAAATACAGGAACCAAAACTAATGAATAGCAATAAGAAATAGAAAAATCCCCAATTATAGTTGGAGATTTTAATGGATCTCTCTCGATAACTGATGGAATAAGTGGATAGAAAATAAGCAATGATATAAAGGACTTGAATAACACTTAAGTAATTTTATCTAATTGACATTTATAGAATACTCCACTCACCAACAGCTGAATACATGTTTGTTTATTTTTTTCAACTACACAGAGGACATTTAACAGGATAGACCATATTCTGGGCCATAAAGCATGTCCCAATAAATTTATAAGAATTCAGGTCATATAAAATATGCTTTCTGACAAAAATGGAATTACATTAGAAATCAATAACAAAAATATATCTGTAAAATTTCTAAGTATTTGGTAAATAAATAACACTTTAAAATAGACCATGATTCAAGAAGGAAAAGTAAAAAGTATGAAAATACAACATATTCAATTTATGGGATGCTGCTATAACAGTGTTGAAGTACTGTTATGTGCTTAGCTACACTTAGTTATAAATTTACAAATATATAGGTAAGTTAGTGCTTATATTGGAAAATATGAAATGTCACAAATCAATGACTACAGCTTTCTTTTTAAGAAACTAGAAAAAGAAGAGTAAGTTAAATCAAGCAGGAGCAAGGAAATAATAAAGGTTAGAGTAAAAATCACTGGAGCAGAAAACAGCAGTGAAAATCAATGAAACAAAAAGCTGATTCTTTGAGAACATCAGCACTATTGATAAACCTCTAGGCAGACAGATCAGGAGAAAAAGAGAGAAGACACAAATTACCAGTATTGAGAGTGAAAAGGGTAATGTAACGGCATATTCTAAGGACCCTAAGAGTATATTAACGGAATGCTATGAACAACTTTATGTCAATTAATATACAACTTAAATGAAATGGACATATTCCTGGAGAGACACAAACTACCAAAGCTCACTCAAGAAGAAATATATTACAGGAATAGCCCAATATCTGTTAAAGAGTTTGAATTTTTAGAAGAAACCTACTCTCAAAGAAAACTCCAGGACCAGATGGTTTCCCTGGCAAATTCTACCAAATATTTAATGAAGTAATACTAATTCTGCACAAAGTTTTAGAAAATTGAAGAGGAAGTAATACTTCACAACTCACTCTATGAGGCTGTCTTTATCCTGATATTAAAACCAGTCAAAACTGCATACCAATATCCTGCATGCACATAGATGCAAAAATTCTAAACAAAATCTTAGCAAATCAAATTTTAAAATATATAAAACAATTTATCATGACCAAGTGGTATTTATTCCAAGAATGCAAGAATGGTTTGTTATTTGAACAGCAATCAATGTAATTCACCATCTAAACAAACTAAAATGAAAAACCATATGATTATTTTAACACATGCAAAAAACAAAGACACTTGACATAACTCAATATTCATTTCTGATTAAAATTCTCAGCAACCTAGGAATAGAAAGGAACTTGCTCAACCTGTGAAGGGGTAAAGAGGTTAACTAAGCAAGCCTAGGTTGCTCAAATTCTGCACATTTTTGAGAAAAACTTGTTCCATGATTGTTTCTTGCCCAGTACCAGGAACTAAACTCTTGAAATGATCTGTCATGCCTGAGGCCTTGAGCCATGCTGTACCAGTTTGTCCAGGTAGTCTATACTAGTGTTGTGATTTATGGTAAACACCTGTTTTCCCTCTGAGGCTCTTGAGCTTCAGTAACACTTAGTCACATGGGTGCCATATGCTGATGTGACTGATTTTCAGTAAAAACCCTGGACATCTAGGCTCAGTTGAGCTTCCTTGGTTGGCAACACTACATATGTTGTCACATACAATTGCTGGGAGAATTAAGCGTGTCCCATGTGACTCCACTGGGAAGGGACAGTTGGAAGCTTATACATGGTTTCTGCCATACTTCATGCCCTGTGCTTTTTCCCTTTGCTGATTTTACTGTGTATCCCTTCACTGTAATAAACTATAACCACTAGTAGAACAATTTCTGAGTACTGTGAGTTCTTCTAGCTAATTATTAACCCTATGGGTTATCTTAGGGGCCCCTGACACAAGCAGCATCTACAAAACACCTACATCTAACATCAGCTTATTGGAGAAAGACTGAATACTTTCTCCCTAAGATCAGGAACAAGGCAATACTGCCCGTTCTTTATTCAACATTGTATCGGAGGTTCTAACCAATATAAAAATGGAAGAAAAAAAGTAGGAATCTATATACTATAAGAAGGAAAGAAAGCTGTCTCTATTCAGATGATATGATGCCTATATGGAAAATCTGGGGGAATCTTCAGAAAGCTCCTAGAACTAATAAATTAGCTTAGTTAAGTTGCTGGGTACAGGCAGGGTCCATATACAAAAATCAGTGTATCTCTATATACTAGCAATATACAATTAGAAATTAACTTAAAATGCAATTCCATTACAACAGTAACAAAAATATGAAATACTTAGGCATGAATCTTGCATAAAAGACATGCAAGGTCTGTACACTAAAAACTACAAAACATTACTGAAAAAAGTTTTAAAAGACCTAAATGAGTCAAGAGATATGACTCATTCATGGGTTGGAATACTCAGTGTTAAGATGTTAGTTCTCTCCAGATAGATTGATATATTCAATGCAATCCCAATCAAAATTTAAAGGAACAAGAATAGCCAAAGCAATTCTGAAAAAGAATAAAATATTTGGAATGCTAACACTACCTAATTTAAATATTGGGTGTGAAACTACCATAATCAAAATAGTGTAGTGTTGGCATCAAGTTAGAGAAATTGGATGGGGAGCCAGGCCACGGTGGCGAAGGGGTGGGCCTGTTGCTGAGACCATGTGGGCGCCAGCAGCGCTGGGCAGCATGGGGTCGCAATGGCAGGGCTGCAGCAGCTTAGGGTGCAGGAGGCAGTGGACTCCATGGTGAAGAGTCTGGAGAAAGCGAATATCCGGAAGATGCAGGCCCTCATGTTCCGGTGCAGCACAGCTGTTGTGAGGACAGCCAGGCGTCCATGCAGCAGGTGCACCAGTGCATTGAGAGCTGCCATCCACCTCTGGCTCAAGCCCAGGCCTTGGTGACCAGCGAGTTGGAGAAGTTCCAGGACCGCCCGGCCCAGTGTACCATGCATTACAGCGACAAAGCCAAAGATTCAATAGGTGCAGGGAGTAAGGAGCTTCGGGTGAAGCAGCAGCTAGACAGTGTGTGACCAAGTGTGTGGATGACCCCATGCACCTCATCCTGACTAACACCAAGAAGATGAAGGAGTCTCTCTCATCATCCATTGGGAAATAAAAGTCTTTGCCAGTGGCCATCCAGACTGAGGGCAGGAATCTATTTAAAAAGAGGAATGGGAATTTTAGTCTTTTAAGCAAAGTTGATGGCAGCAAGTTTAAGGCATATGTCATTTGCCTCTGGACACTTGGTTCTTTTGTTTAAACCCTAGAAAGTGAAATGGAAAAAACAGGTGCTAAAATTTGGGTCAGAGATAGTACAGGAGAGTGTTTTAGAGTCTAAATTTCATGTGGCAAGTACTTGTCCTGGCAGTAGGTATCTCCCTTGTACCAAGCCAGAGCCCTCAAAGTTACCAGATTCTTCTTACTACACAAGCACAGGTACTAACAGGCTGGCATGTTCCTCTAACTTGCCTATGATCTGGTGGAGTTTGAAGAGACATGTTTCTGTTTGCTGCCAGCCTCCTGTTTACCAGAATTGTCACCACACCATTTTCCATAAGCTATAAAACAAAATCCATGAGATCACTAATTTAAAAGGGGAAAAGGATTTCTGGACCTTTGTTTTTCTTGGTTTTGTTTATGTACAAGGGCATGAAGTTGATTTAAGATGTGGAGTTGAAAGGGAGAGTAGTTTGGTTCCTTTTCTGGCCATCAAGATGTAAATGTGCATTCGTTGAAATTCTTACATGCGGAATCTTTTAACCTGAAGACAATGTAAAAAAAAAAAAAAGAGAGAGAGAGAGAGAGACAGGGAAAAATGAGCTTCCCTCTCATTGCCTGATGTGCTCTGAGACTGTCGCAGCAGGGTGACAGGACAATCTTGCAGTAACACTTTCCCCTTGAAGGTAAAGGGGCTTTTGATTGTGATATATAGCAGTATCCGGGAATGAACAGTAATGAGGAACTATTGGTTACTTAAGAGAGTTGTGAAGTACTGGATTTGGAAAAACTTGATTTTCATAGAACAGAATAGAGTGAAAGAAGCCTAAACCCAGCATTGCTTGCTTAGCCCTCTGAATTAACAGAGCTCTATTGAGACAATCCCCTGGCAACAGGAAGGTCAAGGGATCAAAAGTAAGCAACTTGGGTTAGGGCAAGCTGTGACTCCTTTAGAACAGAGGAGGGGCAGCCCCCATTACCAAATACCATTTTTGCCTGGGCCTTTGCAGCATGCAGTGTTTTTGCCCCAGCATGGCAACTTATCATTTTGATAAGGACCTTGTTGTCTTTTTACCAACTTACTACTTGATAATATAGTCAGTCTGTTTGCTGTTTCAAGGCTGTGGCATATTTTCCTAATGATTTTGTTTAAAAAAAATAAATAAGATTTAATCCCCTCCCCCCCCAAAATAGAGAAATTGATTAATGGAACATAATGGAGTGTCAAGAAATGGACCCACAAACATATAGACAACTGATTTTTTATAAATGTTAAATTCAGTGGAAAAAGGAAAGTTAAGAAATAGTGCTGGAACAATTGGATATCCATATGCAAAAAAAGAAAAAATGAACTTCATTTCATACTTTGCACCATATAAAAATTAATTGAAAAATGGACCATGGACCTAAATGCAGGACCTAAAACTTCAAATTTCAGGAGAAAACATAGAAGAAAGATTTCTGTAGCATTGATTAGGTAAAGATCTCTTGACTGTGATACAAGAACAATGATTCATAAAAGAAAAAAATGATAAATTGGACTTCATCAAAATTAAAAACTTCGAAACATAGGAGAATGAAAAGATAAGCCACAGATTGGAGAAAATATTTGTAAAGCATATATCAGATAATGGATTTGAGCCCAGAATATGTAAAAACTCTCAAATCTCAAGAAAAAGAAAACAACCCAATTTAAAAAAACAAGCTAAAGATTTGAGCAGACACTTTCCCACAGACGACAAACAAATGGAAAACAAATACATGAGAAGATGCTCAATATCATGAGTCATTAGGAAGATGCAAATTAAAACCACAGTGAGATACCACTAGACATCTATCTATTAGATTGGCTAAAATTTAAAAAACTGGCAATACCAAGTCTTGGTGAGGATGTGGAGCAACTAGAACTCTCATACACTTCTGGTAGGAATGTAAAATAATACATACACTTTTTTAAAAGTTTAACAATTTCTTAAAAATGTAAACACACACCTCTCATATGATCCAGCTGTTGTACTCCTAGGTATTTAACCAAGAGAAAAGAAAGTATATATCTATACAAACAGTTGTACATACATGTTATAGAAGCTTTATTTGTAATAGTAAAAACTGAAAGCAACCCAAGTGTCCAACAGCAGGTGAGTGGACAAACTGATAGATCTATAAAATGGGATACTGCTCAGTAATAAAAAGGAATTAACTCTTGGTACACATTATAGCATGGATGAATCTCAAAATAATCATGCTGAGTTAAAGAAGCCAGAGAGAAAAGGACACAAACTATATGTATCTAACCTCTGGAAAATGCAAACTAATCTATAGGGACAGCAGATTAGTGGTTGCCTGGAGGTGGACGGGGGCATGAAGAAACTTTTGGATGTGATGAACATATTCATCATCTTCATTGTGATGATGGTTTTGTGCATGTGTACATGTGTCAAAACTTATCAAATTGTACACTTAAAGTATGTGCAGTTTATTGTTTCTCAGTTATATCTCAATCAAGCTGTTAAAAATACCTATTGTTTTCTAATACAAAGTCTAGAAAGTAAAACTTTATAAAATGCTTCTTGGCGTTTGGGGCTAAGTAAAAGATACTGTGGTCTCAAATGGAGGCCCATTCCTGGCATAAAAATACAGGAGTTGGTGAGAAAACTTATGAGACTTGACCCTTGATACTTGTGTTTTTCTAGAAAATTTACATAGTTACCTGATTTTTATGTATCTAATCTATAAATGCTTCCAAGTAATTTATGATTTCATAGTTTTCTTTTAATCCATTATCTCTGTTCTAACATTTTCTAGAATTTCTTTGTCATTTCCTTCAGAATGCTTTGCTTTGGAAACATTTTTTCAGAATAACCTTTAGTTTTTACTTCCCTGTAAGAGTCAAATTCTTGGTTTCTTGGCTTTTCAAAGAAATAGCTTTATTGAGATGTAGTTCACAAACCATAAAATTCACCCACTTAAAGTATACAACTTACTATTTTTTAATATATTCTCAGGATTGTGCAGCCGTTACCACAATTTAATTTTAGGACACTTTTACCACCCCAAAAGAAACTATTCATTAGCAGTCATTTCCCTTTGTCCTACTCCTTGCCAGCCCCAAGCAACACTGATGCACTTTCTGTCTATGTAGATTTGCCTCTTGTGGGATATTTCAGTGGAATTATACAATTTGTGGTCTTTTGCTTCTTGTATCTTTCGCCTAGCAAAATGTTTTCAAGGTTCATCCATGCAGCATTTATCAGTACTTCATCCTTTTTAAGATTAAATAATATTCCATTGTATACGCATCCCTCGGAAATATTCCAGCTTCAGTTCCAGACCACCACAATAAGTATCCCAATAAAGTGAGCCACACAAACTTTTTGGTTTCCTAGTACATATAAAAGTTATGTTTATACTATACTGTAGTCTATTAACTGTGCAATAGCATTATGTCAAAAAAATCAATATACATACCTTAATTTAAAAATACTTTATTTCTAAAAAACGAATGATCATCTGAGCCTTCAGACTTATAATCTTTTTGCTGTTGGAGGGTCTTGCCTCAATTCCGATGGCTGCTGAGTGATCAGGGTGGTGGCTGCTGAAGGCTGGGTTGGCTCTGGTAATTTCTTAAAATAAGACAATAGTGAAGTTTGCCACATCCATTGACTCTTTCATGAAAGATTTCTCTATAGCATGCAGTGCTGTTTGATAACAATTTACCCCCAGTAGAACTTAGTTCAAAATTGTGGTCAATACCCTCAAACCCTGCCACTGCTTATCAACTGAGTTTATGTGATATTCCAAATCTTTTATTGTCATTTCAGCAATGTTTACAGCATCTTCACCAGGAGTAGATTCCATCTCAAGAAACTTTCTTTTTTCATCAAAAGGAGCAACTCCTCATCCGTGAAAGTTTTATCATTGAAAGTTTATCATTGCAGAAATTCAATCACATCTTCAGGCTCCATTTCTAATTCTAGTTCTTTTGGTATTTCCATTACTTCTGCAGTTACTTCCTTTAGTGAAGTCTTTTTTTGTAAACTTGGATTTTTTAAATTAAATTAAATTAAATTTTAAATTGACATGTGTTTTAGTTCGTTTTGTGTTGCTATTACAGAAATACCTGAGACTGGGTAATTTATAAAGGAAAGAGGTTTATTTGGCTTACGATTCTAGGACAGCTGCATCTGGCACAGGCCTCAGGCTGTTTCTACTCATGGCCGAAAAGTGGCAGGCAGCTGGCAGGTACAAGCAGATCACATGGCGAGAGGAAGCAAGAGAGAGAGACAAGGGGCCAGGGTCTTTTTAAGCAATGAGCTCTCACAGGAACTAATAGAGCGAGAACTCACTCATTAATCCAGTCACGAGGGATTCACCCCCATGACTCAGTCAGTTTCCAACACTGCCACATTGGAGATCAAATTTCCACATGGGTTTTGGAGGGGACAACACATCCAAACTCAATCATTCTGCCCCTGGCCCACCAAAACGCATGTCACTCTCACATGCAAAATACAATCATTCTATCCCAACAGTCCCAAAAGTCTTAGCTTCCTCCAGCACCAACTTAAAAGTCCAAAGTCTCATCTGAAACCAAAAGCAAAAGTGCTTCCAGCTGTGAACCTGAAAAACAAAACCAAATTTATCTACTGCCAAGAAACAATGGTGGAACATAAATTGGGTATATATTCCCATTCCAAAGGGAGGGATAGGCCGAAATAAAGGAAAAACAGGCCCCAAACAAGGCCGAAACCCAGCAAGCAGGGCAGACATTATGTCTTAAATCTCCAAAATAATGTTCTTTTTTGACTCCAAGTCCTGCATCCTGGACACAATTGGGCATCTGGGCCCCCAAAGCATCAGGCAGCCTTGTTCTCACAGCTCTGCCAGGCACAGCTCAGTTGGCCACATTGGTACCTGTGGCTTTTCTAGGCCTACATTGCACGTTACCAGTGGCCCTGGAGTTCTGGGGTCCTAGCGGCAGCCCTGCTGCCTTGGCTCTACTAGACATTTCCCTGGTGGGGGCTCTCTGGGGGGGCTCCAACTCCACTTTTCTGCTCGGCATTGCTCTAGTAGATGACCTCTGTGGTGGCTCCGCCCCTGTGGCAGGTCTCTGCCTGGGCTTCCAGGCTTTTCCATACGTCCTCTGGAATCTGGGTGGAGACTGCCATGGCTCCAGTGCTCTCACGTCCTGCCAGCCTATTAACACAACTTGGACACCACTGAGGTTTTCGGCCTCTAGTCTCCAGGGCTGCTGCACAAACCACACCTGGGGCCGCTCTAGCCAGAGCAGCTGGGATGCAGGGGGCAGGTTCCCCAGGGCAGCTGTGCCCCAGGTCTGTCCTTTGGGACAACTCAGCCCTTCTAGAACTCAGGGCCTGTGAAGGGTGGGGCACCCTTCCAGACTTCTCAAATGCCTTTAGGACATTTTTTCCATTGTCCTGGTTCTTAGCATCTGATTGCCTACTGCCAAGACAATGTCTTTAGCAACCAGTTTATCTGCTTCACCCTTGTGTTTTTCTCCTGCTCTCTGCTTCTCTACCACATGGCCAGGCTGCAAATATTCCAAAACTTTACGCTCTGCATCCCTTTTAATTTCTGGCTTTGCATCATGCCTTTTCCACCATAACTCAGAGTAGGCTGTTAGAAGTAGCCATGCAGCATTCTTAATGCTTTGCTGCTCAGAAATTTCTTCCACCACATACTCTGGTTCACAGCTCCTAAGTTCCAACTTTCACAAAGTCCGAGGGCATGAACACCACCAAGCAGCCAGATTCCTTGCTGTGGTGTAGCAAGGGTTATCTTTTGTCCAATTCCCAATAAGTTCCTCATTTCTATCTGAGACCTCATCATCCACATGGCCTTTACTGTCCACATTTCTGTAAGCATTCTGCTCACCATCACATAAGTGTCTAAGACATTCCAAGCTTTCCCTTGTCTTTTTCTCTTCTTCTAAGTCCTCCAAACTCCTCCAACCTTTGCCCATTACCCGGTTCCAAAGCTGCATCCACATTTTCAGGTGTCTGCATATCAACACCCCACTCCTGGTACCAGTTTTCTGTTTTAGTCCGTTTTGTGTTGCTATAACAGAAATACCTGAGATTGGGTAATTTATAAAGGAAAGAGGTTTATTTGGCTTACGATTCTGGGACAGCTGCATCTGGCACAGGCCTTAGGCTGTTTCTATTCATGGCGGAAAAGTGGCAGGCAGCTGGCAGGTACAAGCAGATCACATGGCAAGAGGAAGCAAGAGAGAGAGAGAAGGTGCCAGTGTCTTTTTAAGCAACAAGCTCTCGCAGGAACTAATAGAGTGAGAACTCACTCATTAATCTCCTCTCCTCCAGGGAGAGCATTAATCCAGTCATGAGGGATCCGCCCCCATTACTTAATCAGTTTCCAACACTGCCACATTGGAGATCAAATTTCCACATGAGTTTTGGAGGGGACAACACATCTAAATTCCATCAGCATGTAATAATTTTACATATATATGGGATACAATGTGGTATTTGAATACATTTGTACAATGTGCAGTGGTCAAAATCAAGATACAGCATATACACCACCTTAAACATTTGTCATTTTTGTGTGTTGGGGACATTCGACTTTCTTCTAGCTATTTGAAATTATGTAATAAATTTTTGTTAACTATAGTCACCCTATGTAGTGCTATAGAACACTAAAACTTATTTGTATATCTTCCTTTGAGAAATGCATATTCAGCTCCTTTGCCTACTTTTTAATTGGGTTATTTGTTTTTTTACTGTTAAGTTGTTTGAGTTCCTTGTATATTCTAGATATTAATCTCATGTCACATGCATAGTTTGCAAATATTTTATCCCATTCTGTAGGTTGTCTTTTTGCTCTGTTGTTTCCTTTGCTGTGCAGAAGCTTTTTAGTTTGATATAATACCATTTTGTTGTTATTGTTGTTTTTTGGGTTTTTTTCTTTTGTTGGGTTTTATTCATAAAGTCTTTGCCCAGACCTATTTCCTGAAGTATTTCTCCTATGTTTTCTTTTAGGAGTTTTGTAGTTTCAGGTCTTTAAGTCTTTAATCCATTTTGAATTGATTTTGGCATATGGCAAGGGGTACAGATCTAGTTTCAAGGCTGCCCACTCTCACTACTCCTATTTCACGTAGTATTGGAAGTACTAGCCAGAGCAATCAGGCAAGAGAAAGAAATAAAGGGCATCCAGATTGGAAAAGATGAAGTCACACTGTCCCTGTTTGCAGATGACATGATCCTATATATACAAAAACCTAAAAACTACAAAAAAACCTCTTAAACAGCTGGTAAACAATTTCAGTAAAGTTGCAGGATACAAAATCAACTTGCAAAATCAGTAGTATTTTATACTCCCAACAATGAACTAGCAGAAAAAGAAATCAAGAAAGCAAGCCTATTTACAATAGTCACACACACACACAAAAAAAAAAACCCTAGGAATAAAGTTAACCAAGGAGGTGAAAAATTTCTACAATGAGAACTACAAATGACTGCTGAAAGAAACTAAAAAGGTCACAAAAAGATGGGAAGACACTCCATGTTCATGGATTGGAAGAATTAACATTGTGAAAATATTCATACTACCCAAAGCAACCTACAGATTTAATGCAATCCCCATCAGTATACCAATGACATTCTTCACAGAAATAGAAGAAACAATCCTAACATTCATATGGAACAACAAAAGACCCTGAAGAGCCAAAGCAATCCTGAGGAAAAAAATAAAGCCAGAGGCATAACACTGCCTGACTTCAAATTATACTACAAAGCGATAGTTACCAAAACAGCATGATACTGTTGTGTAAAAACAGACACTTGGACCAGTGGAACAAAATAGAGAACCCAGAAATCAGCCCACATGCTTACAGCCAACTGATCTTCAACAGAGGCACCAAGAACAAACATTGGGAAAAAGACTTCCTCTTCAATAAACAGTGCTGGGAAAGCTGAACATCCATTTGTAGCTTCAGATATTTCTTTTGTAGCTTCCTCACCTCTCTTAGCCTTTATAGAATTGGAGAGAGTTAGGAACTCACTCTGGATTAGGCTTTGGCTTAAGGGAATGTTTGGGCTGGTTTGACCTTCTATCCAGACCACTAAAACTTTCTCCTTATTGGCAATAAGGCTGTTTTGCTTTCTTATCATCTGTGTGTTCACTGGAGTGGCACTTTTAATATCCTTCCAGAACTTTTCTTTTGAATTTACAACTTGTTTAACTGGTGCAGTAGGTCCAGCTTTCAGCCTGTGTTGGCTTTCAACATGCCTTCCTCACTAAGCTTACTCATTTCTAGCTTTTGACTTAAAGTGAGAGATGCATTTCTCTTCCTTTCACTTGCAAACTTAGGGGCCATTGTAGGGTTATTAATTGGCCTAATTTCAATATTGTTGTGCCTCAAGGAATAGGGAGGGCTGAGGAGAGGAAGAGAGATGGGGAAATGGCTGGTTGGCGAAGCAGTCAGAACACACAACGTTTATCGATTAAGTTCATTGTCTTATATGGGCGTGGGTTGTGGCACCCCAAAATAATTGCAATAGTAATATCAAAGATCGCTGATCACAGATCACTGTAACAGATATCACAATAATAAAAAAGTTTGAAATATTGTGAGAATTACCAGAAGGTGACACAGACACAAAGTGAGCACATGCTTTTGGAAAAATAGTGCCGATGGTCTTGCTGGAGTCAGGGTTGCCACATACTTTCAATTTGTAAAAATCGCAATATCTGTGAACTGCAGTAAATGTAAGCACACTAAAAAAAGATATGTCTGTATCAAAGTACCACAGCTTTTTTAATCCATTCATCAGTTGATGGGCATTTGGGTTGTTCTACTTTTTGGCTGTTATGAATAATGCTTCTGTGAACATTTGCATACAAGTTTTCATGTGGATGTATGTTTTTGCTTCTCTTGGGTAGAATAGCTGGGCATATGGTAACTTCATGTTTAACTCTTTGAGGAGCTGCCAAACTTTTTCAAAGCAGCTGCACCATTGTATGTTTGCACCAGTAGATGTCTTACAATGTGTGAAGGTTCCAGTTTCTTCACATCCTCAATGATACTTATTATTGTCTATCTTTATTATAGCCATCCAATAAATGTGAAGTAGTATCTCATTGTACTTTTGATTTGCATTTCCCAGATGACTAATGATGTTGAGTATTTTTCTTGTACTTATTGGCCATTTATATTTCTTTCTTGGAGAAATATCTTTTCATATCCTTTGGCTATGTTTAATTACTTGTCTATTATTGAGTTGTAAGAGTTCTTTATATATTCTCTATACAAGTATCTTATATTCTATGATGAAGAAAGAATATTAACAAATACATAGGTTGTCTTTTCACTTTCTTAGAGGTATCATTGGCAGCACAAAAGTTTTTAATTTTGTTATAGCCTAATTTACCTATGTTTTTGTTTTGTTGCTTGTGCTTTTGGTATTGTATCTAAGAACCAACTGCCTAACCCAAGGTTACAAATATTTATTTCTATGTTTTCTTCTTAGAGTTTTATAGTTTTGATGTTTACATTTAGGTATATGATCCATTTTGAGTTAATTTTGTGTAGGACATGAAATAGTGGTTCAATTTCATTTCTTTTGTATGTGGATATCCAGTTGTCCCAAAGCTATTAGTTGGAAAGACTGTTTTTCCCCCATTGAATTGTCTTGGCACCATTGTTGAGAATCAGTTGACCACGAATATAGTGGTTTATGCTTGGATTGTCAGTTCTATTTTATTGAATTGTACGAGGGGCTTCAAAAAGCTCATGGAAACATTGTATTATCTTTTAGTTCCATTTTTGACAAACATTTTGAAGGATTGCAGTACCACACTATTTGTAGTTAGTTTTGAAATGAGGAAGTGTGAATTCTCCAACTTCTTCTTCTTCTTTTTTTTTTTTCTAGGTTGCTTGGCTGTTCTGGGTCCTTTGCATTTCCATATGAATTTTAGAACCAGCTTGTCAATTTCTGCAAAAAGACCAGCAGGGATTTTGATAGGGATTGCATTGAATCTGATCAATTTGGGAGGTATTGCTATCTTAATAATAGTAAGTCTTCTGATCTATGAACATGGGATGTCTTTTTTATTTATATCGATTTTTTAAAATTTCTTTTAGCAGTGTTATGAAGTTTTCAATGTCTGTGTTTTGCACATCTTTTTAAAATTTATAACTAAATATTGTATTCTTTCTGTTGTTACTGTAAATAGAATTGTTTTAATTGTATTTTTGAATGTTCTTTTTTAAAGTACAGAAATATAATTGAGTTTTTTTTATTGATTTTGTATCCTGAAACCATGCTGAATTTGTTTATTAGTTCTAATAGTTTTTCAGTGGATTCCTGACAATATTCTACACAAAACCATGTCATCTGCATATAGAGACAGTTTTACTGCTTCCTTTCCAATTTAGATGCATTTTACTTCTTTTTCTTGGATAATTGTTCTGGTTAGAAATTTCAGTACAATATTAAATAGAAGTGGTGAGAGCAGACATCCTCATCTTGTTTCTAATCTTAGGGGGAAAGTATTCAGTCTTATATTAAGTATTATATTGGATTGAATTATGTCCCCCCAAAACTCCCTGAAGCTTGAGTTGTGTCCCCCAAGTTTTACGTATTAGGAACTTAGCCCTCACTGTGACTGTTAAGAGGGTGGGAAATCCTATTATGGTAATTGTAAGGTGGGGCCTTGAAGAAGTGATTGGGTTGTAGGACCATCCAGTAGTCAATGGATTAAAAATGGTGGTCAGGGGTGTGGTTCTGAGGGCTTTAAAAGAAGAGGAGAGTCTGTCTTGCTCTCTCTTGCTCTCTCTGCTTCCACCATCTTGCAATGTGAGACCCCTGGGTCACTGTCGCCACCACCAGATGGACTTTGGACTTCCCAGCCTCAGAAACTGTAAGCAATAAATTTCATTTTCTTTATAAATCACCCAGTTCCGTGTATTTTGTTATAAGCAACACAAACGGACTAATACAAGTATGATGCTAGCTATGGGGGGTTTTTTTGTAAATGTTCTTTATCAAATTGAGGAAGTTCCACTCTATTCTTAGTTGGTTGACTGTTTTTATCATGAAAGGATATTGGATTATTGTCAAATTCTTTTTTTGTATGTATTGAGATGATCATATGTTTTTTGTTTTTTATTCTATTAGTACATGTATGTCTTAGTCAATTTGGGTTGCTAAAACAGAATATCATAGACTGGGTGGCTTGTAAACAACAGAAATTTGTTTCTCACAGTTCCAGAGGCTGGGAAGTCCAGGATCAAGGTACTGGCAGATTGGTATATGGTGGGCTTCCTGGTTCATAGATAGCTGTCTTCTTGCTGTGTATGCTTGTTACATAGCATAAGGGGCAGGGTGCTCTATGGGGTCTCTTCTATAAGGAGCCTAATTCTATTAACTAGGGCCCCTCATCCCCCAAAGGCCCCACCTCCAAATAACATCACTTTGGGGGTTAAAATTTCAACATATGAATTTGAGGGAACACAGATATTTAGTCTATAGCATTCTACTTCTGGTCCTCCCAAAATTCATGTCCTTCTTGCATTCAAAATACATTCCTTTTATCCCAATCACCCCAAAAGTCTTAACTCATTCCAGCATCAACTTTAAGGTGTAAAGACCAATGTCCCATCTAAATATCGTCTAAATCAGATATAGGTGACACTCAAAGTATGATTCATCCTGAGGTAGTTTCCCCTTCAGCTGTGACCCTGTGAAACCAGACAAGTTATGTGCTTCCAAAATACAATGGTGGGATAGACATAGGATAAACATTTTCACTACAAAAAGGAGAAAAAGGAACAAAGGAAGGGATGACAGTTTCCAAGCAAGCACCATGAAATCTTAAGGCTGAGGAATAGAATAATCCCCTGTGGTATAATGCTGTGCTTTCTAGGCTCAATGGGGAGGAGATCTTGCCTTCTGAACCCACAAGGGTGGTAGCCCCACCCCCGGGGCTTTGGGTCGTCCCACACTCTTGGCTTTGGGCAGAGGCCATCTGGTACAATGATCTAAAATATATTCCTGTAAAGACAGCATATAGTTGGATCTTTTATTTTTTAAAATCTAATCTCAAAATCTGCCTTTTGATTGGATTAATTCACTCAAATTTAATGCTATTGTTTATTTGCATGTTAAATTATTATTTACATCAGCCGTTTTTCTTTTATTTGCTACATTTTACATGTTATTTTTGTTCCTCCATTTCTTTATTGTTTTCTTTTGTGTTAAGTGGATATTTTCTATTGTAACATTTCAATTCCTTTTGTTTTTAAATTAATTTTTTTGGATGTGTTTTCTTAGCGTTTGCTCTGGGACTTAATATATGTGTCTTTTTTTTTTTTTTAATTTTATTTTGTCGATATACATTGTGGCTGATTATTGTTGCCCCACACCAAAACCTCCCTCTCTCCCCCGCAACTATGTCCTTTCTGTTTGCTTGTCGTATCAACTTCAAGTAATTGTGGTTGTTATATATTCCTCCCCCCCCCTGGTTTTTGTGTGTGTGTGTGTGTGTGTGAATTTATATATTAATTTTTAGCTCCCACCAGTAAGTGAGAACATGTGGTATTTCTCTTTCTGTGCCTGACTTGTTTCACTTAATATAATTCTCTCAAAGTCCATCCATGTTGTTGCAAATGGCAGTATTTCATTCGTTTTTATAGCTGAGTAGTATTCCATTGTGTAGATGTACCACATTTTCCGTATCCACTCATCTGATGATGGACATTTGGGCTGGTTCCAACTCTTGGCTATTGTAAAGAGTGCTGCGATGAACATTGGGGAACAGATATACCTTCGACTTGATGATTTCCATTCCTCTGGGTATATTCCCAACAGTGGGATAGCTGGGTCGTATGGTAGATCTATCTGCAATTGTTTGAGGAACCTCCATACCATTTTCCATAGAGGCTGCACCATTTTGCAGTCCCACCAACAATGTATGAGAGTTCCTTTTTCTCTGCAACCTCGCCAGCATTTATCGTTCAGGGTCTTTTGGATTTTAGCCAGCCTAACTGGGGTTAGATGGTATCTCGGTGTGGTTTTGATTTGCATTTCCCGGATGCTGAGTGATGTTGAGCATTTTTTCATATGTCTGTTGGCCATTTGTATATCTTCCTTAGAGAAATGCCTACTTAGCTCTTTTGCCCATTTTTTAATTGGGTTGCTTGTTTTCTTCTTGTAAAGTTGTTTGAGTTCCTTATATATTCTGGATATTAATCCTTTGTCAGATGTATATTTTGCAAATATTTTCTCCCACTCTGTTGGTTGTCTTTTAACTCTGTTAATTGTTTCTTTTGCTGTGCAGAAGCTTTTTAGTTTGATATAATCCCATTTGTTTATTTTTCCTTTGGTTGCCCGTGCTTTTGGGGTCGTATTCATGAAGTCTGTGTCCAGTCCTATTTCCTGAAGTGTTTCTCCTATGTTTTCTTTAAGAAGTTTTATTGTTTCAGGGTGTATATTTAAATCCTTAATCCATTTTGAGTTGATTTTAGTATACGGTGAGAGGTATGGATCTAGTTTCATTCTCCTGCATATGGATATCCAGTTATCCCAGCACCATTTGCTGAAGAGGCAGTCCCTTCCCCAGTGAATAGGCTTGGTGCCTTTGTCAAAGATCAGATGGCAGTAAGTGTGTAGGTTGATTTCTGGATTCTCTATTCTATTCCATTGGTCAGTGTGTCTGTTTTTATACCAGTACCATAATGTTTTGGTTATTATAGCTTTGTAGTATAGCTTAAAGTCAGGTAGTGTTATGCCTCCAGCTTTATTTTTTTTGCTCAGCATTGCTTTGGCTATGCGTGGTCTTTTATTGTTCCATATAAATGTCTGGATAGTTTTTTCCATTTCTGAGAAAAATGTCTTTGGAATTTTGATGAGGATTGCATTGAAGGTGTATATCACTTTGAGTAGTATGGACATTTTCACTATGTTGATTCTTCCAATCCAAGAGCATGGGATATCTTTCCATCTTCTTGTATCCTCTCTTAATTTCTCTCAGCAGTGGTTTGTAGTTCTCATTATAGAGATTTTTCACCTCCTTGGTTAACTCAATTCCTAAGTATTTTATTTTTTTGGTGGCTATTGTAAATGGGCAGGCTTTCTTGATTTCTCCTTCTGCATGTTCACTATTGGAGAAAAGAAATGCTACTGATTTTTGTGTGTTGATTTTGTATCCTGCTACTGTGCTGAAATCATTTATCAATTCCAAGAGTTTTTTTGTAGAGGTTTTAGGCTGTTCGCTATATAGGATCATGTCATCTGCAAATAGGGACAGTTTGACTTCATCTTTTCCAATCTGGATGCCCTTTATTTCCTTCTCTTCTCTGATTGCTCTGGCTAGTACTTCCAACACTATGTTGAATAGGAGTGGTGAGAGTGGGCATCCTTGTCTAGTTCCTGTTCTTAAAGGAAAAGCTTTCAGCTTTTGCCCATTCAGGATGATATTGGCAGTGGGTTTGGCATATATGGCTTTAATTATGTTGAGATACTTTCCCTCTATACCTAACTTATAGAGGGTCTTTGTCATGAATGAGTGCTGAACTTTATCAAATGCTTTTTCAGCATCTATAGAGATGATCATATGGTCCTTGTGTTTGAGTTTATTAATATGGTGTATCACATTTATTGATTTGCATATGTTGAACCAACCTTGCATCCCTGGGATGAAGCCCACTTGATCGTGGTGAATAATTTTACGTATGTGTTGCTGTATTCTGTTTGCTAGTATTTTAGTGAGGATTTTTGCATCTATATTCATCAAGGATATCGGCCTGTAGTTTTCTTTTTTGGTTATATCTTTACCTGGTTTGGGTATCAGGATGATGTTTGCTTCATAGAAAGAGTTCGGGAGACTTGCGTCCGTTTCAATCTTTTGGAATAGTTTGTAAAGAATCGGTGTCAATTCCTCTTTGAATGTTTGGTAAAATTCTGCTGTGAATCCATCTAGTCCTGGGCTTTTCTTTGTTGGGAGCTTTCTGATAACAGCTTCAATCTCCTTTATTGTTATTGGTCTGTTCAGATTTTCTACATCTTCATGGCTCAGTTTTGGGAGCTTGTGTGTGTCCAGAAATTTATTCATTTCCTCCAGATTTTCAAACTTGTTGGCGTATAGTTGTTTATAGTAGTCTCGAATGATTCCTTGTATTTCACATGAATCAGTTGTAATATCGCCTTTTTCATTTCTAATTTTTGTTATTTGAGTCTTCTCTCTTCTTTTTTTTGTTAGCCATGCTAATGGTTTGTCAATTTTATTTATCTTTTCAAAAAACCAACTTTTTGATTCGTTGATCTTTTGAATTGTTTTTTGTTTTCAATTTCATTCAGTTCTGCTCTGATCTTAATGATTTCTTTCCGTCTACTAACTTTAGGTTTGGATTGTTCTTGTTTTTCTAGTTCTTTAAGGTGAAGTGTTAGGTTGTTCACTTGCCATCTTTCCATTCTTCTGAGGTGAGCATTTAATGCAATAAATTTCCCCCTCAATACTGCTTTTGCAGTATCCCACAGGTTTTGGTATGATGTATCATTATTTTCATTAGTTTCAATAAATTTTTTGATTTCCTGCTTGATTTCTTCTTGGACCCATATGTCATTAAGTAGAATGCTGTTTAATTTCCATGTGTTTGTATAGTTTCCAGAGTTTTGCTTGTTATTAATTTCTAGTTTTAATCCATTGTGGTCTGAGAAAATACATGGGAAAATTCCAATTTTTTTGAATTTATTGAGACTTGATTTGTGACCTAATATGTGATCTATCCTGGAGAATGATCCATGTGCTGATGAGAAGAATGAATATTCTGAGGTTGTTGGATGGAATGTTCTGTAGATATCTGCCAATTCCAATTGGTCTAGAGTCTTGTTTAGATCTTGTGTTTCTCTACTGATTCTTTGCCTAGATGATCTGTCTAATATTGACAGTGGGGTGATCAGGTCCCCTGCTATTATGGTATTAGTGTCTATTTCCTTCTTTAGGTCTAATAGAGTTTCTTTTATAAATCTGGCTGCTCCAACATTGGGTGCGTACATGTTTATGATTGTTATGTCTTCTTGATGGATCAGTCCTTTTATCATTAAGTAGTGTCCCTCATTGACTCTTTTTATGGTTTTTAGTTTAAAGTCTTTTTTGTCAGATATAAGAATAGCTACTCCAGCTCGTTTTTCTTTTCTGTTTGCATGCTAAATCTTTTTCCATCCTTTCACTCTTAGTCTATGTGAATCTTTATGGGTGAGGTGGGTCTCTTGTAGGCAGCATATAGTTGGGTCCTCCTTTTTGATCCAGTCAGCCAGTCTTTGTCTTTTAATTGGGGAATTTAAGCCTTTTACATTAAGAGTTGTTATTGAAAGGTGTTGATTTATTCCTAGCATTTTATTGGTTGTTTGGTTGTCTTAGGTGTTTTTTGTTCCTTGCTTTCTGATTTACTGTTTGGTTTCTGTGTTTGTTGGTTCCTTAGGTTGTAGATAGCGTTTTTGTTTGTTTGTTTTCTCTTCATGAATGCCATTTTTATTATACTAGTGGGTTTTGATTTTTCTTGGGTTTTTATGGCAGTGGTAGTTATTTTTCAGGAAACAAACCCAGTACTCCCTTGAGGATTTCTTGTAAGGGTGGTCGTGTGGTGGTGAACTCCTGCAGTTTTTGTTTGTCTGAGAAATATACTATTTGCCCTTCATTTTGGAAGGATAGCCTTGCAGGGTAGAGTATTCTTGGCTGGCAATCTTTGTCTTTTAGTATTTTGAATATATCATCCCATTCCTTTCTAGGTTTTACAGTTTGTGATGAAAAGTCTGATGTTAGCCTGATTGGGGCTCCCTTATAGGTGATTTGACACTTCTCTCTTGCAGCTTTTAAGATTCTCTCTTTGTCTCTGAGTTTTGCCAATTTGACTATGACATGTCTTGGAGAAGGCCTTTTTGGGTTGAATACATTTGGAGATCGTTGAGCTTCCTGGATCTGAAGATCTGTGATTTTTCCTATACCTGGGAAGTTTTCTGTCACTATTTTATTGAATATGTTTTCAATGCAATCTCCATTTTCCTCCCCTTCTGGAATACCCATGACTCAAATATTTGAGCACTTAATGTTCTCTGATATCTCTCTCAGATTTTCTTCAATGCCTTTGATTCTTTTTTCTTTCTTTTTGTCTGCTTGTGTTATTTCAAACAGCCCATCTTCAAGTTCAGAGGTTCTCTCTTCAACTTCGACAAGCCTGCTGGTTAAACTCTCCGTTGTTTTTTATTTCGCTGAATAACTTCTTCAGTTCAGCAAGTTCTGCTACATTTTTTTTCAGGACATTGATTTCCTTGTACATTTCCTCTTTCAGGTCCTGTATACTTTTCCTCATTTCATCATGATGTCTAGCTGAGTTTTCTTGTATCTCGTTCAGTTTCCTTAGAATTATCACTCGAAATTCCTTGTCAGTCATTTCAAGGGCTTCTTGTTCTATAGGATCTAGAGTTTGAGATTTATTAACTTTTGGTGGTGTACTTTCTTGATTTTTTGTATTTCTGGTATCTTTTTTTTGATGTTTATTCATTGTGGCAGGGGGTTTCACAGTCCACCTGTTTGAGACTATTGACTAACTAAGATGTTGCTGTGGTTGCCAATTTCGTATGGCTACCTCTGTGACTGCTCAGTTGGCCTCTAGTGCCTTGTGTGTGTGGTTGCCTCGGTTCTTGGGCTTCTCTGGG